>NC_048221.1:8149458-8227589 GCF_002007445.2 Ailuropoda melanoleuca
GCCGGGGCCGGAGGCGGGGCCGGAGGCGGGGCCCTTCCGGGTGTGCGGGGCGGCTCCGTGCTGCCCCTGCCGGCCGGAGGGGCACGGGGGGCCCCGGGCCGCCTCCGCCCCTCTCGGGTCTGGGGTGGGGAAACTGAGGCTGTGAAGGGGGCAGGGGAGGAGAGACGCCGGGACCGAGGCCGCGGGTGTCAGACTCCGGGGGATGCTCTTTCTGCCCTCTGATTAATCACCACAATCATCCGTAGTAAGTATAATCTCAAGCGTTTATGAAGCATGGCCCTGCAATTCACAGATGCAGATGGGTAAACTGAGGCACAGAGGTGCTCAGACGCTTGCCCAGGCCTGAGGGATCACGGGGGTCTCTGAGGCCACTGTGGGACGTGCCCCGGTCCGGAACGAGGGAAGCAGAAGGGTCCAGCTGGGCTCCGAGATGCCGGGCCTTGTGACTGGGACATGAGTGAGCCAGTCAAGGAGACTGGACTGGCCCGACTGCCTCCACTGGAAGGAGGATGTGGGGATGTCTTGGTTTACTTGTGGTCTCAAATCTCTCCCCAGTGGTTCCTCTGTCCCTCTCCCAGCTCCAGTGCAGCAGTCTCGAGAATTCCCCAGCCCCCACTCATGCTCTGGATATGCCAACCCCTTGCCCACCCCCAAGCCTTGGCACCGGCAGGTTCCTTCTCCCGATGGCCCTTCCAGCCCTGGTCAGAAAATGTCCTAGGCAGAATTGGGGGCTGAATGATACGAGGGCATGGCTCTACCTTAGGGCTTTTGCGTGTGCTGCTCTTTTTCCCATGTATGGGTGTTAGCATTATTCTCCCTTTTACCCGTGAGGAAACCGAGGCCCAGAGACGCAGAGGAACTTGCCCTAACTAGCCAAGTGGATCAGTATCAGATCCTGAGCCCAAAGAAGGGAGGCTTGGATTGCGGGGGAACCCTCAGACCCTGCCACTCAGCCCCAAGCTCTTCAGGGCACAGCAGGGCTGTTCCCAGCCTGGCATGTGACATGTGTATCCCTCAGCAGCCCACACACTTGCACTCGCCTGAGTGGTCCAGCCACTTTGACCTGGGAGCGGGTAGGTGTAACCCCGCCCATCTCTCTGCTGCGCCCCACCCCATGTCACCCTCACCCCAACCAGCAGCTTCCAGGGCTAAAGTCCCTGTCTCGTCTTTGGGAGCCAGGCTGGACAAGAAACGTGGAGATGAGCAAAGATTGGCAGATTTCTTCCCTCCCCTCTGCCTCGTTCCAGCCCAGACCCCATCATACCTGGTCTCCTGGCTCCTGCCCTCACCCCTCACAGTTTGTTCTCCCTTCAGTGTCCAGAAAGAGCCTGGGAACAACTGAATCAGGTCTGGTCCCTCCCCTGCTTAGAATTCTCCCTGGCTCCCACCTCATTCCGGGTAAAAACCCAAGTCCTCCCCAAGGCCCACAAGGCCCTGCACGATCTACGACTTGCCCAATGTCACCCGGCGAGTCAGTATTGGAGCTGTGAGTCCAGATTTGTTACCGAGAGAGCCTGACCCTGAAATGTATGTTTCTAAATACCCACAGAGTCCCAGGCCAGGCCAGGCTGTGGGACCCAGGGTCGATCTCTCAATCTCTCTGAGTCTTCATTTCCTCATCTGCTCCACGGAGGGCTGGTGGCCGGTCACAGCAGGAGGCACAGACCTGGGCAGCGCCAAGCTGAACTGGAACTGAAACTGAATCCACCCAGGAGCTGGTGGGAGCGGCGAGCCCAGTGACTCCAAGCCCCGTCTGGGTGGAAAGACTGCTTCAAAGATCCCTCCAAGGAAAGGCCCTGCCCCACTGCCTGGAGCCTTCTGCCTGCCCAGGTGCCTACCAGACCTGATTGGTGAGGCAGTTCCTCTTCGGGGCACGCCAGGCAGGCCTGACTCAGCCAGGCGGGGCTAGGGTGACCCCAGCAGCTGCTCAAACAGAGGCCAAGCTTGGCGGGGACTTTGGCCTCCTCTGGCTGCAGTGAGGAACAGACTGTAGAGTATGGGGACAGTGCCTGTGTACCAGGGAGGAGCGCCTGCCCTGGACCAGGTGGGGGATGGCTGGGCTGGGTTGGGGGGGGGGGGCTGAGGAGATGGCCAGGGCCTGACCCTCCCTACCTGTGAGCGAGGGAGTGGAGCTGAAGATAGAGGCTTTTCCCACCAATGTCCCCTGCTGTTCCCACCACCTAGAACGCTGTTCTACTCCCTCCTTCTCTGACCCTTCCCATCCGTTAAATCTCAGCTTGGATCCATCTCGCCTCCTACAGCTGCTCGTGCATCCCCCATCACAACCGCAGTCACACTGTGTCTGACCGGCGGTCACCCGGCTCCAAGACATCCCCGGACCCTGGCACATAGTTGGCACTCCATGAGTCTATTTCCAGCCTCTCTCTCCTCCATTCCCCTGAGCGGCTGCTCAGTGCTTGTTCCAAGACCTCACCATCTGAGTCCAGGCAACATTATCATGTGCTTGCCTGTCTTTCTATGTGGGGGGGTGGGCAGCGGCCTCCAGCCCTAGGCCCAGGCTGTACCCTCGGCCCGGAACGCTGGTTCCCCTGCTCTTTACCTGAACGAATTTCTATTCGTTCTCAGGTCTCATGCTTCTTGGAAGCCTTCTACGTTGACCCCCTCCCTTCCCTGCCCAAGCTGGCTCACAGGCTCCTCTAGGTCCTCCTGCCTCCAACCCCAGGGGTTCCCCATCACAGCCCCGATCACCCTCAGTTGTAACTGCCTGGTTCCCCGGTGTTCCATCTCTCCCACTCAGATGTCAGCTCTATGAGGGCAAGGATTTTTCTCTGCCTTATTCATGGCTGTGTTCCCAATGCCTGGCATAGGGCTGTGCATATAGTAGGTGCTCAATAAGAGAATGAATGAGGCGGAGTGGTCCAGGGGTCCAGGGGTCAGGGGACCCCGATAGATACCTCCCTGTCCCCTAGTGCCTACTATGTCCACCATCAGTGTGGTGGGAGAAGCCAGCCTGACGGCAGGAGGATCAATGTCTGACCTCGCCAACTGAGTGAGGGGTGCTGGGGGGCAGGTAGAGGAAAGCTGAATGTAGGCACCCACTGCCCCCTGGTGCCAATGACAGGGATGGCAGGATCAGCCGGCTCAGGACACCTGCCCTGCCCTCAGCCCTCCTACCCACAGGCAGGGAACCCTCCTGCCAGAAAGAGAGGTAAGTGGGGATGGGGGTAGTGCGCAGGTAAGGCCTGGTGGTGGGAGCAGGATGCAAAGGTGTTTAGGGAACTCTCTCCCCCGCTTCTTCAATGATTTTGGCCACTTGGTGAAGCACTTGATGGATGAACGAACGAACGAATGAGTAAGTGTCTTGAGGTAGGTGGTGAACTCAGAGCAGGAATGGCTACGGGCAGGACTTAGAATCCAAAGAGACCCGATTTCCAGTCCCAGCTTGGCCACAGCCAGGCTAGGTGACCTGGGGGCCTCTCTGGCCCTCAGTCTCCTCCTCTGTGAAATGGGATGTTACCCTCAGAGCTGGCCCTATGGGGCTGTGATGGGGAGCCATGAAGTGTGGTCAGGAGAGCACAGAACCTGGGTGATGCTGCCTTGTCAGGCTGTTTTTCCTGCTGCTTCCGGAGCTGGGAAGGAAGTTGGAAGCCGACTCAGGGGCTCCCCGCCTACCTTTGGGAGTTAAAGTCACAAAGACAAAGGCTGGGCCCGGAGAGGCCAGAGGGGCAGAGTGCAGCCTTCCTGTTTTTCTTTGAACAGATGGCCCAGCCACCGGATGCTTGTCTGTCTGGGTGCTTGTCCATCATCACTGGAAATCACTCCTGTCCCTCTCAGCAAACTGCGAAGTTTGCTCACCTTCCGGTGCTCTCACCACATCCCAGCTTCTGGGGGGGCTTCACCGGGGTCCCCAGACACCCAAGGGGTTTGCAAATAGAATTCAGGAGCTCTTCCTGAGAAGGGCAAACTTGCATCGCTCACGGTCCCCCTGCTTCTACTGATGACAGTTGTTAGAGCTGCCCTGGGCCTTCCTATTCAATGTGTTAAGAGAGATGCCCACATTCCATCACAATTAAAACAGATTTGGATAACTGTCTCCCAATGTAATGGGTTTCTAATGGGTTTCCTTCACCATCCTAAGTGCTTGATGTTATGAACTTACAAACTACTGCTAATAAGGGCTCACGGCACAAAAAGGTGCCCCTGCAAGTAAGAAAAAATTTTCAACATGCCTTTCCTTGCTCAGAGCCTGCTCTGGCTCCCCATTGCCCCAGGAGGGAGCCATGCTCCACCCTGTAGCCTATAGACCCCCTCGGCTGCTCCACAAGCCTGCCCCTCCCCTTTCCCACCTCATTCCTTCATCCGTTCATTTGCTCCAGCAACATTTACTGAGTGCCTGCTGTGTGCCTGGCATGGGGGACTTCTGGAAGGAGGTGATGTCAGTGCTGGAGGGGATGTCTGTGTTGGCCAGGCTGAGTTAGGGAGGGAAGGAGTTCGAGGCAGAGGGACCAGCAAAGCAGAGACTGAGAGAAGTAAAAGTCACCTGTGTGGAGGGCAAGGGGGAGAGGGTGGTGGGTTTCCAAGGCTTCCCAGTGGGAGCCCGGGCATAGCCCTTCGGGCAGTGGGGAGCCGTGGAGGGGTGCAGAGCGTGGCAGGTACGCCCTGGGGTTTGTCTCCTGTCCATCAGTGAGAGGGGTCTTTAGGTAAATGCCAAATGGAGGACAAATCGCCTGGATATTTCAAAAATTACAAACCTGCGAACCCTTAGACTCAGCAAGTCCCTTTCTGGAAATCCAGTCTTTACATGGAAAATGATGAGGATGTTCGTGACTAAACAGGGTCGACCGAACAGCCCAGTTTGGAAATAACGACCCACAAGAGGCTGGCTCCACTGCCCATGTGCGGTGCAATACAGCACGGTTGTGCAAAGTGTGAGAATTCTCTTTCAATAAAGAAACAATGAGGAGGGCTTCTATGAGGTGCATGGAATGGCCTGGAATGAGAAAAGCAAGGTGCAGATCAGGGTGTAAAGAAAGCCGCCTTTGGTGTCAAATATTAAGGAAAAATGGATGTGTATCCATCTTTACTCGATTTTCCAGATGTTCTCTTCAAAAAATTCCAAGAAACTGGCAGGGCTGGGGTAGAGGGCAGGAAAGACACTTTTCTTTTTTTTTTTATTTTTTTTTTAACTAATATACTCTATTTATTTATTTTAGTGGGGAGAGGGGCAGAGGGAGAGGGTGAGAGAGAATCTCTGGCAGGCTCCATGCCCAGCGCAGAGCCCGACGCGGAGCTCGATCTCACAACCCTGAGCCGAAATTAAGAGTCGACGTTTAACCGACAGAGCCACCCAGGCGCCCCAATAGATTTTATTTTTAAAAGCGGTTTCAGTTCACAGAAACCTGAGCAGAGAGTGTACAGAGTTCCCACATATTCCCTGCGCCCCACCCAGTTTCCTCTATTATTAACATCTCGCTTTGGTGAGGGACGTTTGTTACAACTGATAGGTCATTATTCACTGAAGTCGGGTAAATGCCCCTTAGGGTACACCCTGTGTGTCGCACAATCTGTGGGTCTGGATTGACAGAATGACATGTATCCGCCATAACAGTATCCTACAGAATGGTTCCACTGCCCTGAAAATTCTTTGTGCTCCGCAGCTTGCCTCCCCGCCCCCCCCCACCCCCTGGCAACCACTGATCTTTTTAGCGTGTCCATAGCTTTGCCTTTTCCAGAATGTCACATGGTTGGAATCATACGTATGTGGTCTTTTCAGTATGGCTTCTTCCACTTAGTCACATGCGTTTAAGCCCCCTCCCTGTCCTTTCACAGTTTGAGACCTCATTTCTGTTTCTTGCTAAATAATATTCCAGGGAGATCATAAAAAAAAAAAAATTCCAGGGAGGGACACTTTTGCATCATGTCCATCATTACTCCAGCTGCAGTAATGGGCTCATATTCTCAATCCCTTTGGTAGTTGGGGACACTGAGGCTGAGCGAGCTGCCGCAAGACTCCAGAGCCCTCTGGCTGGCCGGCTTGCCCTGGACTGGCCCCTAAAGGACTTTTTCTCCGCCTGACTTTCCTGTGCCATCTCTTCCACCATCGAAGCACAGGTGTGAGCCCCCCGTGAGGAGCTAGGATGAACTCTGAAGGAATGTTCTCCCTGACTGCCCAGGGCTCCAGGGGACACCTTGCCACTGTGACATGGGACCTCCGAGGTGCGTTCACCAGATGACACAACTAGGGCTCTGCAAGGTTCCGGCGACCCAGCTGACAAGTGGGAGACTAGGAGTTTGAACCCAGAGCCCTCTCTTGCCCCCAAACCTTGCTCTCCCACCTCGTTAGCACATTCCCTCCTTAGCACAACCTTTTGGAGCAGGTGGCAATGACTCTGACAAAGTTCCGTCTTCTAGATGGACCAGATTGTCTCAGCCCAGACTCTTCCTCTATCTTTGGAAAACAGCTGTGCCAAGAAAAGAGGTTAGACGCTCCAATGCTTGCGTTCGAATCCTGCACTCCCACTCCCGGCACCAGCCTTAAAAGACTTTTGTTTTACACTTATGAGAACAATGAAACTAAAAATACCAACAATACCAAATGCTGACAAGGATGCTGAGAAACTGGACGTCTCAGATGCTGCTGGTGGTGACGAAAAATGGTGCAGCCGTTCTGGAAAACTTTGGTGGTTCTTAAAACTCTGAACATGCAGCCACCAATTGACCCAACAATCCCACAGCTACATATTTAAAAATGAAAATTTAGGGGCACCTGGGTGGCTCAGTGGGTTGAACATCCAGCTCTTGGTTTCAGCTCAGGTCATGATCTCAGGGTCATGAGATCAAGCCCTGCATCAGGCTCGAGCTCAGCTTGGAGTCTGTTTGAGGTTCTCTCCCTTTTCCTCTCACCTACCCCTCTGCCCCTCTCCCCACTCTCTCTCTCTCTTTCTCTCTCAAATAAATAAATAAATAAAATCTTTAAAAATATTTAAAAAGTAAAAAATAAAACTGAAAAATTTGGGGGCGCCTGGCTGGTTCAGTAGGGGACCCTACAATTCTTGATCTCGGGGTTGTGGGTTCAAGCCCCAGGTTGGGTGTAGGTGACTTAAAAATAAAATCTAAAAATAATCAAATAAAAGTGAAAATTTAGGGGCGCCTGGGTGGCACAGCGGTTAGGCGTCTGCCTTCGGCTCAGGGCGTGATCCTGGCGTTTTGGGATCAAGCCCCACATCAGGCTCCTCCTCTCCCACTCCCCCTGCTTATGTTCCCTCTCTGGCTGGCTGTCTCTATCTTTGTCGAATAAATAAATAAAATCTTTAAAAAAAAAAGTGAAAATTTATGTTCACATAAAAACCTGTACATGATTATTTATAGAAGCTTATTCATGATCACCAATGGCTGGCAACAACCCAATTGTCCTTCAATGGGCGAATGTGGAACAAACCGGCGTCCGTGGTACAATGGAATATTCTTCAGTAAGAAAAAGGAACAAACTATTGATACACACCACAAAGCTTTAGGCTCGAATGCTTTATGCTGCAGTGAAAGAGGCCAGACTCAAAAGGCTACATATTGTATGATTCCATTTATAGAACATTCTCGGAAAGACAGAACTCTAGTGTGGGAGAGCAGATCAGTGTTGGGCTGGGGTTGGGGGGAGGGGCTGACACCAAGAGGCAGCGTGAGGGAGTTTCAGGGTTGTCGTGGAGTTTTGGAGCCCACCAGCAGGACAGCAGACGGTGATGGCCCAGTAATCAGGGCTGTCATGGGGACTCCCGCGCACTGGGGGAGCCCAGAGGCCGTGCCTGACCCAGCCAGAGGGCGTCTCAGAGGAGCGAGCATCAAAGCTGAGACCTAAAGGCTGTGTTGGCGGCAGGCAGGTGAACAGCCTTGCAGGCAGTGGGAACAGCCTGAGCAGAGGCCCAGAGGAGAGACATTCAGGAAACCAGGACATTTCTTTGACCAGAGTACACAGGGTGTTTTTTGTTTGCAGTTGTTTTTGTGTTTTTGGTTTTTTTTTTTGGTTTTGATTCATCCGTTTTTGAGATGAAAACTGGAAACTCTGCCATGGATGGCAGGGTTAACCCAGGATCCCATCCAGGTGGCTCCAGGCCAGGTTCAACCTTGTGCTGTGAGCTTAGCCTGGTGTCATTCTCTCCCTGGTCGCTATGGCCATTTTGCCCATGAGGAAACTGAGGCTTAGAGAAGAGGTCCTTTATTACCTGATGTGACCGTGAGGACAACATTTGCATAAGATTAATCACTAAGATTCTGGGATCAGACAGGCCTGGGTTTGATGAGCAAATAAAAAGGGTGGGGAAAAAGAAAAGGGTGTGGAAATCAAGGAAGGCTGCCTGTGGAGGTGACACTGAAGGCTGAGGGATGAATAAGAGCATGATAGACGTGGCCTTTGCTGTTGAGATCCTGGCAAACACTACTCCAACATCCAGATGCCTTGCTGGAGAGTTTTCTCTGGAGGCTGCACAGCACAGGGCAGAAGTGTCTGAGAATTAACGGCCCTCAGAGTAGCCTTCAGCCAATGGGGGTGGTAGATAAACACCCCAGCTCCCTTGCCTGCAGGTGGGATGACCAAGGTGCATGTCCTATGCTATCTCCCAGAGGTCCCCAGTGGGACTGAGCCCCCAGTTGCCTGTGGGGCTAACCTGCCTTAAGCTCCCCCTGCCTTACTGGCTGCCTTCCCTTCTCAGTCTCACTTCCTTTTACAGACTGAATTGTGTCGCCCCAAATTCATATGTTGAAGCCTACCCCCAAGTAACTCGGGCTGCGACTGTATTTGGAGATAGGGTGCTGCAAGAGGTAATTAAGTTAAAACAAGGTCGCATTAAGACATAACCATTGCAGGGTACAGAAGGTGGCTTGTGTAGAAAGTCTAGGGCAACTGGGATTAATGGGCCCACATCAGCCATGCAGAGAGGGGACCGGGTCCTCTTTCGGTGGGCGCCAGACCTCGGAGCCACAGAAGCCACAGTGTTTGCCCCCAAAACCCATGAGGAGAAGCTTCCGATGTGGGAGGGGAGATCCCACCGCAGGAATCTCCTCTGTGGTTTCAGGCCGCAAAGTAAGGTCGCAGCCTATTTCTTCACGGCCACAAAGGAAACGGTTACTAGCTCAGGGCTGGGCGGGCCTGACCTCAGCCATCTGGGCTGAGCTGAGGTGCTGGGCGCCTTGGGGCGTCTCCTCCTTCGGGGGTCTTTCTGATTTATTCCCGCAAACGGACATCTGACCTTGGCCATCTTCAGCCTGCAGCATCTCCTTACCCCCAGCTCAGAAGCAAAAACCATTACCTTTTAAAAATAATTTTATTGAGGGGCACCTGGGGGGCTCAGTTGGTTAAGCATCTGCCTTCGGCTCAGGTCATGATCTCAGGATCCTTGGGTTCGAGCCCCATGTCGGGCTGGAGTCTGTTTCTCCCTCTCCATCTGCCCCTCCCCACTGTTTGTGTTCTCTCTCTCTCTCTCTCTCTCTCTCTCTCTCTCTTGCTCTCTCAAATAAATAAATAAAACCTTTTTTTTAAAGTCATCAGATGATTCCTCAATGGTCTTTGGGTGTTAGAAAGGCCAAGGATGAAGGGACAGAGACCACCCCTGGCTGACTCCAGAAGTCAGGCCCAGGAGGAGGAGACAGCAATTCGGATATAAGGCCGGACTTCCAAATGGGACAGCTGCAGGGTCAGAGTCCCCTTTGGCTCATGGATGCCTGAGCACTTCCTGGCCCGAGGAATAAGGGGCTCACACTGCGGTCCACCAATAATGGACCAGGTTGCTTTGTCAGGTAGTGAGAACCCTGTCATCCCAGATCCAATGTTGTAATTGTTTATACATCTGGGTCCCTTGAGGATCTGAGTTTGTGATGGGAGGGACAGTGACTGTTTTATTTGGTACAGCGGTTGGCATACACTGGGCACTCAATGGATGCTCACTGAATGAAAAGTTGAATGCATTAGTGAACGAGCAGATGCCACCCACCAGGAGGAAGCCCTGACTTTGGACTCAGAAGACAGCCTTCAAATCTTAGTGGTGTGGCCTGGAATGCAAGGCTTCCCCCCACTGTGCCCCCAGATTGTTGACGGTAAAATGGGGAGAATGAGAGTGCCTATCTCCAGAGACAGAAGAGGAGGTCCCAGACCATTTGTCAAGCACTGGCACAGAGTAAGGGCCCCAAGAAACGGACACACCAAGTCTCTCAGATCTTTTAAGAGAACGACAGAAACACAGTTGGCATGTGGCCTGAAGAGGGAATTCCAGGGCTGGGCGGGATTGTTTTCCAGGATCCCTGAGGTCATGGCCAAGTTTCGGGCCAGAGCTGTTTTTTGTTTCTGCAAATTCTCTCTCACTCCTGTGGTCAAAGATGAGGTCGTGGTTTCCAATATCGAGAAATCCCCCCAGACTCAGTAAGGGGCATCTACTGAGATGGCGAGAAAACCCTTCCAAGAATGCAGAGGCTCCGGTTGAAGACAGCACCTGTCATTCAGCCTGGGCTCCTGTCCTTGGGTCCCCTGGGGTCTCCTTTTACAATCACAGCATCTCTCCATTTTCTTAAAAACAGTTTTTTTTCCTGGGACACCTGGGTGGTGCAGTCGGTGAAGCAACCCACTCCTGGTTTTGGCTCAGGTCCTGATCTCAGGGTCGTGGGATCGAGCCCCGCTTCGGCTCCACACTCAGCTTGGAGTCTGCTTCAGACTCTCTCTCCCTCCCGCTGCCCCGCTCCCTGGTGCTATCTTTCTCAAATAAATCAGTGAAAAGTTAAAAAACACACACACATTTTTCCCTGCCTGCCAAAGGAATATATGCTCATTATAGGCACTCAGAACATTTTCAGAGAAGACCACGTAAGAACAAAGCAAGTTGTTCAAAAGCTCACCAACGCTGGTGTTTTTAAGGCTTTCATTCTGGTCATTTTTCTCTACAGAATAGTTATCTGCTCTGCTTTTTCAAAAGTTATGATTGTTCTGAATACCCAGCTCTGGAATCTGCTGTTTGGGATAGTTTTTCCACACCATTGAACTTCCATGGCTGTGCTGGGTTCTATGTTTTAACATGAGAAAGACTATGTGCAGAGAGCTGGACAGGTGTCCTGCGACCACCAAAACATCTATGTGGTGATTAAGATTGAGACCCTGGGATCAAAGTCTGACTTTCACCACTTTCTATCTGTGACATCGGCCAGGTGTTTTAACTTTCATGCCTCAGTTTATCCATCTGTAAAATGGGGATTTATTATTTCATTTATCTCAAAACAACCCTGGGCCCCCCATTGAATGCATAGCAGAGAAGAGATTTCCATATTCCTTTTAAAAGATTTTATTTATTTATTTGAGAGAGAGCCAGCGAGGGAGCACTAGCAGGGGGAGGGGCAGAGGGGGAGGGAGAAGCAGACTCCCCGCTGAGCATAGAGTCCAATGTAGGGCTGCATCTCAAGACCCTGATACCATGACCTGAGCCGCAATCAAGAGTCGGACGCTTAACCAACTGAGCCACCCAGGCGCCCCGATATTCCCAGGTTCTTAAGGAACATACCACACTGCCTTCCCAGCAAGTTATAAAAATCATACCTACGGTACTATATTTTTTACGTAAAGTTACAAAACATGCTTGGAATGTTGTCTGCTTTGTCATGATTCATTTGTCACATTTAGCAGACATATGTGTTTTATGGAGTTTTCTGCATTTGTGTTCTATTTCCTCATTTTAAAAAAGACTTAAAAAATAAATGTCAAATCGTGCAAATGAGTTTGGAGCAAAAAATTGATGCTACCCCCAGTGTTTTCTTTCTTAAAAATATATTTATTTATTTATTTATTTATTTATTTATTTAGGCAGGGGGAGGGGCAGAGGGAGAAGGAAAGAGAATCCCAAGCCGACTCCCTGCTGAGCACGGAGCCAGTCTCCCGGCTCGATTTCAGGACCCATGAGATCATGAACTCAACCAAAATTACAAATGGGTTGCTTAACTGACTGTGCTACCCAGGCACCCCTTCTTTTTTTTAATTAATAGAGTTTATATTTTTTTTTAAGTTTCAGGCTTGAAGAATAATTGAATGTAAAATACAGAGAGTTACTGTATATCTCCTCTCCCCCCCCACCTACAGCTTGCCCTATTATTAACATCTTGCATTTGTGATCACTTTGTTACAACCGATGGACCAAGACCGATAAATGAAGGTAAAACTATTTCTCTCAAAAAAATAAAATCTTTAAAAAAAACCCCACATATCCTAAAATATAAGGAAGGAGACCCAGCAGGGGAGAAATGAATTAGGACTATCTCAACATACCCTAAGCACTATTACTAAGCAAATATTGGAGTAGTTCTCCTATTTCTACAATAATATTTAGATGTTTTCCTAATGGCTCTGTAGCATCCCCTCGAGAGCGGCTTTTCACTCTTTTCTAGAACATCTGACATTTGTAATTTGCCGGATGCCTGCACAGTTCTGTTTCTTCGCACCATTTCAGTTGGTGTGGGTTAGGGGGACTTGGAGGGTGCGTCACAGACTCATTCCATTTCTTCCGACAGATGGGGCAGAGCGGCGGCTCTGAGGCACCCAGGTGCAGCGGGCGGTGGTGGCTGGCTGGGAGACTCGAGTAGGGGCCCACGAAAGGCGGCGCTTCCGCCGATGGCCGCCAGGGGGCGCGAGAGGCCGAGACGCGCGCCTGGTCCCTGGAATGAAGCCGGGGCGGGGCGGGGGCGGGGCGGGGCTGTCGAGGGGGCGGGGCTTGGAGGAGGTACCCCACGCCTTTGTCAAAGGGTCCTGCGTTCCTCTGGCCATCGCGGGGTCTGCTCTCCAGCCTCCACTGGGCCTCCCATCCTCCCTGCCCTTATTTGTCCTTCATTTTCCCCGCCTTTTCAGAGCCACACCTCTCCAGTCCTCCTTTGCGCCAACACTTTCCTGTCCACCTTTGCCCACATTTTTACGTCCTTATTTGCATCCCTGCATTTTCCCATGCTCCCTTGCACCCCTATTTTCTCACCCTCCTGTGCATCGTCATTTTCAGGCCCTCTGCCCCTGGCTCTTAAGCTCCTTACTTCAAATGACCTTTTAGAGAAAGTCATGGAAGGACATACTCCTAGATGTGAATGTAACCGGCAGTCCAGGGAGTAGATGGTCACGCCTATGTGAACATTTTTAGTTCCACATATTCCAAGAAGCATATTGACAGACATTCATTAAATTAATTCAAAGGTGGGGGGGTCTCAATGCCCATGTGCACAATTTTTGCTCTGAAATGCCTGCTATGCACGTCTCATCAAGGCCCACTGATCAATGGCACATGAGCTCAAGGAGAATTGCTTCACCTGCTATGGCTGAGCAGGCCTCAGAGGGAGAAAGGAAAGGTTTTGGCAGGAGGGGGGAGTGGGGCTGGAATGGGGAGGATGGAGAGCTGTCAGAGGTTCCCACCTCCAGGTCACTCTTGGAGCCTCAAAGCCCCGCCTTTACCTTGCTTCCTGTGTCGCCCTGGGAAGGATGAGGATGAGTCAAGTGAGCTAATGTGGAGGCAGAGGCTTGGGGGACCTGATGGCTTGTAGCTAGATCCTGCTTCCTGGAGCTTCTGCGTTCATTCATTCCACATCGGTTTCTTGAGCACCTACTGTGTACCAGGCTTTGGGAACACAGCCATGACTAGGACAGCCCAGGACCCTGCCCACGTGGAGCCCCCTGTCTAATGGGGGCATTAACTACAAGAGTGGTCAGTGCTGAACCCTCCGCCCACAGGGCCCAGGTGGCATCTGGGGGGTACCAGGGCAGCACGTCATACCTTTTCTCCACCCCTGGTGTAGCCTATTTGGAGGATGGGGAGCCAGCCTGGGCCGTTCAGGGCACCTGCTTCCTGGGCACCGGGAGCCTTGCTCCGGGATCCAATTATGATGTGATAGAGGCTTATGAGTGAGGAGGGGTGGCTGCTGGGGCCCCTCCCTGGCGGATGATCAGACAGTCGGGAGAGAAAGGGGCAAGTCAGCCTTGGTGCCCCTGACCCTAGACCTATACCATCTGGGGTAACAGTAGCCCTGAGGTTTATTGAGGAGATGCTGACTTAAACATCTGGAGCCCCCCGTCTGGCAGACATGGCTGAAATGCACACTCCGTATTCTTCCCTAAAGAGACTGTTATCTTTCTTCAATGGCTTCATGGTTGTAAGTATGTCACTACCCAGGCCCTGGGGCTTTGCAGCCCTTCCTCCATAGCTGGCTCCCTCCAAGACAGAAATAAGTTGATCCAAATTCACTGGCATCCAGATCGGTGGTCCCCAGGGAAGCAGGAAGGATGTAGGGCAGACTGACGAGGAACAGGACACACTGGGAACAGGTGTAGGCTCTATCGACCCAGAGTCAGTGAAATCAAGCACAGACCCACGTGATGGGGGTGCTGGGGAGGGGGGGGTTGGGGCCAGGGTTGGTGGCGGAAGAGCTTGACTCTAAACACTAAGTTGTTTGGAAAGGACAAGAGGGAGTGGGTTTGTTTTTTGTTTTTTGGGTTTTTTTGGCTCTTTAAATTTTTCAAAACACTTTTTTTTCTTACTATAAAAGTGACCCAAAATGTGCATCATTAAGAAGCAATTGTTTTGGGGTGCCTGGATGGCGCAGTCGGTGAAGCGGCCAGCTCTTGGTTTTGGCTTAGGTCGTGATCTCCAGGTGGTGAGATCCAACCTCCCCACAACCCCCGTCGGGCTCAGCACAGAGTCAGCTTGGGATTCTCTCTCTCCCTGTGCCCCTGCCCCACTCATAAGTGCTCTCTCTCTCTCCCTCTCTCAAATAAATAAATAAATAAATCCTTAAAAAAAAAAAAAAAAACGACTCTTGGGCACCTGGGTGGCTCAGTACGTTAAATGTCTGCCTTCTGCTCAGGTCGTGATTGCAGGGTGCTGGGATCTAGTCCCTCATCAGGTCCTTGCTCAGCGGGGAGTCTGCTTCTCCCTCTGCCCGTAATTACCCCTTGCTCGTGCCCTCTCTCACTCACTCTCTTTAATAAATAAAATCTTTAAAAAAGATCTGACCCTCCCCTTCCCTCAAAATAAAATAAATCTTTTTTTTTCTTTTTTTAAGATTTTATTTGTTTATTAGAGCACAGGAGCAGAGTGGGGGAGGGGGAGAGGGAGAGGGCGACTACCCACTGAGCCAGGAGTCTGACGCACAGCGCAATCCCAGGACCCTGAGATCATGACCTGAGCCAAAGGCAGACGCTTAACCAACTAAGCCACCCAGGTGCCCCTAAAATAAAACTTAAACAAACAAACAAAAAAAGCAATTGTTTTGATAGCCGAACGGCATTAAGGAAAGGTTGCCAGGAAAAAGAAGGATATTAAATATCACTCCTCAGCTTGTTACCTGTGTTGTAACATTTTCATGGGAATTAAATGAGACAGAGTTAAAAGTCTTATGCTTATCCCGGGAACATTGCTCAATAAATACCATCACCATTTTTATATCCTTCCAGATTTTTCTGTATACCTTTTAAAAACAGCAAAACACATGAAAGCTATTGCTTCACAATCCACTTTTCCCCTTTAAAAAAATTTAACTTCCTCTCCTTTTGAATAGACTATGTTGTGTTTTTTTTTTTTAAAGATTTTATTATTTATTCGACAGAGATAGAGACAGCCAGCGAGAGAGGGAACACAAGCAGGGGGAGTGGGAGAGGAAGAAGCAGGCTCACAGCAGAGGAGCCTGACGTGGGGCTCGATCCCATAACGCCGGGATCACGCCCTGAGCCGAAGGCAGACGCCTAACCGCTGTGCCACCCAGGCGCCCCTGTGTTGTTTTTTTTTTTTTAAGTTTATTTATTTTACAAAGAGAGAGACAGCCAGCGAGAGAGGGAACACAAGCAGGGAGAGTGGGAGAGGAAGAAGCAGGCTCATAGCGAGGAGCCTGATGTGGGGCTCGATCCCAGAACACTGGAATCACGCCCTGAGGCGAAGGCAGATGCTTAATGATTGAGCCACCCAGGCGCCCCATTGAGCCACCCAGGCTCCCCTGAATAGACTATGTTTTAGAGCAGTTTTCGGTTCACAGCAAAATTGAGCAGAAGGTACTGAGATTTCCCATATACCCCTGCTCCAACACTCACAGCCTCTCCCATCAGCAACATTCCACCAGAGCAGTATATCCGCTACAACTGATGAACTTACACGGACATCATCATCACCCAGCATGCATAGTTTACATTAGAGTTCACTCCTGATGTACTTTCTATGGCTTTTGACAATGTATCCACCATTTTAGTAATTTATGGAGTAGTGTCACCTCCCTAAAAGTCCTCCCTGCTCCACCTGTCTTCCCTACCTCCCCACTAACCCCTGGCAACCACTGGTCGTTCTACTGTCTCCATAGTTTTGCCTTTTCCAGAATGACATTTACTTGGAATCATGCACTGTGTAGCCTTTTCAGATTGGCTTCTTTCACTCAGCAATATGATTGCGAGTTTCCTTCATATCTTTTCATGGCTTGATGGCTCATTTCTTTTTAGTGCTAAGATTCCATTGAATGTTCCACAGTTTATCCATTCACCTGCTGAAGGCTATCTTGATTGCTTTCAAGTTTTGGCAATTATGAATAAAGCCTCTAGAAACATCCATGTGCAGGTTTTTGTGCAAACATTACTTTTCAGTTCAGTTGTAAAAATGGCTGCCATATCAATAAACATTCTCCTCCTATAATAAGGGTCAGCCAACTACAGCCTTGTAAATAGAGAGAGACAGAGGGAGAGAGAGAGATTATTTATTTGTAAATATATTTGTTTATGAATTGCGCATGGCTGCTTTGAGCTACACTGACAGAGCTGAGTTGTTTCAACAGAAGCCTTATGGCCTGCAAAGCTCACAATATCTGGGGCTTTTCACACACGCAAATTGCCAACCCTTGTCCTAGAACATCATTTAAAATAACTTTCTAGAGTCCCATTGCATGGCTGTCCCATGATTTACCTACCTAATCTGTATTATTGATCGCTTCAGGTAGTTTCATCCCTGAGCATTCTGATACTGACGTATGTATGTATGTGTCTATTAGGGTATCAGATATTAAGCTGAATATCTACAAATGGAATTTCTAGGTAAAGGGTTTCACTGTAAAACCTTTAAGATTTTAAATATGAATTGCTAAGTGTCCTCTTGCACACCCTCCCCCTCAAAAAAGCTTGTTGCCTGGCAACAATATATGAGAATGTCTCTCCACATCCTCACTAACTCTGGGTATTAACATTTTTTAGTGTTTTTGCTGATCTTATTTGCCTTTGCTCTTTCCCTCCCACCCCCCCACCAGCAGGGAGAGTTCTATTTGTATACAACTAACAGACTGTTTTTTTTCCTGTCTGATTCCTGTCCTAAAGATGTGTGGTGTGATCCTCAGTGGCCTGGGTATCTATGTCAAGTTCAGAAGGGCTGTCCTGACAAGGGTCCTTGGGCTGTCCTCTGTATATCTCCTTCACATTGGCTACCTGTGCCTGGCAATGGGCTGCATCGCAGTGCTGGTTGGCTTTGCTGGGTGGTATGGAGCAACCAGAGAAAGCAGGGGCACTCTCGTTTGTAATTTGGATCTGCACACATTCTCCAAAACTCCCACCCCACTGCCATGTGAATCCTTCCTTGCACATAGTACAGATCCCTGTCATCAGCATCCCCTATTTTTCAGTGTTTGTGGTGTCTTGTATGATGGCATCAAGTGCATCCATCTTTTCCTTTATGATATATCTCAGTTAGAACTCCTCTCCTACCCCAGGCCATAAATTATAGTCTCCTAGGTTTTCTTCCTATAATTTTAAGTCTTGATTTCTCAGTTTTAGCTCTTTGGCTTTTGGGAGTTTGATTATGTGTGTGTGGTGTGAGGTAGGGGTCAGTCCTCTTCTGCCTACGGTAATTTCCATTATGCTTGGGTCTTTCCTGGGCACACTGCTCTGTTCCATCAGCCCATGTGTATGTTCCTACTAAATAACACAACACTGCTGTTATCATCATGTCTGCTCAAGTACATGAGGTAGGACAGTTCTGAGCATGATCATGAAGACAGCATGTTGCAGATTTTGTTTTTAAGATTTTATTTATTTATGTGACAGAGAGACAGCCAGCGAGAGAGGGAACACAGCAGGGGAGTGGGAGAGGAAGAAGCAGGCTCATAGCGGAGGAGCCTGATGTGGGGCTCAATCCCCAAAAGCCGGGATCATGCCCTGAGCCGAAGGCAGACGCTTAACGACTGTGCTACCCAGGCACCCCAGCATGTTGCAGATTTTATGTGTCTTGTTCATTCTCACATATAGCCTTGGCTAATGCCCCAAAGGCTGGCTCCCAGCTTCCCCACTCCCATTTCCCTTAGAATCTTGTCTGAGTGGATTATCCCACCTTAGGTAAAATTTGCCTCCAGCATTTTTTGTCTTCCTTCCTTCACAGTGTTGCTGCAAAACTCTGGTTATTTCAATTTGGGATTTCAGGGAGAGCCTTAATAGGGTCATCTTTCAGAGCATAAACCACCTCCATTGTTAAAAGCACCCTGCCCCACCCTCCTCCTCCCTGAAGCTTTATCAACTCGTTTTCTTTCTTAATTACTTCATTCAGCAAATATTTATTGGACAGGTCCTGTGCCTGAAATAGTTCATTTTCAATATGACGTGGATGCTATTTTATTTATAGTTTAGCTTGGAGGAATCAAAGAGTCCTCACACCCTACGTCCAACCCATCAGCAAATCCGATTGACTTTACCCTTCGCATCTGTCCCTCCAAAGCCTCTGAGACCTCGCTCAGAAAAGCAAAATCATTTCTTAACGACGTTGGGAGCCACAGAGGATTCTGAGCAGAGGAAGGACGAGCCCTGACTCGGGAGCTCACGAGCGCCCTCTGGTGGCCATTGGGGAAACAGAGTTTGGGGATCGATGGCCGGACGGAGAGACCAGGGCGGAGGGACTGTGCTGGTCCATGTGGGAGACAGTGGGGGCTGGGCCGGGTGAGGTTGTGGAGGGGGTGAGAAGTGGGCAGATCAGGGATAGATTCTGAAGATGGAAGCTTCAGGACATATGGACACCTGGATATCTATCCTCCAGCCACCTCGGTCACCCAGGGGCAGTAATATTAATATTAATCCTTCACAATCTGTTACATGAGCCACTTGTCCAGGATCCCACAACTGCTAAGCCCTGCACCTATGCTTGTCCTTGTGGGGTCTGGGGTCCCCAGGTGTGTATCCACTGCCTTTTCGTATCAGGACTAGAGAAGCCCAGCCATGGGTCAAAGACTCAATTAGCAAACAGCTTTTAATAATCATAATCAAATAGATGAAAGGAGAGCCAGGAACTGACCTACTTTGCCCCCATGTGGCCTCCAGAAGCTCTCCAGAACTTACTGACACCCCTTGAGCTGGTCCCATGCCCACATTGTACCTATGGGGAAACTGAGGCCCAGACTGAGCAGCAGTTTCTCCTTGACGGGTGATTGCAAGACATCCCTTCTGCTTGCTATCTTTCTCATCGTGTTTTCCATCGGGCTTGTGAATTTTGCCTGAAACATAGGCCAGCAAACATAAGTCCCCTCCCCCATCAACACTGCAGCCACCGACCTGTCCCCCTGCATCTTCCCTATAGCCCCATCCTCTCTTCCCCCATTTGCAAGGGTTCTCGGCCTGCTTCTCCTCCCCTCCTCCTGCCTCTGTTCTGTCCTTCCCAGCGTCCTTCCTGTTTCCCCACAGGCGCCTGCTGTCAATGCACAGAGACTTTACTGACCTGGAGGTCCCCTCATAGGTCTCCCTGGTGCCCAGAAAGTGCTGGGCATGAAGTGGAGTTCCAGCTAGTGGCTCCAAGAATACCTCAGGCCAGCATCCTGGACGACATGCAGGAAAACGCCACGTGAAAGAAAGAAGCCCCACAGCCCACGGGGGGTGTGTGTGTGTGTGTGAGTTCTTTCAAACCGAAGAGGCCATGTGGCCTGGGGATGGGGGGAGGGATGGTTCCCACCCCTGCAGGGATATGGCTGAGCAGGCCCCCGGCCCCCTCCGACCCCTCTGTGTCTTCCAGTGTTTCCTGTTCACGGTTATCATTCTCATCATTGAAATCACAGTTGCCGCAGGGGTCCTTGCCTTGTTCCACATTGTAAGCACAGTGCTGCTCCTCCCGGTCCACAGTAGAAATAAATCCAATCGACAGACGCACCACCCCTCCCCTGAGGAGCTGCCCATGCAGTGACACCTGGCCCAAGGGCCCCTGGGGCTGGAGATTGGGTCTCCAGAAATGGGGTGGAGAGCCAAACACCTCAGCCATCCCTGCGAAGGCCCCAGGGCCCCGAGAGACCGGCCGAGTTAATTTCACTCACCTTTGCGTTTGGTGGTGGGGTGTTAAGCAATGGGGAAAGCTGTAAAAGCTGTTGGGGTTTTGAGATGTGTCAGAAACAGAGGGCTATTTAGCCAAATCCATTAAAATGACAAAGCATGGATGCTTTGACCCAGCTATCCCATCTCTAGGGACCATCCAAGGATTTGCTTGCTTGGGTGCAGAAGGACGCAGACACCAAGGTGTGCAAAAGATTGTGAGCCTTGTAGGAGGGCGGTTAGTTTATAACAATGCTCATGAGGGACTTGGAGGGGACAGGGAAAGTGAGGCAGGGAAGGGAAGGCAGCCCATAAAGGGCAACCCTGCAGGCAGCTGGGCTCAGTCCTGCTGGGGTCATCTGGGAGCAGCATCGAGTGCGGGTCTGTTTTCCCACTCGGGGGGGCGAGGGAGCTGCAATACTGACCCACCTCCCAGCAGTGTCGGCTTGAGGGCTGCTCGCAGGGCACAGGTGGGCTGAGAGGCCACACAGAGCCCTCGGTTGCTGGCAGCGGGAAGCCAGGCCGGCGTGCCCAGAAATGACAAACGCCACTGGGATGTGCGCCGGGCACCAAGAGCAACTGCTACTCCTGCCTACAACAGCCAGATGCAGAACAATGAGAATAGTATAAAGCAGGGAGAAGAAGAATGAGACTCTGCTTTGCTTTGACATACATCGACTATCTCTCTGGGGACACAGGAAACAGTAACAGTCACCGTAGTGGAGTGGGAGGAACTTGCTGGCTGGGAGAAAAAGGTGGGAGGGAGACTTTTCATGGTCTACCCTTCTGTGCTTTGTGAATTTTGAACCATGTGACCATTTCACCTCATGCAGAAAACTTTTTTATTTAGACCTTGATTTAAAAAATAGAAAATGAAATTTGCCCCTTTTGTGCAGCGATTGATTCCGTTGCTAAAGATGATATTCAAATCTTTAATCGAGTTCCAGCCAACTCGGGGGTATAGCAGGCTTGTGGGCGATTCAAAAGAACAGATGATTCAAGTTTGCGGTGGGTACAACCAGATGCACGGAGCTCGAGACCCACGCTCTTCCCCGTGTCCCTCTCTCCGAGGTGATGGCAGCCAGGATTTGTCCTCCTTCAGTGCAGACTCGTAGCTGGGGGGGCGGGGGGGGGACTGTGAAGGAAGTAAAAGAAAGGAGAAGGGAGTGGGGCACCTGAGTGGCGCAGTCGTTGAGCGTCTGCCTTTGGCTCAGGGCGTGATCCCGGCGTTGTGGGATCGAGCCCCACATCAGGCTCCTCCGCTATGAGCCTGCTTCTTCCTCTCCCACTCCCCCTGCTTGTGTTCCCTCTCTCACTGGCTATCTCTGTCAAATAAATAAATAAAATCTTAAAAAAAAAAAAAAAGGAGAAGGGAGGGCGCCTGGGTGGCTCAGTGGGTGAAGCGTCTGCCTTCAGCTCACTTCGTGATCCCAGGGTGGTGGGATCGAGCCCTGCCTCAGGCTCCCTGCTCAGCGGGGAGTCTGCTGGTCCCTCTCCCTCTGCCCCTCCCCCCACTCATTCTCTCACTCAAATAAATAAACAAAATCTTAGAAAAAGAAAAGAAAGAAAGAAAGCAGAAGGGGAGCCCCACCTCCCTGCTATGTCCCCAAGAAAACCTCCCCACATGGGGTACCCTTGCTGTTTGGTGTGCCCCTCACTTCGTGTTTCATTGCTGAAGTTTAAGAAGTGGCCTTGGAGCACGTCTTCGTGGCCCTGAGGAAGAATCACAGAGGTTACCGTGCACCAGATGACTGTTCCACAGAACGGAACTTGGCCATGGAGAAGGTGAGCCCCACATCCTGGGTGTGTGATGTGATGCGAGACTCAAACATACACTCGCCCTCTTAACCATGTGCAGGAGTCCTGTTGAGGCGCATTGAGTACATTCGTGTGGTTATGCAACCGTCGCCACCATCCATCGCCTCTAACCCGCCATTCTACTTCCCGTCCCTGTCAATGTCGCTCCTCTAGGGACCTCACGGGAGTGGAATCCTACAGTATTTGTCCTTCTGCCGTTGGCTTATCTCCCTGAGCATAATGTCCTGCAGGCTGTAAGCACCTGTGCAGATATTTGAAGGAACAGCGCTCAGAAAGAGGGAACAGCCTGTAGAAAGGCCTTGAGGCTGGAGCTTGCTAAGTGTGTTTGAGGAACAAGGAGGGGACCAGTGTGGCTGGAGCAGAGTGAGTGGGAGGGAGAGTGGGGCCGGTGAGGGCCTAGAGGTGACTGGGCAGATCATGCCGGGCCTTCGGGGCCACGGTGAGGCGTTCGGCTTTTACCCCACATAAGATGGGAGCCATGGAGGGTTCTGAGCCGTGAGGGGCTGGAGTAAGAGAGACATTCAGCACAACCCCCAGAAGAGCATGACCGTTCTAGACAGTAGCCATGGCGACCATGATTTCTATTGTCTTTCATTATTTTGATCGTTGAAAGGGAGTCTTCAAGTGATTATTCCCCTCTCTGCAGCTGAAATGCAGCTGGGTGAAGGACGACACAGATTTTTCTTGCTCTTCCTTTGAAATGACAGCTCCTTTTGACTATATATCCTTGGGGAGTCGGGGTTCCCATCCTCATTTCTCATATGGGGAAACTGAGGTGGGGGGGAAACAGTTCAAGGTCACATGGCTCTGGTGGAGCTGGGTTTGGCCTCCTGAGTCCAGGCCCTGGGCTACACCACCTGCCTTACCGAGGGCTGAAAATAAAGCAGTAACAATGAGCAAGGATCATTCTAGAAGAGTGACAGCTGCCACGGGACCAGGCACTCACTTCGTGAATTCCGTCCCCAGCACACGCCATCACGAGGCAGGGAGTGCTTTTCCCCCATTTTATAGATGAGGAGACGGAGGCACAGAAAGTTTCCCAGCCCTTACTCGCCGCCAGACGGTGTTACTGCTGTATGTATTACCTGCGCTCACCCCTCGGGTGTTGGCTCCACCAAGGCGGGAATTCTGTCTGTTTCGTACCTGGCGGGTTCCCGGTGCTTCACACACAGCAGACATTTAATCAATGTATATTCAGTAAAGGGGGCACTGAACCCTGTCGAGAGGAAGCTCAAGGCAACTCAAACTTCCAGAAGCAAGACTTGCCAGGAGCCTAGAAAGGGGAGCATCTCTGTGACTGCAGGAAGGGACGTGGAGGCCCCATCTCCACAGGTGGCTACTCTACCCACCTGCTATGTGTCTGGTCTCTTAATCTCTCCAAACCTGTTTCTTCACCAACAAAACAGAGAAAAGAATAGTACCCACCTCATGAGGTTATAGTGATAAATAAATGAGAAAATACATGTAAATGGCTGAGAAGGGGCTGGATACATGTTAGCCCTTCTTTTCATATGTAAAGAGCACCCAGAAATAACTAATAGTTACTGGATTCTGGCTATGTGTCAGGCCACTGTTGCGTACTTCATGTAGATTTTTTTCTCTTAATCCTCACAAAAATCTTGGGTGGCAGATCCGGTTGGTCCCGTTTAAACTGAGGCACAGAGAAGTGTGTGACTTCTCCAGGGTCACACAACTAGCAATAACTTGGGACATCTGGTCATACTCTTATTCACCACACCTGGAGGTCACTACAGATCAGTACTAGGGTATTGATCTTCTGGGTGAGGTGAGGGAACGAGGAAGCCAGGGAAGATGCTGGGATAGGGGAAGTAGTCAAGGGAGGAGTCAAGGTCCTTTTGGCTTTATCCCTCCTCCTCCCTGAATCTGAGAAGAATTTCACTGGCCCAAGGGGTGGAGCTGATGGGAACTTGGAGTCCAAAAGCCCTTATCCAGGTCCCGCCAGCTTTGATATTTGTATCCTCAGGGCTGTTTCTTTCTTTCTTTCTTTCTTTTAAGATTTTTATTTATTTATCTGACAGAGATAGAGATGGCCAGCGAGAGAGGGAACACAAGCAGGGGGAGTGGGAGAGGAAGAAGCAGGCTCATAGCAGAAGAGCCTGATGTGGGGCTCGATCCCATAACGCCGGGATCACGCCCTGAGCGGAAGGCAGACGCTTAACCGCTGTGCCACCCAGGCGCCCCAGGGCTGTTTCTTGAAAATAACCAAGACTCAGGGCTTCAACTTGAGTGGGGGCTCACTGGGGGCAGCAGTGATACAGGTAAGGCCTAGGCCCTTTGGAACAAACTGAGCTCTTTTATTGAGCACCTACTGTGTGCCAAGCACTGCTCTGGGCACTGGAGATCCCTGCTATGGTGGAGCTGACATTCAAGTGGACATGGGGGATGGATGATCATTTCAGTTAAAGATCCTTTCTGGGAAGGGAGTAAAGTGGGTGACAGGATAGGGAAGGGAATCAGGGATGACTTCCCTGAGGAGGTGACATTTGACCAGTGACCTGAGGAGATAAGGGATAACCATGTGTGTATATGGGAGAAGCCGGAGGAAACAGCTGGTGCAAAGGCCATGAGGTAGCAATAGGCTTGGGTTATTCACAGACCAGTGGGGAGGCCCCTGTGCCCGGAGCAGGATGAGTGAGAAGATGGGTAGGGGGAGATGAGGGCAGGGAACTGATGGGGTAGATCATACAAGACCTTGTAGGCTGCAGGGAGGGGTTTGACTTTTATTCTGAGTATGATGGAAAGCCATTAGAAGAGTTTTAATGTTCACTTTTTCACTCCACAAACCTTACTGAGCACCTCCTTTGACCAGGCATTGTTGTAGGCTCTGTGGATGCAACGATGAACTCCACAGGCAAAAATCTCTGCCCTCATGGGCATTCTAATCAGCAGCGAAAGACAAGGCATATGATTTTTTTCAATTGGACAATTAATTGTATGGTAGTGATAACTGTGTGTGTGTTTTAATTTTCGAGAGAGAGAGAGAGCATGAGCAGGGGGAAGGGCAGAGGGAGAGGGAGAGCCCCAAGCACACTCTGCGATGAGAGCGCACAGCCCAACTCACGGCTCGGGCTCGATCCCAGAACTGAATTTTCTTCTCCTACCTCATTTAAAAGACAACTGCGTAAGGCAATACCCATAAAACTGTGTTTATAGACTGATATTAAGATGTAATTCACATGACAATTACAGCCCAAAGGAGGGTGGAGAGAAAAGAGATGTATAGGAGGAAAGTCTTTGTGTGCTACTGAAATTCATTTAGTATTAATCCAAACTAGATGGTAAACAGTTAAGATGTTAGTTGTAATCCCAAGGGCAACCGCTAAGAAAAGAACTTCAAAATATAGTAAAAGAAACAAGGGGATTAAAATGCTGTCCTAGAAAGTATTTACCCCAAAAGAAAGTTGAGGTGAGCAAACAGAACAAGCAAAAAACACTAATGGAAAACAAATAGCAAAATGGCATATATAAATCTTACCTTCTCAGTAGTTACATTAAAGATAAAAGCATTTGGGGTGCCTGGGTGGCTCAGCCTTTAAGCGTCTGTGGCTCCCTGCTCAGCGGGAAGACAGCTTCTTCCTCTCTCACTCCCCGTGCTTGTGTTCCCTCTCTCGCTGCCTCTCTCTGCCAAATAAACAAATAAAATCTTTAAAAAAAAAAAAAGATAAAGGGATCACACCCCTTCACTGTATACTTTAGAAAGGTGAGTTGTATGATATATGAATTTTCTCAATAAAGCTCTTATTTTGGAGAAAAAAAAAAAAAGCCTCCATCCCTCTGGGCCCCCATGAAGTTCTTTTTATCCAGGCGGTTGTCCCAGATTGATTTTCGAGATGCAGTGATCTTCTGCTGATCACTGCCAGCTGAGAGATGAATGAATCTCCCCCAACTGATCTGTATTATAAAAATGGGCATTTTTTTTCATTGTACACATTTATATTGAATATATGCTTGCAAACTATACCACACGCTCTTCCCCAAGGAGATCATAATTGTCAAGATCCCAGCAGGTAACAGAATGCAGTCCCCAGCCGGTCTTCTTAAGAAGTTTTCAGGGGCTTCCTTGCTGAGGCGTGGGCAGGGTTAAGAAAAATGAGGGATGGGGGGCGCCTGAGTGGCACAGCGGTTAACTGTCTGCCTTCAGCTCAGGGCGTGATCCCGGCGTTATGGGATCGAGCCCCACATAGAGATCCTCTGCTGGGAGCCTGCTTCTTCCTCTCCCACTCCCCCCTGCTTGTGTTCCCTCTCTCGCTGGCTGTCTCTATCTCTGTCAAATAAATAAAATCTTTAAAAAAAAAAAAAGAAAAAAAAAAGAAAAATGAGGGATGGGACGCTGAAGGGCTAGCAACACAGGGAGCTTTTACTTCTCCTGCCTGAAGGGGTGGGGAAATCAAGAGCCAAGGAAGAGGGGTCATCTGCCCACAGGGGCAGCGTTGAAGAGCTGAGGGTGGGCAGAAGAGAGGAGGCAGTGGGGAAGAAATACTCCCAACTTTTCCTCCCGCCTTCCCACCTCCTGCCGGTGTTTCCTATCTGGCAAACCTAACAGGAAGTGAAAGGGCAGAAGGTTCTGGGAAATGTAGTTCGCAGGACCAGGGTAGGGCAGAAGAGGGTGGAGATAAGATCTGTGGGAAACAAAGGGAAAATGACCCAGGTGCATCACAGAAGGCTTCCACCTTCTGCTCATGACTGAGATTGATGGTGGAAACAGGTTCAAAGTGGCTCCAGTCTGACGGGGGGGGGTGCGGGGGGCTTCGGCTCTCTGTAAAATCCTGCCCTTCACCTTTCTGGAAGAAGATGCTCCCACTCCCCCTCTCAGTGTATCCAATCTGCTTTGGGTTCCAGAGGTCCATCAAGTTGGTTCAATATTTCTTTCTTCTCCCATTTCAGCTGCCAGGAATTCTTGCCACTTTGCTGCTATTCATCAAACTAGGCTGACAGAGCTGGGGGAAGGACAGGACATCTGGCCCACCTGGATGCTGGAGATTTTCTCTCATTATTTCTCTGTGGCCCTCACTGCTTTTGGAAGAGAGACTGGTAATAAAAGATTTGGGAAAGCCCTGTTATCCTGACTCCTTTTTCCTTCATTTTATTCTTTATGCTAGCTGGCAATGATTTTAGCCCTAAGTACCTGAAAGGGAGGACATGGCCTCCCTTCTCATGCAATTGTCTTGTTTTGTTAATTATTTTGTGGGGAGAAAAATCTACAATGTCCACAAAAAAAAACAAAAGAACTTGTCCAAAGAAACTCCTATATACCCATCACCCAGATCCAACAATCACCTTGAATCTGACGTGTTTGTTTCATGATCCCTCTTTCCCCTTGATGAAGCATTCAGAAATGAATCCCAGACAATGTCATTTCTCCCCTCATACTTGAGTACACATCTCTCAAAATGTATACATCTCTGTCAACCCCAATGCTATCATCACACCTGACTAAATATTTGTGTCCCCCAAAATTCCTATGTTGAAAAAGAATCCCCAATGCGATGGTCTTGGGAGGAGGGGCCCCTGGGAGGTGACAAGGTCATGAAGGCTGAGCCCTCAGGAATGGGATTAGTACCTTATAAAAGAGACACCAGAGAGCTCCTTTGCTTCTCCTTCCAGGGAGGACGCACCAAAAACAAAAACAAATAAAAAAAACCCAAAAACCCAGCCATCTATGACCCAGGAAATAGGTCTTCACCAGGCACTGGATCTGCTGGTGCCTTGATCTTGAACTTCCCAGCCTACAGAACTGAGAGAAAGAAATGTCTGTTGTTTCTAAGCCACACGGTCTACGGTGTTCTGTTAGCGCAGCCCAAACGGACCAAGGCAACACCTAAGAGAATTCACAACCGTTCCTTCCTATCACCCAACGCCCAGGCCACCACTGAATTTTCCTGATTGGCTCAAAAATGTCTCTCACATGGATTTCTCGGTATTTCGTTGGTTTTTTACTGAGATACAATTGACATAGGACATTATTTGTTTCAGGTGAACAACACGATTTGACCTTAGTATACACTGCAGAATGACTGCCACAATAAGTCTAATAAACATCACCGTACGGAGTTACACGTTTTTTTCTTGTGATGAGAACTTTTAAGATCTCTCTCTTAATAACTTTCAAATATGGACTACAGTTTTATTAACTATAGTCACCATGCTGTACGTTACATCCCCCGGCACTTACACGTTGGGTTTCTTTGCATTGGATCCCAATAAGGTCCACATATCACGTTTGCTTGTCAAGTCTCCTAAATCCCTTTTATATTCTAATCCAGTAGTTCTCAAATTAGAGCATGCATTAGAATCCTCCGAATGTTCTGTTAAAGCAGAGATGCTGGGGGGGGGTGCCCACCCCCAGGGCTTCTGACTTGAGATCTGGAGTGGGGCCCAGGAATCTGAATTCCAAATAACTTCTCAGGCGACGCTGCCAGAACTTACTCAGAAAACCACGGCTCCGGGTTCTTCCGCCTCTTCTCCAACCCCACCAACCTATGGTTTATTGCAGAAAGAGTCTGGGGGCCCCTGGGGGGCTCAGTCCATTAAATATCTGCTTCTGGCTCAGGTCATGATCCCAGGGTCCTGGGATGGGCCCCATATCAGGCTCCCCGCTGCTTCTCCTTCCTCTGCTGCTCCCCCTTTTTATCCTGTCTCTTGCTCTCTCTCAAATAAATAAATGAGACCTTTAAAAAAAGAAAAAAGAGTATGGATCTACTCCCCGCTTCTACTGTGAACCCTTTATCTTCTTCCTCCCGCCCCCGTATTTCCCCAAGTCACTGGTTCTCGGCCCTAGCTGTACATCAGAAGAACCCTCTGGGAACTTTCACAAATACCCAAGTCTGCACGCCGACTCCCACCTTCCGATTTAATTCGATGGGGCTGTGACCTGGGTATGGGGGCTCTGACATTCATCCAGAAGATTCTAAGTGCGGGCCATGGTCACTGCTGAGAAACAATGATCCAAGGGCTTCATCCCAATGACCGCAACCGCCTGAATCAGTTCTCTCACTGGGGATTGCAAAATGGCGGTTTATCTAATCTTGCCATCTTTCTTGGGGTGGGGGGCATTTTGAGGAAGCTAAAATGAGCACGTGCTCTATTTGCCATTGCTGCAATCACCTCCCACTTCAGCAAAGAACACACCAGTTTCCCTTGGAGCCAGCCCACCTCTCAGATTTCCGGCCCCTCAGATTTCACGTGGTCTCAGCCAGCCAATCAGCACGTTCCATCTCTCCGACCAAAGTTTCGGTTCAGGCGTGGGCCTGGGCCCCAAGCTGGCCGTGGATGCTGGGTTTGGGGACTTTGGATAAGATGACCAGTTCCCTTGAAGCTCGCCTCACCTCACGAGGACAAGGCTGCAGAGCAAAGGCACAGAGAGCAGTGGAGAAGCGTGGGACAGTATGTGAGTCCGGCGATCTATCTCCCACTTGAGCTCTGCAGTTCATACATTCACTCAACAAACATCCACGGAGCGCCTGCGCTAAGTCATGAATGAACTGTTTTCACTCACAACACTTCTGACGTGTGTGCGTGTGGAGGGGTTTCACACCAAACGATTCTCTTGGGGCACCAACCGGGTGCCCTAGAGTTCGGTTCTGACATTAACTACCCAGTGTTTGAGGCAGATAGCCACAAACTTTAGGGCTCCCTCCGACTAGACTGCCCCACTGCAAATGCCAGTTGCCAAGTACTGGGTCTCCCAGTGACCCATACTTCTGCCTGACTCGGCTCCAAAATCGGGGGGCTCCAACAATTTCCCTTCCCTGTCAGGCTTGATAATTATAATCTCACAGAGCTCAGGAAGCCCTTGAGTAACTATTATTAGTTAATTATGAAAGGATATGAATCAGGAACAGCCAAATGCATAGGGTAAGGTATGGAGAAGGGGTGCGGACCTTTCATGTCCTCTCCCGAAATGCCACCCTCCTAGCACCTTGATGTTGTTTCTAATCCAGAAGCTCTCTGAATGTTGGGCAGGGGGAGGAGGAGGGAAGGGGAAGGGGGGGAAGCAGACTCCCAGCGAAGCAGGGAGCCCACGTGGGCCTCCATCCCAGGACCCTGAGATCATGACCTGAGCCCAAGGCACTTAACCGACTGAGCCAGCCAGGCACCCCTTGGTTTTTAGGCTTTTTGTGGAAATTTCATCATTTAGGTAAGATGGGTAAAATCATCGGCCATTGGTGATTAACTCCAATCTCCAGCTTGTCTCCCCTCCACTTTAAGGTCTGGGGGCTGGGTTCATAGTTCCCACCCTCTAGTCATGGCTTGGTCTTTCTGGAGACCAGCCCCCATCCTGAAGCCACCTAGAGACTCCCCGCCACCAGGCCTCTCATTAGCATACAAAAGACACTCTCTCTTATCTCTCCAGAGATCCCGAGGGTTTTAGGAGCTATGTGCCAGGAATCAGGGACAAACACCAAATATTTCTTTTTTATTGTATTAAACAGGAACTAAGCTGGGTGTGGTGCTGAAAAATAAAACATCCCTGCATTTGAGGAACTGATATTATATTGAAAGAGACACTTGTTAAAGTTAAACAAGCAAATTATATAGTAGTTTTGATTCTAGGAGCTGTGGGGAGGACATCAGAAATGCTTCACTTCAGAGAGGTTGCAGTACTAAAGGGGGGGGAAGGGGGGCCAATAGGAAGGTGAGATTTTCACAAGGACCTGAAAGAGGGGGTGAGTGAGAGGAGCCATTTGACTTCAAGGAGCCGTAACAGCCAGTGCAAAGGCCCTGAGGCAGGGGCCTGGTGTGTTCAAATAGCAGCAAGGCCAATGTGACTGCAGCAGAGCAAGTGTGTGGGGCAAGTGGGAGGAACTGAGGAAAGTGACAGGTCAGATCATGCAGGGACTTTGTGAGCTGCAGGGAAGACTCGGGCATTTACTCTGAGTGGGAGCCGCAGAGGGCTCTGAGCAGAGGAGCAATGGGACAACTCCTCTATGCACAGGCTCCCTCTGGCTGCAGTTGGGGGGTGGGGCAGATCATCTTACTAGGACTAGTTGGGGCAACATCACGCTCCCTACCAGCCAGCAAACTTTCCAGGGCCACCGTGGTGGGCGTGAAGCCTGGCTAGAGGCAGCCCCAGACCTGAGCCTCCTCCCTAGCCTGATCCAGATCCTGTTGCATTACGCATGGCCCTTGACCAACCATCTACTTGGCTGTGAATCAATCGCCCTCTTCCTGAAAACCATGTTTCACTAATGGCAATGAAAGAACAACTGCATTGGGGCATTACAGCTTTATTTTCTCTTGTGGATAAAAGTGCTCGTCTTTCCGAGTGGACATCAAAGACTCGCTTCACAGGAGAACCACATCCAGTACATAAATGACCGAGTCGAGAGCTCACTCCGTAGTGTTTTGGGATCACAGGGGAAAAGCCAGTTCTTGGAATTAGAGCTTCAACACCGAGACCAAGTTTCACCCCTTATTTGTCTTTTGGAGTGGAGTAGAAGAGAAAGACATGAGAACATGACCCCTGGGGAGGCCAAAAAAGAAAGAAAAGGAAAAAGCAGAACCCCCAAACATGGTCATGGCAGTGGAAAGATGAGCTGCTAAAAGCAAATGGTGAGAATGTAGGACCCAGCCTCAGGTTCCCTTTCGGGACCCCAGTCTCCCTGGAGTTGAGAAGCGGCTTTCCTGCAGCCTTTGGCTTCACTTTTGTTTGTAAACTCGACAAATCTCCATCCCTCTGACTGGCCACCGTCCCTTCCCCCCTCCCCCCCACGTGATCTCCCAGGACATTGGTTTTGGTTCCCCAGAGACCACTGTGAGTGAAGCCTCCCACCAAAAATTGTAAAATAAAAACTTGCATTATTTTTAGAAGAAACAAAAAAAAACCCTCTCCTACATTATTCCCAATTTTGAGAGAACCCAGAGGCAGCTAGCTGTTTCAGTTGCTACTTAAAGCTCAACTGTTCAAAAATCACGTGTAAACACAAGGCTTACTTCACGTCAGGTACAAGACACAGCCAAAGCTGTTTTTTATCATGTGGGCTATGACAAGTTGGCTGTCCCTTAGACAATGGCACTTTGTTCCACCATTTTTTTTTTCCTGGCAAGGAACTTAATAAAAATGGACCGGCCCACAGAATCTTGACAGCCCACGGTGTATCTTCACAGGCTTGTTTTGTTTTGAAATAGCTGCTTTAATCTCTCTTTTATGTTAAAGCAACTAACATTTTTGACTCCTGCCCCAAACGTTCCCCAAATGCACTGTATGTATTTCCAGAAACGTGTCCATTTCACCAGTCATCTGACTTGCTGGCTTACAGAGATACCCTCACTTTGAAGTGAATGGGGCCTTCTAGCAATAAATTCAAAGTAGAGCTTCTATAAAGGTAAGAGCGAAGTGCAACTTGAACCAGATCTTCCTCACTGCAGGAGGCTGCGACCTATCGCAGGTCATTTTGGTGGCAGGGGCTGGGAGTGGCACACAAAGCAACTGCAACTGATTCCCAGCCCATCCCATCAGCCTGCTGATCCCAAGCCGTGTCCGTGAAGTGCGTGTAGCAACAGGAATGACCGAATCCTGCCTTCTTGCCCCTTCAGCCCAACCCTAGAGCCTCCCTTAGAGTCACTTCTCCATTAGAAGGAAACATCACATCTCTGGGCCCCACCGATGACGTGGCTCAGGAAAAGGGACTCTGGGTCTTCAAGGGTCCTTGAGTGGGAGGAGCCCAAGTCCTTCTATCTGCAAGTCGCCAGCAAGAGCAGGCGATAGGAACGTTGCTCAATTTCCTTTTCTAGCAGGATGTAAGATGTGGAAAGACCTTGCTTAAAACATCACCAGCCAAATGGGGCCTGGGAGAGGCAAGGTAAGGGCGGGAGGGCCCGGGCTCCTGGCTCTGAGGTTAACGCCTGGCAAAAAGTCCCGAGCTGGACCACCAGGTGTTGGGCCATTCTCTGCCCAGCCTGATGAGGCCCATAGTTCCAGAATTCAATCCAGGGATCAGAGATGCTGCAGTGGATAAGCCAAAACAGTGGCAGGGGTGTGGGTGATGTGGAGTCCTGGGGAAGCTCAGAAGGCACTTCTGGGGTCCCTGAAGCTGGGGGAGGGGGCTCTGACTTCCTGTCCCCTTACAATGGGAAAAGCTGCTTTAATACTGCTCTCACAGGCAGAGGATCCGCAGGCCAGACGGGAAGGGTCTGCAAGGGCTAAAATCACCTCCCTGCCTTGGAAGCTTGAGGTCTGAGGAGGTCCCTGAGCAGGCATGGGATCACCCTAGGGGGTCCTGAGAAAGGAGTCGCCTTCCACATCCCCAGGGAAGAACTCTGAGGACCCATACTGCAGGGGGAAGAAGACAAGCATCTTCGAGCAGCTCGTGAACGCCAGGCAAGGCCCCACACAGAATGGACGAGGACGGGAGTTCTAACCCGGAAGGCACTGTGGAGGCCCCTCCACCAGACGGGGTGGGACACGCTGCCCATGCTCCCTCCGTTAGAATTCCTGAAAAGCAGCAAGCTCGTGCATGTCAACGCCCCTAGACTCTGCCCGCAATGCAGAATCCCCAGGTGTGGAGCTTGTGATAAGGCTGCTCGGGCAAGTTGGAGGTCATGCGGGGGCCGGGGCAGCTGACGGGAGGGAAGGGGGTGCCCTGAGCTTGGAAACAGCCCTTGTGGCTCATGCCTCAGTCACAGTCCCTGCCAAGGCCGGAAGGGGTGGGCAGGGGTTGGGGACCATCTCTAGCAGCTGCAGCTGCTGGGCTCAGGGGCTGGGGCATCCCCCAAGGTCGGGCCTTTCCCATTGCTCCCTGGGCTGGAGCTGGGTTCGAGGGACTCATTCATCTTCTCACAGATGACATCCACCAGGCGCTCAAAGACCTGCTTCACGTTGATGTTCTCCTTGGCGCTGGCCTCAAAGAACTCAAAACCTGGACGGACACAAGGTGGGAACACCAGTAAGACCCCCAGAGGGCAGAGCCTGGGCTGCGGCATCACCCAAACCTGGTTTCCAAGCCCAGGCCTGCCCTTCACATGGTTATGGGACCTTGGCTGAGTGCCGAAGTCTCTTGAAGCCTCAGTTGGCTCATCTGTAAAAAGGGAACGATGCTGATGTTGATAAAAAATCTGTGGCAGCAACACCCATTTGGACTATTCCAAGAATCTCTTTGTCACAAAGCAATGGCTAAGAGCCCAGCTAGCAACGTTCCAGCGCCCGGCAGGCATATAACAAAGGGCAGGTTTCCCAGCGTCCATGGGGTGTCTGCGATGCCCACAGTCTTGACCTACAGAATATACTAAAAGTGGTAATAATGTGGGGCGCCTGGTGGCTCAGTCAGTTAAGCGTCTGCCTCGGCTCAGGTCAGGATCCCAGGGTCCTGGGATCCGGACACGCACCGGGCTCCCTGCTCAGTGGGGATCCTGCTTCTCCCTCTGCCCCTGCTCACATGTGCTCCCTCTTGCTCTCTCTCTCTCTCAAATAAATAAAATATATTTTTTAATTGGTTATAATGATAGTAATAAATAATAATAAGAAGCAAACACCCAGGTGCCCCTAACTTGTCTCTCATTTAAAAACAAAAAGCTTGTCCTGGGCACCTGTGTGGCTCAGTTGGTTAAGCATACAACTCTTGATTCCGGCTCAGGTCATGATCTCAGGGTCCTGGGATCAAGCCCAATTCCTTCTCTCTCTTCCCCTCCCCCACTCTCTCTCTCTCTCAAAAATAAAATAAAAAATTTTTTTAAAAATTTAATTTAAAAAAGCTTGTCCTGGGACCCCTACGTGGCTCAGTCAGCTGAGCAGCTGCCTTCGACTCAGGTCATGATCCCAGGGTCCTGGGATCAAGTCCCACATCAGGCTCCTTGCTCAGCAGGGAGACTGCCTCTCCCTCTGCCTGCCACTCCCTCTGCTTGTGCTCTCTCTCTGTCAAATAAATAAATAAAATCTTAAAAAAAAAAATTAAAATTAAAAAAAAATAAAAAAGCTTGTCCTCTCAAAGGTGGAAGGTAGTGCAAAGGCTTTGAGGACTTGCCCATGGTCCCTCAGCTACAAGAAGTGGGCTGTCGACCTAACAAAAAAGGTGTATATGACAATCCTTCCCACACCCCTAAAAGGTTGGCTCTGCCTACAGGCAGCTACCCCCGAATGGTTCCCGATAGGTCGACACCCACCACACCCACCAAGCTGGGCCAGAAATTCAGACAAACGCCCACCATACTACATTCAGTGCAGGGTAAACAGGGTGCTATCCCAGCACTGGTCATGCTGTGCTATAAAAATGTAATTACAATTAAATAATTATGTGTGTGTAATTATCCATTTACTATCCATCTCTGCTACTAGAATGCCAGCTCTGGGAGGGCAGGATTGCTGTCTGCCTTGGCCTGTGCCTGGCACAGAGCAGATGCTCAGAAACCACTTGCTGAATGACTGACTGACTGACTGATTGATTGACGGAGGCTGGCCATGAACTCAGATCTCTTACCCCGAGCCTAGTGATCATCGATGTCACCGCACTGTCTTCCTAGGCGAGACTGGCATGTCCTTATCTGTGTGTGGCTCTGCCCCAAACAATCTGAGTTCTGTTTAATACTTTTTTTTTCTGATTATAAATATGCAGTGGAGAAATTCACTGAAGTCAGAAACTACTGAAAAATATCAAGATGGATATAAAAGCTATTTGTAATCTCATCATCCAGAAACAATTACTACAGGTGTTCTGATATTTTGTTTTCCACCTTTTTTTTTTTTAATATAAATACACAATTATTGGGGTCGGGTTTGTAGGGAGTACGTGCATGTGTGCGTGCGTGCATGCCTGTGTCGTTTTTTTCCTACAAAACTGGAATCAAATTCTGTCTCCTGCTCTGTATGCCAATATTTTAAACTTAATGACAGAGTAGGAAGCCCCCTCAGCCCCCATCACTAGATGTTCTCTGCAAGGTGGGGGCAACACCCGCAAGTATTCCAGCCCATGGCTGGAAATCATAGCTGATTTCGCCAGCTCCAGGGAAACTGGGGATCGAGGCCCCAGCTGCAAAGGCTGACTCCCCATCGTTCTTGGGAATGAGACCCCAGCTGGAGTTCCCAGAAAACACAGGGAACAGAGGAGCAGGTCAAATGACACCATGAGGGAGCAAAGAGCCAGATCTCAAATGGGAGATATCCCATCGAACAAAGACCCAGTTTGTAAAACGAATAGACAGTAAGAAAAAAAGAGAAAGAAGACTGTGTATAGTCCAGGGTCCCTGAACTTTATCCGTAAAGGGCCAGATAGTAAATACTTTAGGATTTGTGGGCCACTGTGTGGTGCCCAGAGTTTTGTGTGCCAGCATCAGCAGTAGTTCACAATCATGCTAGCTACCACTTAGCTACAACAGCACTGTGTGCCAAACTGTGATACCAGCTTCACACGTCATAACTCACTTAATCCCCTTGACAGATTCATGAGCTGGGGCTCTTACAATCTCCATTTCACCCAGGAGGAAGTGCAGGCCCAGACAGCTGAAGTTACCGATACGAGATCACAGAGTGATGGAGACAGAATACGAGTCAATGTTCAGTCAGGGCCAGTGTTGGCTGATTTCAACTTTCTAACAGCGCTCTGAAGGAGACACGGTTTCCACTGTTTTCCAGATGGAAAAATGGAAGCACAGAGAGGGGAGGTGATGTGCCCATGGTCACACAGCTAGTGTGCAGAATGGGATTCGGGCTCCTGAGTCTGGGTCCTTAACCCACCCTCCCCTGTGGTGGTGGTTACATTGCCTCCTGCAAGGAAAGTTCTATGGAGGGCTTAGAATACTAGAATACTCCAGGCAAGATTTCCTTTTAGCTTAGGGGTGCCTGGATGGCTCAGACCGTTAAGCGTCTGCTTTCAGCTCAGGTCATGATCCCAGGGTCCTGGGACTCAGCCCTGGGTGGGGCTCCCCACTCAGCTGGGAGTCTGCTTCTCCCTCTCCCTCCACCCCTCCCTCCACACTCATGCTCTCTCTTTCTCTCTCAAATAAATAAATAAAACCTTAAAAAAAAAATATTTCCTTTTAGCCTAAGTTTCCATTTACCTGATTCAAAAAGGTAGCCTGAAAACTCCTCCCCCACCCTGGTGCCCTGGTCCCCAGTTCTTGGACACACACGGGTCACCACGGTTACTAGATCTTTCTGTATCCTGCCGGAGTTTCTTCGAACAAACCTAAGTATATATTCTTATTCATATATATTTTTATGCACTCCTGCAGGAGCCAGCAAACTTTGAGTCACAGGCCAGATCCGGCCCATCGCCTGTCTTTATAAACCAAGTTTTACTGACAGACACATTTGTTCCTGTAAGCTCTCTGGCTGCTTTCAGAGCTGAGCGTGGTGCCAGACACTCTATGACCCACAAGTATCTCCTATCTGGCCCTTTAAGAGAACAGTTGCGGAGTGTGGACTAAAGGAAGCAGTCGAGCCCACTTTTCTGCAGTTGGCTTTTCCCACTCAGCCCGATATCCCAGAGATCTTGCCCCAGCAGAACATTCCACAGCTGTGTAGTACATTCTACCGAGAGACGGAGCCTCACGTTTCGAGGCTTCCCCCACGGTGAGATATAGGAGGTTGCTAACAGTTGTTTCCCCTCCTGCCAACAGTGCGGTCTGTGATTTGATCTACTTGCCACTTCCCACATGGGTGGGATGTTTGCAGGACACATTTCCAGAAATGTTTTCACCCAGTCTGGGTTCCCAGGGCAGTGGGGAGGTGGGGAGTATCTGTCACTGAATTCTCTGAAATGAAATGCAGGTGGCATACCTGTGGGTATTTTTCTGAGCAGAGCCTCAAAGGGCAGAGGGTTGATGACTGTGGTTGGACCCGTGGACCCAAGCAGGGGAATTGGGCTTTGGTTCTGGGAGGCGCGGGGCCTGGGGCCCAGGCTGGGCACTAACCAAGGTCATCGGCGAGCCTCCGGCCATCCTCAGTAGGCACGACCCGCTCATCTTCCAGGTCACACTTGTTCCCCACAAGGATCACCTGCGCGTTGTCCCAAGAGTAGGTCTTGATCTGTGTGGCCCTGTGGAGTTTGAGGGCCATTAGGATAGAAAGGAAGAGTCAGGGGGAGAGGGCGAAGGTCAGTGCGTCAGTGGTCTGCAAGCACTCACCAGTCCTGCACGGCAGTGAAGGACTCCTGGTTGGCAACGTCATACATGAGCAGGAAGCCCATGGCTCCGCGGTAGTAGGCTGTGGTGATTGTGCGGTAGCGCTCCTGGCCCGCCGTGTCCTAGGCACACAGCAGGGGCAGGGCTCTAGAAACGACCCTGTTCCCCACCCAACCCCTGCAGGCCCCTAAGCAGGCCACCACCCTGTGCTCACAGCCCCTGTCTGATGGGAGGCATGGCCCTGCCTTTGAGGGGTTCCCAGTCTGAGGGGCCAGTGGCCTCTCACAGACTTGTACCCCGTCTCCAAGAACAGACTTAGTGACCCCATACAAGAGCCACCTGGGCCAGAGAGTACCGTCTCGATGCAGACACCCCGCTGCATGTTACCATGACAATCCTTACCAGCGGCCATGTTGGGAGCGAGAGCCTCTGAGGAGCACACAGGCTCCGTGGGGGATCCTGCGATGGTACCCAAACCTCTTCCCCATGGTCACCAGGACTTCTAACCCGCCTTGGGTTAGCAACTGTCTGCCCCTCAGACCCGGAGGGCAGGGCGTATCCTCCTCATCCTGAAGAATTCACCTCATAGATAACCCGCGCCCCACTCTTCACATCCACCCCAAGCCCCCTCCCTGACTTCGGCCCACTCTCGCTCACCCGGGGCCGCCCCCCACAGCCCTACACCCTCTCATGGACTTCTTGGAGGAACCCCAGCCCCTCCTGGGCCAGCACACGGACTCCTGTCCCTTGCCCCAGATCCACAGTCGCCGCCTGGCCCACCCAGATCTGCAGCTTGATCCTCTTGTCATGGCGGTAGACCGTCTTGACCTTGAAGTCGATGCCCACTGTGCTGACAAAGGCCGGTGTGAAGGAGTCGTCCGCGTAGCGGAACAGGAAGGACGTCTTGCCCACACTGCTGTTGCCAATGAGCAGCAGCTTGAACATGTAGTCGAAGTTCTGGTCGGCTGCATCCCGCGGGCCTGCGGGGGGGTCTCCGGCTGATGCCATCTTGGCAGAGAGCCTCCTGCGGCGGGGGGAGGGCTGGAGCCCTGCAGAAAAAGAAAACACCAGGAATGGCTCCAGTGTATACACCAGACCCAGATTCAAATCCTGACTCTGCCACTTAGAGGCCAAGTGACCTCAGAGGCATCACTTGCTCTCTTTGGCCCCCAGGATCCTCCTCTGGAAAATGGGGATGCTTATCCAATGCCAGGGCCCAGGTTGTGGGGGGCACATGGGGTGCCTCCTCTGGCCACTGAGGAACCAGACCCTGCAGACCGTACAGGTGTGGACTTTGCCCCAGAGTGAGCAGCTGGCTCGGCCCAGGTGTGGGCTGGGGGGAGGGGGACCTGCCAGCTGGATAGAGCCCCCCCTCAGGGCCTGGGTGTTGACTTTGGCAGGGACACCTGCCCTGACCACCCCCACACACTGAGTTTAACCCCATCCCTGGCCTCCAAGGGGGAAGGGGGTTTCAGTGGATACAGCCCAGGTTTAAAGCCCAGCTCTAGCCCCAAATGGGTCCTGCCACCGTCTGTTTGTCAAAGGGGTGGGCCCCGTCTCCCTCCGGGCAGAGCTGACTCACCCCAGCCTCAGCCCACAGAGGCTGCAGTGACAGTCCTCAACTCTAAGGGAACCACATAATAAGAACCCCACCATCCCCTCTACCCCTGATCCTTCCTTTCCTGGCAATCTGTCCCCACAGCGGGGCTGCTTCATCTGGGTCCAGGACACCCCCTTAGCCCTCATGGCCTCCCTAGGCCTCAGTTTCTCCAGCTGTCTACGGCTACTCCTTGAGCTGCACAGGGAGGCTCCAGGAGGCCTGGGTGAATGGAGGGCACGCTGGCAGAGGAACCCTTAGCGAAGCTATTTCTCAACCGCCTGTGGGGCTTTTTCCCATTTTAAAAGAGGACCGAACCTGCCCGCTTTCCTGCCCAGCCCTCGGCCCCACCCGGTGTTCCGGGAGAACGAGTTCGAGGAGGGGAAGACAAGAGGCAGGAAGCCTTTCCCCATGCTGGGCAGGGCTGCCAGGCTGCGGCCCTTACCCCACCCCCCAGCCCCAGCCCACCTGTCAGCCGGTCCCACCTCTTCCTGACCATCTGCCCACCCTCCCTCACGCCTGGCACTAGATAAGGGTCCCCGGAGGGCTCGGCCCTGTCCCCCTGCTGGATTTGGGGCGCCCCCGCCGGTGCAGGGGGCTCAGGAGTTTCCTCCCATCACCATATGGTCCCAACTCCTGTTCCCAGCTGGGCTCTCTGCCCCGCCCGCGCCCCATTAACGCTCCCGGAGGAGCCCAGCTGGGTGGGGGCGAGGGAAAAGGCGTTCCCCCACCGCCCGCCTTTGTTCCCCGGGCCCCGGGCCCTCCCTCTAGCCCCCGGCCCCCCAGACCTGCTGGGACGCGGAGGTGCGGGGCGGGGTGCGGTCCCTCGGAAGGGGTCACCTCGCGTCGGGGGGGCGCTGCCCGCGGGCGTTCCTCCTCCGAACTCGCTGCGGCCTGGCCCCACGCGTCACGCCGACCCCGCAGCCGCCGCCGCTGCCACCGCGGCTGCCCGCAGCCACCCGGATCCCGCGCCGACTCCGCCCAGGCAGGGGAGGAGGGGCCGCTCCCGGGAGAGGGCGGGGCGGGGCCGAGTCCCGGGCGGGGCTTGCGAAAGCAGTGGGGGAGGGGCTGGAAGCCGCACCAAGCTCGGAGCAGCCTAGGGCCCGCCCCCCAACAATAAACTTTTCACTCTTTCCATCTATACGTAGAGCTTCTACTCTTTGCACGGAAGTGAAGAGCGTGGATTCTGGAGTCAGGTTCGAATCCCAGCCCCCCCGCTTTCCAGCTCGGTTTAGATTTGGACGCGTTGCTTAACCTCGCGGGCCTGTCGCCCCCATCAGTCCAGCGGTCCGTAACAAGAATCCCTATCTCACAGGGTTGTGTGAGCGCTCCGATCTGATCTAGTTTCTCGAAAGTGCGATGCCTGACCCTAAAGTGGGCTAGGTCCCTGCGAAATACTCCGACGGGCTCTTGGAGTTAAACCTTTTCCAGATAAGGAAATGGAGCCTCAGAGAAGGGCACCTCTTCGCCTGAGGCCACACAATGAGGAAATTTGGCATAGGGGCTCAGGCGAGGCCCCCGAATTTTCTTCAAGCCATGAGAAGATCTGCAGGCTTTGCTGGAGTCAAATCCCAACAACTACCTCAGAAGCCACCTGCTGAACTTCTCTGAGTCCCCACTGCTTGGGGGAAACAACAGTACTTCCTTCAAAGGCCACATGGATGCGTGGAGATGACATGCCCCCAAAGTCTCCATGGCACTCAGCACCCAAGGTGTGCTTCTCACTCACACTGGTCATTGTGCTGAAGGAAAAACGTTGCTAATCACGCACTCCCTTGGACACTTCTCTTTGGAGCTGACTCTTCACCTTTCCTTGGCCAGAGCAAGTCATGTGGCCATCCCCAATATCGATGGGGTGGGAAATACGATTGGCCCCTGGGGATCAGAACCAGCTATTATTACAATAATACACGGTATGTGCAATGGTTAGTGCCATGCCTGGCACACAGCAGGTGCTCAATAAATGAGCACCGTTTTAGGAAGAGCTTAGGGCCTGTAATAGCTAACACTCCGAAACGCGCCACATGAATGCAGTAATGAAGGGCCTCAGCTCTACCTTCGCCCACCCCTCTGCCTGCTTTCCAGTTGGAGAAAAATGACAGCAGCCATTTCCGAAGAAGTGTTTATTAACATTCGGGGCCTCAGCAGGGCCGGAAGGGAAGCAGGTGCTAGAGGCTCCTGAGGCCTCCGGCAAGGCCTGCAAGGCACAGCCCATTGCTCAGGAGGCAGCCCAGATTGCAAATGGAGGACAGGCCATGGTAGCGGAAAAAGGTCTGGCGGAGGGCACTGTACTTGGGGTCCTGCCCCCGCAGCTGTTGGTAGGGGTCGGGGCCCTGGTGGCTTCCAGACACCTCCCCGCCCAGACCCCGCTCCTTCTCCACCCTGTGCAGGGCCCGCATGGCAGCTGTGGTGCGGGGCTCCAGCCAGCGGGCGTTGATGGCGGACAGCACGAAGTTCAGGAGCAGCAGGCAAAGCTGGCAGGGTGGTGAAGGAGGACAAGGTGAGTCATGCCCGGGAGGCCGGGGGGTCCTAGGGAGGGTCCTCCTGCATCCTTAAAGCCCAGAGGCGGGTGGGAGATGGCATTAGGCCAAAGCTAGGCCTCCCTGTCTTTCCCCAAACCTAGTCTAGAGGCCCGAACAGAGCTCCAGCTCTCATACCCTGAAAACAGCAGCTCCTAAGGAGAGGCTCCACCACTGTCTCCTCTATTCACTACCCCCAGCCCCTGCCAAAACCTTCTGAGCCTCTCCTCCTCTGATACCCAGACTGGAAGTTTCTACAACACAGCCTTGTCTCCTCCCCTCCTGCTCCCCAAAACTGGGGGTATCTCCGGGCAGAACCTCTCTTCCCCAAATTGGGACAGAGCACCGTAACTGTTCCCCCCAAAGAGAGCCTAAGACAGGGCCCATCTCCTCTACGGTCCCTGCCCAGACTCCAGAAGCTGAGAGTGGGCCCACAGGGAGTGAACAGAAAGTCCTTGAAATTCTAGTTACCCAAAATCCTCTCCTGTCTCTTTGGGATTATTCTTGAAACCCTTGTCAGGCCTCAACTGCCCACATCTGAGGAACAAAATGGGGGCAGGGGGAGGGCAGGATAGAGAAATATGAGATGCAGAGATGGTTCCCTTCGTTGTGGCTGGGAAAATGTGTGGATGGGAGTGGGGGACTATAAATTCCCAGTCAGGCTGGTTTTTAAACAATGAGCTGGGGTCACTGCCCCAATCCAGCTGAGTCACCACAACTTGGCAGCAGGCCCAGCCAGAGGAAAGAGAGGGAGCAGCAGCCAGGTGGGAGCCACTGAGGGATAGATAGGGCTAGTAGGACGGTTGTGCAGGCTGTGCACTGCTCAAGGGTATTCAGAGCCCAGTTTCATATCCACCAGGAAGGTACAGTTGCTTGCTTGTTTGTTTGTTTAAATTCTCACAAAGGTGTAGCCATAGGTGCTCAGTGGGGTCCTGGGAACGAGTCTCCAGAGGACAGTGGAGCCTAAGCCCGCATACCTGGCTGGCCTCCCAGAATGTGAGCTGAGCCCAGGCATGTTGTGGAGCCAAGATGCAGAGGTTGATGAAAGCACAGCCCATGGAGATGTGAAAGTAGAAAGGGAAGAGTTTGCTCTGCACGAGGCCGAAGGTATGTCGGGGAAGGTTTCGGAAAAGCAGGAAGCCTATAGGGTACAGGGAACCACACACCTGTTAGGACACTTCCAGGTCCCCCTCTCATTTTTATCTCCACCCTGGGTACCCATGATGTCCAGGTGGAGGGTCCCTACCTGAGACGAAGGTCACCCACATTTGCATGCCCCAGGCCCCTGACAAGACCAGTAGATAGACCATCTTAGTCAGGCTTCCTGGATTCCCGCCTTCCTCCATCTTGCAGGCCTGGGAAAGAGGCACCGGGTGTTTCCGTGTTTTACCTTTGCCCCCATGGTCTTCAGCCTGTGAGCCTGCTCATGGCCAGGGTCACGGCCAACCCAGGAGAGATCGATAAGGGGTACGAGCCCGCGAATGAGGGTGGGGAAGCCCCAGAACAATCCCGAGACAACCTCCAACCCCATCTCTCCAAATGTCAGCCCTCAAGATCTCAGGCTCTCTGGACCCTAGCGTCCGCGCTGCCTCTGAGACCCGAAAATTTCAATGAGCCCCAGCAACTCAAACTCGGAGCCCTGGGTATTCAGATATCCCCCCAGTGACTCCCAAAAATCAGCCCAGGGACCTAATTCTAACAGTAAAGACCCTTGCTCTCATCTCAGGATCCCAAATATCACTAGGAAGATCCCAAAGCACCCCCGGACACCCCACCTAATCCCGGGAAACCCCAAATCTCATCCCGAGGACAGCGACCCTATCACTGCACCCAGACCTCAACCCGCAGCACCCAGGAGTCCGAGAACAGAAGTGCTGGGGCCAGATCTCGGGGGCCGGGTGGGCCGGGCCCGCTACCTCACTCCGGTGCTCCCAGGTGGCCTGCGGACCTCTTGAGTCACCGCCCAAGAATTCATCCCGCCTCCCAGCTAAGTCCGAAGCCAATTGGATTGTAGATCTGCCGCCTCCCGTACCGCCCTCTTAGATATTGACTAATCGATTAGCGGAAACCAGCCTGGAATCCCGCCCCCTAGTCTGGATTTCATCCAATTACACCGCTGCTCCTAAGATCTGCGGAAGCGGGAAGGCGCCAATAAGGCCTTCGGCTGCATCGCGGGGGCGGAGCTAAAATGTCAGCCCCACCCCTCTCTGTGACTCTACCTTTGGGCTTTGCGCGTTTTAATGCGATGGTGTCCCCACGAGATCAAATTTCAGCGTCACAGCTGGGGACTGGCTTTGCGGTCCTTGAGGGGAGAGCATGAGCAGGTGGTATGTGGTAGGTGGGGGTGGAAGGGGGTCTGGATCCCGGCGGGCGCAGGATTCTCGCCCCGGGGGCGGGGCTCAGGCTAATGACCCCGCCCCCGTCCCCCGAAGAATTCTCCCGGAGACAGCGCGGGGGAAGGATAGGGGGAAGGGAGGGGAGTCTCGACTGGCGACCTGCCTGCAGTTGGCACTCAGAAGTGCATCTTCTCTTTTCCTTTTCAAGCTTTCCAGGGCTCCTCTGGTCCCCAGTTTCCCAGTGTGACGTTCGAGGACAGTTTCCCACTACTGTATGTCAGGCGCTGGCATAGACTAATTTACTTAATCACAACAACCCAGTAAGGTGGATAGTATGGCATCCCATTTTTATAGTTGGGGACACTGAGGCATGGAGAGGTTCGGTAACACTCCAATATCACACAGCCGGGGAGGGGCAGAGCTAGGATTCTAACGCAGGCCACCCAGCTGCAGAGTCCCCTCACTTAATCATCGCGGTGCTCTGCCTTTGGAAGTGCGGGCCTCCCGAGACAGTGATTCTGGAAGGGGTAGCCCAGAACATTTCAGGCAGAAGGAAAGCTCCTATGTCATAAAACTGGTGGGAAGTGAGTGCTTAGGATGGTGCCCAGCGCTCAGTGAGGTGCTCAGAAAATATGAGCTTAGGGGGCGCCTGGGTGGCACAGTGGTTAATCGTCTGCCTTCGACTCAGGGCGTGATCCCGGCGTTATGGGATTGAGCCCCACATCAGGCTCCTCCGCCATGAGCCTGCTTCTTCCTCTCCCACTTCCCCCTGCTTGTGTTCCCTCTCTCGCTGGCTGTCTCTATCTCTGTCGAATAAATAAATAAAATCTTTAAAAAAAAAAAAGAAAAAGAAAGAAAGAAAATATGAGCTTAGAAAAAAGATTAAGGAAGATTTTACAGAGGAAACGTTGACTAGAGTTTTGAAGGGTATATAGCAGACTTCCAGGAGGACTGGGCCAGAGGAAGGACACCAAAGAGCCCAGTGAGGGCAGAAGAGAAAGTGGGCTTTCTAGAGTGTGGGCTTTCTGGCTGAGTGTGACTCAGGACAAAATGCTCTTCACCTGGAAGTTTTTCCACAGACCTGCCCCAGGTCTCCATCTGTGCCAGCCCTGACACACTGGACTGTTGAACAGTGGATATGAATGTGAGACCCAGAGCTGAGTTTTCTCCTGTTCCCAGCCTCACCTAGCACAGGCCTTCCGCCCCAATTCTGCTAACATTTACTCAGTAGATATGGCCTGTCTCTCCTGCTCATTTTCCATGGCTCCCACTTACCTTGGGAGCCAGATCTAAACTTCCCTGCTTGGCTTTCAATGCCTTGCTTGAGCTGCCCTGCTAACCCCCTCCAGCTTCCTCTTGGACCCTTCCTTCAGCCATCCTGAATTGACCAGCACAGAGCCTGTGGTTTCACACCTCCAAGCTTTTGTCCATGCTGTTTCCTGCCAGGAATGCCCTTCCGTTAGTGCCCAATGTTAAGATCCTTTTTGGCTTTTAGGGTCTTCTGAGGCCTCACTCTCTCCCGTGGGGGTCTTCTCACTACCCAGCCCAATGCCTGGGTCTGGGATCATCTTTCATCCAGCTTCTGCTCCTGCCATAGCTGGGAGGCCCTGTGTTCAGGGCTGAGGCCTCTCTGAGGTATTAGGGAAGGTCTGGGAGTGTCAGGACATGGGGGCCGGTCTCAGTGCTGCCCCCTGTTCCCCCTTGTTGAAGCGACCCTCTTCTGGCTGGCCTACCCCAGGACACTGACTACTCTGTGCCCCGCTACTGCTCATCTCCCTTGCCCTCCAACGGGTGTTTGCCTGCTAACGGGAATTGTGACAAGTACTGGGGTTTGTTGAGGGGCTTCCCTGGGGCTGGGGAGCTGGGAGGGGTTGGAGTGCTCTGGGCTGGTCCTCAGAAAGCCCTCACCCCCTCCCTCATTCCCCCAACCCCACCCCCTGTTCAGGCTCTTCCTCAGACAAGACCTTGGATTATACAATTCACTGGTCCAGGACCCCAGAGCCAGAGATCTTGAGGCCAGCTGCTTCTGAGAACACAGTGCCAAGTATAGACTGGAGGCTAGAGAGGGACTTGGAGCTTCAGTCCTATGGGTCTCCCGTCTTCCTGAACCCAGACTCACAGGAGCAGTGTAATGACCAGGACCTTCTGAAGAGGCATCACAACTCAGCTAAGGTCACCCCCACCCAGGAAACCCCTCCCAGCCACACCACAATCTACTGCTGTGGGGCTTAGGGAGGGGACATTGGGGGGGGGGTCTTTCTCAGGAACCCTTGCACTGTGTGATTTCAGCACCTAGAACAGCACCCAACACTCGGCCAGCCCACACTAAAAATGTCTTAAATGAAGGGATGATGGAATGAAGGGATGAATGGAGCAGATGTGTGATTGTGTTTCTTAGTGAGGTCTTGTCTGTGATAGTTTCTGGGTATGACTGCCTGTGTGTCTGTGGTTGTGGTTGTGTGTCTGAGTTGGGTGTGAGTGGATGCCCTGAAGGTCTTAACCACCTGGCATGCAGGCCTGTGTCTGAGCTCGTGTGGCTGTAGTTGTGTCTCAATGATTGTGCGCAGTTGTGCTTCGGGGCTGTTGGAGCTCCCTGGAGATACTGTCTATGACGTTCGCCCTTAAGGAGGAGGGCCATTACCTGAGCCCAGGCCAGAGACAGGGCTCTGCAGGTGTGCTGTCAGGGGCGGCCCACAGGCCTGCACACACAGGGGACAAACAGCCATGTGTGGCCTAGTGGGGGAGGGGTGCATGCACAAGCATGGAGGCAGCTTTGCCTGCACTCAGGGTCCGGGACACCCAAACCCCTAGCAGACCCAACTCATACCCAACCCCCACACAATGGGCTGGGGTGTGCAAGGAGAAGCAGAGGGATGAATTTCTACTACCTTCATGTCCCCCTTTCCTAGAAACCCCTGGATACCAACTCTTCCAAAGTCAAAGGTGAGAACCCTCCCTCCAGACAAGACTATGTGTGGGAGACCTGCCAGTTCTTACCTCCACCCTCTGCCCTAGCCTGGCAGGAGCCACACCGCTGCTGCCCACTTAGCCCTGCCCCAGCCTCAGCTGAGTCTTGCCCCTGACCTTGCCTCCACTCCTGACTCTACCTCTGGCTCAACAGACCCCAGCTCTTTACTTGACCCCCTGCCCCTCGCCCTCCCCTGAGCTTCTGCTGACCTCTGACCTGACATTGCCCCTGCCCCCACTCCTCCTAGCCTCGGCTGACCCTTACCTCTGCTCATAGTTAAGTCCACCATGATGATTCCCGACTCCCAGCTCTTGCGCTGTGAACTGGAGTCACTCAAGAGCCAGCTACAGGCCCAGACCAAGGTGAGGCTCTTCTGCCCTGCTCTTGGAGGCCTCTGACCCTGTCCACACCCCCGCCCCCCCTCCTACCCCCAAGCCTGACCTCTTCCCCACAGGCTTTCGAGTTCCTAAACCACTCAGTGACCATGTTGGAGAAGGAGAGCTGTCTGCAGCAAATCAAGATCCAACAGCTTGAAGGTGAGGAGTGGCCAAGGGTCAAAGTCAGGCTGGAGACTGGTCCTGTTGGGGTCAGCAGGGTTAGCCCAAGGTGAAAGAAGTTGGGTGAGTCTAAGGTCAGGGTCAGGATCTGGCCAGGGTTAGGGCAAGCTGGGTTCAAAGCTGGGCCCAGGTGTGGTTGGGGCCCAGTCATGATCCCATTTAATCTGCAGAGGTGCTGAGTCCTATGAGCTGCCAGACAGAGAAGGAGGGACACAAGTGGGGCGTGGAGCAGGGACGGCAGGAGCTGTATGGGGCCCTGGCTCAAGGCCTACAGGGGCTACAGAAGACCCTGCGTGACAGCGAGGAGGTGCAGAGGGCCCGCACCACTCGCTGTCTGCAGCTGCTGGCCCAGGAGATCCAGGACAGGTGGGCAGTCTGGAAGCTGTGGGAGGGAAGGGAGGACAGGGGGAGGGAGCCCAAGGTGGGATGTGGGATGAGGCAAGTGGGAGAGGCCTGAGTAAGGGGACCTGGGGGCTATAGAAGGTCTGAGGGACAAGATGGGGGGATGAGAGGCAGTGGGGTAGTGTGGGAAGCTGGGAGGAAGGAGGAGGAAGACAGGAAGCTGGAGATGGGATGGGGAGGGAGGCTAGGAGATCAGGAAACTAGGCGTGATATGGAAAGCTGAAGGGAGGAGAGATTGAGGGTGGCAGAGGCTGGGGAGTATGGGAGGTCAGAGGGGCAGAAGGTGGGAAGACAGAGGCCAGGCAATGAGAGGCTGAGAGAATGGGAGGCTGGAGGTCAGGAGGAGGGGACAAGGGGCTGGGGGGTTGGAGGTGGGGGAGTAGAGGTAGGAGGAGCAAGGTGGGCAGGCAAGTTGGGAAAGGGGACAGATACTGGGGAGATGGGAACATGGGAGCTGGAGGAGGCTTGAGGAGGCGGGTGGGCAAATGGGAGGCCAGAAGGCCAGGGAATAGGAGGCCAAAGGCTGAGCAGGGAGTGTGGGTCTAGGCTGCACTGTCCCCTCAGCAAAAAGTTCCTGTGGGAGGAGCTGGAGCTGGTGCGGGAGGAGGTGACATTCATCTACCAGAAGCTTCGTGAGTGCCTGGAGCCTGCGGCCAGGAGGGGGGTCCTCCTGCGGCTCTGGCCCCCCTGAGTCCCCTCCCCCCACAGAGGCCCAGGAGGACGAGATCACAGAGAACCTGGTAAACATCCAGCAGATGCAGAAGACGCAGGTGAAGTGCCGCAAGGTGAGCAGAGAGGGTGGGGCCCTGTGTGAGTTGGGGACATGGGAATCCCTGCCGGCCTCCACTGTCATAACGGAGCCAGAAGGACTGGGTTCAAATCTCAGCTCTGCCGCTTAGCTGCGGTGTGACTGTGGTCAAGTCACTTCACCTCTCTGGGCCTCAGTTTCCTCCTCCGCATAATGGGTGTGACACAGTATCCCTACCTGAAGGAGCAGCTGCATGACCTGCATGCTAAACACTTTGAGGGCAGCCTGACATGTCATCAGTGCTAAACAAGGGTCACTTTTCACCATTAGCGTTATGACCATGGTTGCCTCACACACACTTCCCACCCCTTGGCCTCAGGTCCTGACCAAGATGAAGCAGCAGGGATATGAGACATCCAACTGGCCGGAGACTGAGGAGATGCCACCAGGAGGCAGTGGCTCCTGGAGGGATGACCTCCAAAAGGAGCTGAGTGACATATGGTGATGCCCTGCTCCCACTCTAATCTCTGACTCCTGACCTTCATCTGCCTTGCCCTCCCACCAATCAGATCAAGCAGCGACTACCGAAACCTGGAACCCACCTGAGTCCAGGCCTCCCTCCACCCTTGACCCCTGGTCCCCACCATGGGCCGCCCTGCCCCAGCCCTGAGCGGTCGGGAGTCCCCCAGGGCCCCCAGCTCCCCATCTCCCCACAGGTCCGCCGTGCACATGCTGCAGAACTGCTTCGATGGCTTCACTATGTCCTCAGGGGGCCGCCCCAGGGCCTTGAACCTCCAGGGTGAGGGGGGATGAGGCGCAGTCTGGGGTGTGGGGGGGTCATTCTCCAGTTTCACACATGGAGGTCATGTTCAGAGGCTATATTTGGGGGTCACATCTGTTGGGGCTTTTTCTAGGGTCCCATTAAGGATATCTATCCTGGGATCACTCAAGGTCACTGGGATCTTTTTAAAGGATCCGTGGGGTAAAATTCAAGGGTCACTGAGGTCATACTTTGGTCTCACTTTGGGTCACATTCAAGTGACATAGGGGACACTGGCCCTTGATCATGATGCCACTCAAGGGTCACATTCAGGGTTTGTGGGTAAAAGGCCAGAATTGCACCTGTCGCTCTTGCAGGCTACAAGGGGCACCGAGGCCTGAGCCCTTTGCTCCCCTCCTGGGACTCGGACTCAGACTCAGACCAGGACCCTTCCCAGCCATCATTCAGCAAGGGCCACTCCTTCCCATCTGGTATGGAACCTCCCCTGCCCTACCCCACACTTCCTCTCCTGGCCTGCCCTCCAGTGCCACAGTATGGACCCTCGAAGCTCCCAACCTGGGCATCTGCTCCCTGATTTCCAGCCCTGGGGTCCTCTGGACCAAGCTGGACCCTGACCCACTCTCTCTCCACAGCCTGAGCAGCCGGGACTGCTCTCCTTGAAGACCCCTCCAGAGAGAAAATAAACTAGCCAAGACCCTCTTCCATCTGTGGACTGTTGCTCCTGCTGCCTCCTGTGCCTGAGAATGACCACCCCCACACCCAGTTTACTTTCCAGTATTGGGGAGGGTGTGGGGACCCCAGAGGCGGTTCAGGATGTGTAGACTTAGGGTCAGGGGACAGTGTGAGGCCAAATTTAATATATAACAAGGTCAGGGGTCAGTCTGTCCAGATATGAGTATCCAGACAGGCTCTTTCACACTAGCCACCAGAGCTCCTTTCTGGGGGGCCCTGGTGCTCTAGTCTACTGCCCCAAAGGGGAAACTGAGGCACGGGGAGGGAGGGTCCGAGGTCCAGGGTCACGCTCTCACCCGGCCTTCCTCTTCCCTTCAGCGCCCCCACCGCCTAGTTCTCCCTCAACCTGCATCCTTCATTCCCTCCCAAATTTGTCTTAACACTCTCCGGGGCCCCCAAGAGCAACAGAGGCTCCGCCCCAGACCATGCTAATGAGACGCCGCGAGTCTCCGCCCCACGGGGTTATGCAAATGAGACGCCCGCAGGCCCCGCCCCTCTCCCCTTCCCTGAGTCTGCGCGGCGCTGCCGGGCCGACGGCGTCTCCCATCTCTGTGTCAGCCCGCGGGGCCTGCCGTCCGTCCGTTCGTCCTGCCACCCGGGTGACGTCTAAGCGGAGCGGGGGCTCAGACCGTGACAGCCTCGAGCCGGTGAGGGAGAGGGACTTGGGGCGCTCCCGGCACCCCCTCTCGCGGGCAGACACCCTCGGTCTGTCTGTCCCGCCAGGGTTCAGCTCCTGCGGTTCGGGTCCCCTGTGGGTCCGGCGCAGGGAGGGGGAGGGGAGTCAGTGAGCTGGGGCTTGAGAACCGGGCTTGGGGAGGGAAGCGTGGAGAGGGGCCCCGGGCCAGAGAAATCAAGCGGCGGTGGTGAGGGTGACTGTAATTGTGTGGTTGTCATTTTGTGTCAATGTGTGGTTGTATAACTGTAATTGTGTGGCTTTGGGGATGCCTGTGTGGTCTGTGTGGTGTGTGTGTGACTCTCCTGTGGCTGTCATTGTGTGGCTGTCATCATGGGTGTCACTCCGAGGGTGTGTGTGGCTGTGTGGGGCTGTCTTGGTGTCTGTATGGTTGTGTGCATATGACTGCCATTGTGGGTTCCTTCTGATGATGTGTGGGGGCCCATTTTTATATCTCAGTGTGTGGCTGTGATCATGCGCCTTTCTCGTGTGGCTTGGTGTGCAAATCCGTGTCATGGTCCATGTATGTGCCCTTGTGTGGCCATGTGGCTGAGCTTGTGGATGACATCGTCTCTCCAATGAGTGTCAGTGTGGATGAGAGACTGTTAATGTGTGTGGCTGTCTCGGAGTGCCTGGTAATTGGGGGTGTGACGCCACCGTGACCGGTTTGTGACCCCCATTGTGTGTGGTGACTCTTTTTGATGTAACTCTCAAGTGTGTTGGCAGCCCTGAGGCTGTCCCTGGTGATGGTGAAGTGAGTCCTTGTGTGGGGCTGTATGTGGGGCTGTGAAGTGTATGAAGGACCTTCTCTTGTGTCCCTGTGACTGTGTGTGTTTGTGGGGGGGAGTTGTTTGATCTGTGTGGGTGTTTGTGACAGGCCGTGTGCACACTGTGCCATGTGTGTGAGTGTACAGTTGTGTGTAGTGGGTGTTGGGCACCTGTCTGAATGAGCAGGCCTGTCTTGTTCAGCACAAGCAAAGTGCCTGGAACACAGCAGGCACTGGATCCTTTTTGGTGGGATGGACAAACACTGTACTGTGTGTGTGTGTGTGTGTGTGTGCGTGTGCATATGTTTGTGTGTGTGGTGTGGAGTTTGGGACAGAGGCTGTGGCTGAATTGTGTACTCTAAGGGTGCCAGCATGTGTGATTGTGTCTCTGGAAGGGTGAGGGGCCGTGGCCACATGGGCATCTGAGATCTCTGGTGACCCTCACCCCACATGTCACACTGCAGAGCAAGCTGCGTGGATGGGGCACTGGACCCAGAGTGCCTACCCTCACCTTCCTGGGCTCAGTTTCCACATCTGTGCAATGGGGTTGACCATCCCTGCCCTGCTGGCCGCCAGGAGCGGCTGTGAGTCTGTGGGTGTGGCGGAGGCCTGTGGGAAGCCATAGGGCCCTTTCACAGGTGAGGTCAGCCTGGGAGAATGGGTCGAGCAGGTGTGGCCCTGTTGGCCCCTCAGTGCTGGGGACTGAGGTTAGACTGGGGGGAGAGGGGGCTTGTTGGGAGAAGACAGCCCTCTCATGATACAGAGAGGCAGACAGGCTGGGAGGAGGGGGAGAGGGGGTGGCAGCTGGGATAGAAGGAGGGCCTGGCCATCAGCCCGAACCAGTCAGGCGCAGCCCATGGGGACAGGAGAGAGAGGCCCCTGTGGGCCATGGGGGAAGGGACTCAGAGGAGAAACCTGGTGGGGGTGGGGGACACAGAGCATGGGGTCTCTTATAAAGCACATGGGGAAAAAGGATGGGGTCTCCTAAAAGCCAGTGGGAGTGAAGATGCTTCTAAATGGGCCCTTCTCTGTGGGGGAGGGGTCCATTAAGCTGGAGAAGTCTCTTCCAAAGGCTGAAGGGAGGTGACCTGTATGCTAAGGAGGAGAGACCCTCCTAAAAGGCATGGGATCCGAATCTCCTATGTGGGCTGTGGGGGGAGAAGACCACTACAGAATCTCTAGGATCCCCGGCAGAGGATGAGTGAGCTGGTTGTGCAGGGCAGGCCTCCCATGGGCAGGATCCTGGATATTCAGAGTCATGGCCAGAAGGCTTAGTGGGTGGAGCCAGGGCTCCTTTGTAGTAGTTCTGGGGCCTGGGGGGGGGGTGGATCATGGTGTGGCCAGAGGACTCTACGCAGCCAGGTGAGCAGAGCCTCCCCCTAGGCCCCACCCTGGCCGTCCCATTCCCTCCCCACCTCCACAGGCCCGGCCTTCACCATGGCAGGAGGGAGACCTCAGTCGAAGAGGAGTTTCTCCATCATTCCCTGCTTTGTCTTCGTGGAGGTGAGGAACCCAGTAACTCCCCCCGCTGCCCGTTCGCCCCCCAGACTCACTCCCAGACCCTCAGCGGGGAGGAGGCGCGTTCAGAAGTGACACTCCCGGCGTTCCAAGCCTGCTCTACCTACCCTTACCGCAGAGCTCTGGGTACCTCCCATACCCCCTTGAGCCACAGTTCCCTATGCTGTCAAATAGGTGTAATCAGAGTCCCTTTCTCCTAGGGCAGTTACAAAGGTAAGATGTATTAATTCACGGGAGGGGTTTAGTATGATTCCTGTCTCCAGTAAGGGTTGTACTTCTGGGAGCTGCTAGCACTTCTACTAGTAGCATTATCTTTCCCCCTGTTGGTCTGTGCCCCCCCCCACTTGCCCCTGCTGACCCCTCTCTCTGAGCCCTGGCCAGTCCTCACTCGCTCTCCCCCATCCTATCTCCTCTCTTTTCCATTTTACTAGTCCCTTCTTTTTCTCCTCCCCTCTCCTCCCCTTCAGTCTTCTCTTTCTGTCTCTGTGTCTCCCAGGCCCAGACCATTCCCAGCTTCTGTCTCTCTCACCCTTTGTATCTCCCTCAGTCTTGATCTCTCCGTCTCTCCTCCCCATCTCAGTCTCTCTCCATCTCTGTGTCTCTCACCACGGCCCCAGCTTGGACCTGACCCTGTCTCTTCTCTCTCTGTCCCCCTCCCATTACTGGGTGGCAGTCAGTGCTCTTGGGCATCGTGGTCCTGCTTGCTTACCGCCTGGAGTTCACGGACACCTTCCCCGTACACACCCAGGGGTTCTTCTGCTATGACAGCACCTACGCCAAGCCTTACCCGGGGCCCGAGGCTGCCAGCCGAGCACCTCCTGCACTCATCTATGCCCTGGTCACTGCTGGGCCCACCCTCACGGTGAGACTGGGGGTAGCCTTGATCAGACCCAGGCGGCAGGAGGGCCAGGTGGAGGTGGGTGAAGGGTTGGATTTGAAGGGCAGGAAGACCCTGCCTTGATCTTGCCCACAGATCCTGCTGGGGGAGCTGGCGCGTGCCTTTTTCCCTGCACCGCCCTCAGCCATCCCCATCATCGGGGAGAGCACCATCGTGTCTGGGGCCTGCTGCCGCTTCAGCCCCCCACTGCGGAGGCTGGTCCGCTTCCTGGGTGAGTGATGTGGCCAGAGGGTCAGCTATGCAAAGGAGATAAGGGCCAGATTCAGCCGTAATAGGGATTTTATGGGGAAGAGGCCCTAGAACTGCCATGACAGTGACCTCATGAGGCAAAGAGGGATGTAGCTAAGGCCAGGCACAACGGAGGTTCTAGGGACAATGGTGGGGCTTAAGCCAACCATGGTGGCAAGGGTGAGGGCCCCAGATCACTACAAGGAGAGTCTCAAGGCAGAAAAGGGGGACATAGGTCCAGGCCAAACACCAGCCCACCCCTCATCCCACTCCGAACAGGAAAATGAGACCCCGTGCAGTCCCAGCCACAGTTGGTGGCCATGGTGTAGGAGAAGGGCAGAGCTCATCCAAAGTGATGGTCCCTATGACAGAGGGCCAGAGATCTAGCTCTGGGTGATTGTTGATCCAGGGAAAAAGTGATCAACTCAATAACAGTGAGTCCAGGGCAGGCGTAAAGAGGCTCAGAAATGCCATCAGGATGGTCCTTGGGAGTTCGAGGTATGGGCCCAATCCTGATGTCCTGCTGTTAGGAGTCCCAGCCCAGCTATATTGGGATTCCAGGGGAGGACCCACTCCTGGCATGGTAGTAACCCAAAAGGGACAGAAGCAAGAGGCTCAGAGTACCGTCACGGCGGTCCCAAGGGGAGAGGACCTTGGCCCAGCAATAATGGGATATGGCTTTAGGGGGATCCTCAGCTGTGCTTTAATGATGGTCACAGGAACAAGGTGCCCAGATGAGCCATAGGGGCTCACAGGAGGAGGGCCCCTGGGGTATCAGGGGCCCAGCATGAATTCCCTCTCCCACCCCACCCCCAGGGGTCTACTCCTTCGGCCTCTTCACCACGACCATCTTCGCCAATGCGGGGCAGGTGGTGACCGGCAACCCGACGCCGCACTTCCTGTCGGTGTGCCGCCCCAACTACACGGCCCTGGGCTGCCCACCACCCTCGCCCGACAGGCCAGGGCCCGACCGCTTCGTCACCGACCAGGGTGCCTGTGCCGGCAGCCCCAGCCTCGTGGCCGCTGCGCGCCGTGCCTTCCCCTGCAAGGATGCCGCTCTTTGCGCCTATGCGGTCACCTACACAGCGGTGAGCCCCAGAATAGGGGCACAAAAGTGGGGGGCAGCCAGTGGGCAAGGAGGCCACTCTGGGCTGGAACCTCTGATTCCTTCCCAGGGTAAAGTCATGCCGCAGTGCTGCGACACTGTCCCTAGGGTGACCCCCCTCCTTGGCTGGCCCGATGCCCGCCTGGAGTCTGAGTTTATTGCTCTGTTCTTGACTGCCTCTTTGGGGTCTGGCCACGCCCCCTGGCCCAGGAATGCCAACCAATGGGACCAAAACACTGTTCCTGGAGCACTGCACTCCATTCCCTGCAGCCTAGCCATGTCCCCATGATGCTACAGGTCCCTAAATATTGGCTGGGAGACTGGGAGGGTGGGCTTTCAACTCGGTCTCCTATTGCCCGGGAGAGAGGACCCCTTCCCCACCCCCACCCCTGCTTTGTCCTTGCCCTTTCTAGATCTGGCCACGCCCCCGACTTGACCCACTGGGACTTCCTCTGTCCCCAGCTTTTCCTTGGTTCACACCTCCTGTTGCTTTGACTCCTTTTTCTGGAGTCCAGGACTAGTTTCTGTTCTTGGCAGTGGGTCCCTGGGGTTTGGGGATTCTACCTCCTGGAGTTCCTGGACCTGCCCCCTTGGGCCTTGACTCCACCCTCTGGTTCTGACACTGTGCGCTAACCTAGCAAGCATCTTTCCCGATCTGTGACTAGTCCTGGGGAGATCTGGGCCCCAGACTCTGTCCACTGCTTTTTTGGTGCCCTGGCCACGCCCCCATCCCTGCAAGGGACCGCTGGGAGTTTACGACTTCATCCTCGAACTCCTGTCCCCCTGGCTCTGTTCCCTGGAGCCCCTGGCCACAGCCTCCGGCCCAAGGCCATTCCCAGGGATTCTGGCCACGCCCTCTAGCCCGGAAGGCAATACCCACTTGGGTTCAGCAACTGTGCTGCCATGCGTCCCCTGACTGGTCTGGCTCCCACAGATGTACGTGACTCTCGTGTTCCGCGTGAAGGGCTCCCGCCTGGTCAAGCCCTCGCTCTGCCTGGCCCTGCTGTGCCCCGCCTTCCTGGTGGGCGTGGTCCGTGTGGCCGAGTACCGCAACCACTGGTCCGACGTGTTGGCGGGCTTCCTGACAGGCGCTGCCATCGCAACCTTTCTGGTGAGGCACCTTGCCATCCATTCCAGTATGGGAGACCCTCTATCAGCTCTCTGACCCAAGAAGCTGGACCACACGATAGTGAAGGGTGTGGACTCTGTGTGACCTTGGGCGAGTCCCTTAATCTTACCCTGCCTGGATGTTCTCATCTGTGAAATGGGATGACAGGACCGGGACCAGGGTAAGTAGAGTGAGGTCCTTGCTTTGAGTGCAGAATTTAAAGGGCCAGCAAGGCACTCAGGAATCAAGATAAACAATGTTTTAATGAGATATTTTTAAAAGCCAAAATTAATGCAAAAACACATAATGTCCAAAATATCAAAAACTTAAAAGACAGGATCAGATCCTGCCTTTGCACCACTTGGCTTTACTTGCCTCACCCTAGTCACGGCCCTGTGGAATAAATAATAATAGTACCTACCTCTTAGTAAGGTGGAAAGAACAATGCCTGGCACATAAACATACTGGAAAAATGTTAACTGAAAACCTGAGCCTCAGTTTCCTTACCTGAAAAATGGGGATGGTATTTACGCTACTCCCACATTATTAGCTTCAGGTCTCAACGTGCCCCTCTCACTCTGTCCCAGGTCACCTGTGTCGTACACAACTTCCAGAGCCGGCGGCCCTCTGGCCGAAGGCTCTCCCCCTGGGAGGACCTGGGCCAAGCCCCCACCATGGAAAGCCCCCTCGAAAAGTTAAGTGTGGCCCAGGTAAGGGGGGCCGGGGTCTGCTCCCGGCTGGAGAGGGTGGTGGGTGGAGGGGGACCAAGGAGGCAGGAAGTCAGGCAAGAGGTGGGGGTCTCCAGGCCATGGGGAGGTAGAGGGATTGCTTGTCTCTGTGAACCTAGGTCCTGGGGGACAGTCACACAAAATAGAAGGGTGTGTTATGGTTAATCCCAAAAACTCTAGTTGTCTTTTCCATCGGCTTTCTGCCTGATGAGCCCCTCATGGCTGTGGCCAGCGGGGCCCAGGGGGCCACTAGCCCCTTCCCTCTGCCTCTTTGTCTCAGGAACCCGAAGCCTGCAGGCCGCATTCGACACCGGCACGGCTCACCCCATCCAGTGAGTGTCGAGGGAGTGGGGGGATAACCGGGGGGACTTCCAGGTCGCAGTCACTGCCACAGAGGTCTCGCCTATGCTCTCGTGGCCCCCTCCCAAGCTTTCTGATCCCCTGACCTCTGACCCTGACCCCCAGAGTCGCAGAACTGTGCCCGCCGTGGCCACCTGATCCCCAGCTGCGTGTCCTCCAGGGCTCCAGCCATGTGTTCGTCGCCCCGTGTGCCCCGCCCTCGATTGAGGTCTGAGCCGACGCCCCTGCCCCTGCCCCTGCCCCTGCCAGCACCAACCCCCAGCCAGGGCCCCTCACCCTCCTCCCCTGGGCCTGGGGGGCCGGGTGGGGGTGGCGGACGTGGTCGGAAGTTGCTGCTGCCCACACCCCTGCTGCGGGACCTGTACACCCTTAGTGGACTCTATCCCTCCCCCTTCCACCGGGACAACTTCAGCCCTTACCTGTTTGCCAGCCGTGACCACCTGTTGTGAGGCCCCACCACCCTCCTAGAATCTGCCAGGTCCCCATTCCTTCCCTGCCACACGTGTGTGTGCGTGTGCCATGTGAGTGCCAAAGCCCTCTGTGCACAAACCAGCCAGGCCTAGGCATTAGAGGCTGGCTGGAAGGACATTTGAAGGGCCCCCTGCCTCTCTTGCCCTCTGAGACACCCAAGTGGGCATAACTGGGAGGTGGGCCCTTGCCCCTAGGTTTACTCTTTTAAGAGCCAAAACTTGACCCCATTGGCCATTGCTTAGCCAATGGGAGCCCCCAGTTCTAAAATTTCTACTTAAAAGGAGTTTACTCCAGCCGGTGGGAGCCTCCCCTCACGTCTTAGAATCCTCAGGCAAGAGGGTAACTCCAGTTAGCGTTCAGCGTCTGAACAACCAATAGGAGTCCTTGGTTTTCAGAATTTCTAGGATGGGTGGGTATGATTCCAGTCATTGGGGGACCGCCAATGTCTAAGTACGAGCAAAGGAGAAGAGGGAGATGGGGTCATCCTTTGTCATCGGGTCCTCTCTCAGATCCAGAGAATCCAGCTGGAGCATGGGGGGCAGGCTCCCCCATGGCAGGGTCCTTGGGGCACCCCTTCCTCTCTCAGCCCCTCCCCATGTGCAACCTCTCACTCAGTCCCTCCTAACTCCCAACTTATACAGGGCTTGCCCCAGTTTAGAGGTTTTGGGGTTCAGGGTGCTGTGTCTCCCCGTGTCTGTGCCCAGGTCGCCCCAAACCCTTCTTATTAGGGCTATGGGAAGGGACTTTTTTTTTTGCCTTGGAATCTGCCCTTGTTCTTTACACTGCCCCCCGCCCCGGGCCCCAGCCTCCTGCAAATGTGCCATCATGGGGGGGGGCACGGATGGAGCAGAGAGGGCTCCCCTGCCCCAGGCAGCCAAAGGCAGTGGGCAGAGGAGACACTGCCCCCCTTTCCTGCCCCCCCTTATCTTTAATAAAGACCTGTTTGTAACAGAAGTTTGGCCACCTGCCTTCCTCCTCCCCCAGGTGTTGGAGTGTGGAAGAATTTGATTGTTGGTATATAGGTAAGGTGAGACTGGGAGTGTGTTTATTGTCACAGTGGATCTGAGAGTGATTATGGAAAAGCAGTGTGGGGTCATTGAGCCAGCGACTTGGATCCTGGCTCAGCATCTCCTGGTTGCATAACCTCAGGAAAGTTAATTAACCTCTCTGTTGTATTGTTTCTTCATCTGTCAAATGCAGACAGCCCCCACAAGCTGCATGTAAGGCACACAAACACATGGTGAGGGGCCTCACATGACTGTCTCCTCCAGGCAGCTGGCCTGTTTCTGACTATGGCCAGGGTGCAAAGGACACAGGGAATAGGCCAAGGGCTCTAGAAGCCCCCATGCCAACCCCCTGGCTGCATGGATGGGAGCAAAGGTTCTGATTGTGACATTGTGCTGAGACCCAACCCTTGAGGACCCAGTGAAACCAGGAGGGTAGGAGGGGCATGGAGGCACAGACCTCCCCACAACCCACTGTGGCTCTGAAGGGCTTCAAACAGGCCATTCGGGGCATGGAGTCATTCAGGAATCAGGAAAGGGTTAACTGCTTTCCTCCCCCCCCCATTCTATTCATTCATTCATTCATTCATTCATTCATTCATTCAGCAAACACTGTGTATCACCTACTGTGTGTCAGATGCTGTGTAGTAGGCACAGGGGCTGTAGCAGTGAACAGAACGGACACAAATTTCTGCATCAGGGAGCTAACATTCTAATATGTGAGAGACAGACAACAAAATAAATAAGCTAGATACAGATTCACAATTCCAAATTCCAAAAAGGTCTGAAAACCAAAATTTTTTCATAACCCATTTGTGGCAAAACCTGGCCTTTACTGACATAAGGTTATTATAGCTTTTATTTATTGAACTTGATGTGAATATGCTTATGTTTCATTGCAGATAAAGGAAAGTGTTTGATTTTGAGATGCTATCCCAGGCCCCACTAGGGATGTTACGTGATACATAGTATTATACCATAGTACCTTTAAAAAAATTCTGAAAAATTCTGAATTTCAAACTCTAGGATCAAGGGTTTAGGTCAGGGTTTGGGATCTCTGATGTATTAGTTATTGATAAGTGATAGGAAAACATTCAAGCTAGAGAAGACAATGGGAGAACTTTGGGATGGGGACAGAGTTTGCAATTTAAAGAGGCATGAAAGGGGCACCTGGGTGGCGCAGTCGTTAAGCGTCTGCCTTCGGCTCAGGGCGTGATCCCGGTGTTCTGGGATCGAGCCCCAGATCAGGCTTCTCCGCTAGGAGCCTGCTTCTTCCTCTCCCACTCCCCCTGCTTGTGTTCCCTCTCTCGCTGGCTGTCTCTCTGTCAAATAAATAAAATCTTAAAAAAAATAAAGAGGCATGAAGGAGGGAGGAGAGAGTCATGTAAATATGGCGGGGGGAAGGAACGTTCGAGGCAGAGGGAACAGCAAGCATGAAAGCCCTGAGGTGGGAACCGGCCCGCTGTGTTCAGGAAACAGTGAGGCCTGTGCAGCTCAGGTGAGCCAGGGTGGAGGCCAATAGAGGGAGAGGAGGTGGGGTAGGTGGTGGGGCTGATTGTGGGCCGTGGGAAATGATATGGGAGCATGAGAAGGCTTACGCAGAGGAGGATAGAATCATGGAGCCCCCTTCTTCACCAAACAGAGCTCATATTTTCAGGGATCACACCCCTGAGAGCCATGGTTCCTTCTGTCCCACAGTTACCTCCACGCAGGCCAGGAAAGAAACAAAACTTCAGCACAGCGGACAGCATGCCAGCTAAGGCAGCTGGCGCTGTCCGCGGTCCTGAAATTAAGGGCTGGCCAAGAAAGGAGAAAGTGGGGGTTGCCAGACACAAAAAAGCATTTGGGCCTGCTAGAGAGGGTGGAGACAGCTGGCCTCGCCTTGTTCACACTCTCATCCCAGGATGGGTAATTTTAGGTAGAAAATCCAGACTGAAGTATACATACTTATTCAAAAGACTTCTCGATATGCCCCTGTAGGTCCCACAGAATCTCTAACTCAACTCAACCAAAATCGAGTTCTGGTTTATAATATAAGTCAGACCACAACCTTCCTCTGCTCAAACCCTCTTGTGTCTCCCCATGTATCCTGGTAGAAGCCAAAGTTCTCCCAGTGCCTCAGGGCCTTTGCACTTAAAGATGCCACCGCTCGGAATACTCTTCCCCCACACATCTACATGGTTCTTTCCCTCAGCAACTTCAAGCCTTTAATTGTCACCTTCTCAGTGAGGCCTGCCTCTGCCACCCTATTTCAAAATGCAAAAAGCAAACAACTGGTCATTCCAGCTTGCTTTTTTTTTGTTTTTTACCCCGCGCAAAATTTTTTTTGCATACACTTGTCATCCACTCACTATTTAAACTCTTCATTATGCTTAGTGGACATTATCTTCTCGGATGTCAGCTCCACAAGGACACAGACTTAGTTGTCTTTTTTTTTTTTTAAGATTTTTATTTATTTGTTTGAGAGAGAGAGCACGAGTGGGGGGAAAGGGCAAGGGAGAGGGAGAAGCAGACTCCTTGCTGAGTAGGGAGCCTGATGTGGGGCTCAATCTCAGGACCCCGAGATCAAGACCTGAGCCGAAGGCAGATGCTCAACCGACAGAGCCACCCAGGTGCCCCCTTAGTTGTCTTTTCACTGCTGAAGCCCTGGTTCCTAGAACAGTGCCTGGCACACAGTAGATGCTCAATAAAATTTTATTAAATGAATGAATTAATCACTTGGTGCTGAAAAATGAGGGAGAAGCACAGACTGACTCTGAGCTGTCCACTCCCCTGTCCCCTCACACTTTGGTCCTCCCTCCTCCTGGAAGCTTCTCTACAGTAAGGGTCCTTCCATCAGGACATGAAGACAGGCATCTGAGAAGTGAGAGAAAGAAGTACTGTGTGTACAAGAAATATGCCAAACATCTGCATCTCTGCCAACGTACTCAGTCTACATTTATGAGCACCTGCTGTGTTCTGGGTGCCATTCTAGAAGCTGAGGGCCGAGCAATGAACAAAAGTAAGAATCCCCCTGGTGAAGCTGACATTCTAGTGATGAGAGAGTCAATAAAGACATAACATTGGAAAATATAAGTTATTTGAAAAGAAATAAAGATGGATAAGCAGTTAGTGTAGGGGACCCACTTTTACACAGGTGATCGGGGAAAGCCTCTCAGAGTAGGTGATATTTGACCAAGACCTGAATGGAGTGGGAAAATGAGCCACAAAGATATTTGGGACCTGAGTGCTCTCAGCAAGGGAATATCGAGTACAGTGGGGCTGTGCTGGTTATGCTCCTGTGTATGTAACTGCACGACTATGTGACACTGGTGTCTCTACTGGGTGCTTGTGCATTTGGAGTGTTGCAAAGTGAGGTGAATCATGGTTTGTGCATCTGTTGGGGGGATTGAGATGGTGCGTTGGACAAGGAGTGTAACAGTGTGCTTCGTGTGTGTGTGTGTGTGTGTGTGTAGAAAGAGCAGCAGGCACATTAGCCGAAAGGAAATGTATCTATGTGTGTGCATGTGTGTGTGTGTGTAATAGCAATGGTATGGTTGTATCAGAGTGTGTTTAAGTGTGTGTGCAAGGCTAAGGGTGTGGGGAAGTAAATGTGGGAAAAAGTGTGCATGGGATGCTTTGTGTCACGACAGAAGAGGGCTGCGAACACGTGGGTGATGGGGGTTCTGGAAGCAGAATATATGCAGAGATGCCATGGGGTGTGTGTGTGTGTGTGTGTGTGTGTGTGTGTGTGTGTATGCGCGCGCACGTGTGTGCAGAGGGGTGTGGAGATGCCTGGCTGTGTGGGTGGGTGTATTGGGGGATTTGTGGATCTGTTTTCTGGCCCCAGAGAGAGAAAGCCCAGGAAATATCAGTTCCGCCCCGCCCCTGGGTCTCCTGGCAACAGCACCACATTGAAGTTACCAGGAGACAGAGTTGCCAGGGCGACAGGGGTGAGTGGCAGCTCTGGGGCGAAGTCTGGGTGAGGAGATCCAGCCAGCCATAACTTAACCACTCACCTTGTTTCTCCTCCTTTCCCAGTTTCTCATCAGTCCTATCTTCCTTTCTTCATTCATTCGTTTAACAAGCATATATTGAGAATTTGCAATGATCTAGTCACTGTTCTGGACGCTGGAGATACCTAAGTGAACCAGGCAAGGTCTCTGCCTTGGCTGTCCCTTAGCCTCCCACCCCCTGTGTCTTTGTCTCTCCTGCCACCTTCTTTGGTCTATGGTCATGCCCGTCTCCCTCATCCCAAGTAAAACCCAAGGAGCCCCCAGGCCAAAGAGGAAGCCAGGTGAGACTCCTCTTCTCACAGACCCTCAGAGACGGCTGCTGATGTTTTGCCCACGAATGTTCCCGAGGCTGCAGGCTGCAACGCGAGCTTGTGCCAATACTAAGGTGAAGAGAAAGAAGCACACAAGCTCCTCCATCACTCACCTTCTCAATTGTCATTGGGTGACATCAGCAGAAACACACAGACACATTCATCACAATATTCCTCTGCGATATCATGAGCTCCATTTTACAGGTGAGCAGACTGAGGCTAGACTTTAAGTAATGTGTCAGTGATTAGGGCCTGTTTCCTTCAACTCTCGACCCTTACATTTGTCTGATTAGCTGATTAGTTCACAATAATATTCGTGCTGCTTTCCTCAGCCGACTTGCGCAAAGTAAGGGGCTTTTCTCCCTCAAACCCCTCCATCCCCCTTCCCTCAAACTAAGTTATTTCCCCCTTCACCGGGGCAGGAGCTAGTAAAAGCCAATCTAACTTTGATGGCAGATCCATGAACCAATGGAGAAGCTAAGTGCATTGTAACCAATGAGACCTTGGCTTAGGCGGGATTAAGGGCAGGAACGGGGCGCTGATTGGACAGAAGTATGTTGCGAATGGCGGAGGCGCTGAGGCGGGCGCTAAACCTGGGCAGCTCGGCAGAGTCCGAGGAATACACAACTGAGGCTGGGCCGCCTTTGCTGCTGCTCGGCGGTCCAGGGTCTGGAAAGACGTCGCTGCTATTCACGGCGGCCCTGGAAGCGGCAGGAGAGGGCCGAGGTCCCATCCTCTTCCTGACCCAGAGGCCTCTTCAAAGCCTGCCCCGCGGGAGGGGAGCTGTGCTCGACCCCCTGCGGCTACAGGTAACCGAGGGGTGGGACCGAAGGAGGACTACTTAGTACCTGAGCGGATTGAGGATTGAGTGACAGGTAGACAGACCAATGGAGGGGACGAAGGAAGAGCGATTCGGAGCGGCCATTGTGGGGCGGAGTCATGAATGAGCGGTGGGGGGAGGGTGGGGACGGGACCTTAGGAACCGTTGTTACGATTGGGAAACCGTCCCCTGAGGGGGGCGGATTTAGCGAAAGGAGACGCCCCAAAGGGGTGGGTAAGAGGTGGGGCTAAACCAGTGTCTTGTTTGGACACCGGCTTTTCTTTCGGAGCCAATCAGGAGGTCCCACTAAGAACCTACCAGCGGGTTTTCCGTGGGAATATTGCCTTAGAGACCTGGCAAGAAAACCATACCTGCTCTCAGCTAATAGGGGAGTGATAAATGCAGGATAAAATAAGGGGGTGGGGGGGTGCCTGGCTGGTTCAGTTGGTAGAGCATGCGACTCTTGATCCCAGGTTTATAAGTTCGAGCCCTACCTTCGGTGTAAAGGTTACTTAAATATAAAATCTTTTTATATAAAAAAAGGGGTGGGTACAAATAGAAGAGTATTCAACCATTCTCAGCAGCTTCTCTCTGGAACCAGTTATCTGGGGCCTGAGAGCCTAGTGCTGGAAAGTGTACGGGGCAGGAAAACAGGTATAGCTGGGAGCTTGGCTTCCTGAGCTGAATCTGGTCTTTTCCTTTTTTCCTCTCTCTAGAAGATCCGCTTCCAGTACCCACCCTCAACCCATGAACTTCTTCAGCTTTTGTGCTCTGCCCATGAGGCCCGGGGCCCCGCCCCCTCCCTCCTGCTGCTGGATGGCCTGGAGGAGTACCTAGTGGGAGACTGGGGGCCCCAGGAAGTGGCCTACTTGGCTGCCCTGCTTCTAGACACAGCTGCCCACTTCAGCCACCAGATTGGGCCTGGCCATGGCTGTGGGCTCATTGTAGCCCTCCAGATTCAGGAGGAGGGAGACAGTGGGGATGCCCTGCAGCTGTCGCTGCTCCAGCGGTATTTCCCTGCCCAGTGCTGGCTGCAGGTGGATGCACAGGGCCCGGGACAGCACTGCCTCCGAGCCTGCCTGGATCCAGGCGGGCAGGGCCCTAGAGCAGAGTGGTGGGTGGCTTTCCAACCAGATGGAGAGATGACAGTCACCCCATGGCCTGCCCAGACTGGTAACCCCAGCTCAGATAAAGGTTCAAGTTCTGAAGGCCAGCCTTGAGTTTGGTGTGTGATAGCCTCTCTATGCCTCAGTTGCCCATGGCTGGAATACTTACTTCAGGAACATGTGCAGATTCAAAGACCTAAAGAATATAAAGTACTCTTTCTCTTTTGAAAAATAGTATCACCATGTACCGATTATGCCCAATCAACATATTGTTTTGCTCTTTTGAACTTTATAAAAAGTTTTATGATAAATGTAATCTTCTGAGACTTCCTTCTTCTCCCACCCAACATTGTTATTAAGCTTAGGCCAGGGGCACCTGGGTGGCTTAGTGGGTTAAGCATCTGACTTCAGCTCAGGTCATGATTTCTGGGTCCTGGGATTGAGCCCTGGGTGGGGCTCCCTGGCTGAGCAGGGAGTCTGCTTGTCGCTCTCCCTCTGCCCACCCCCCCCAGTCCTTTTCCCCTACTGCATATAATTCCATGGCTGACTATATGCCATTTTATTAATCAGATTGACTTATTTCCTGCTTATGAACATTCTTGCACACATATCCTGGTTCCCGTCTGTGAGGGCTTTTAGGGTATATATCTAGAAGCGGAATTGGTAGAGTAGGTCTGCCTATGTTCATCTTTCCACCGTTATGTCAAACTTTTACAAAGTGGTTAAACCAGAACTCCCAATGAGCCACCTAGTGACACTGGTCACATCAGAGTGCTCTCTTAGAACAGGGCCTGATTCAAAATACAGCCTTACGAAATAGTGGTGTTACTGTTAGTGGCAGAGACCAGCTAGAGGCACATCCTGCAGCTTTCCTCTCCCTGGGTTTACAGCTATACTGCATTCCCCGGCTGTCTGTGGTTCTAGCTGAGGTCCTGTGACTGTTTCTGGCCAATGGAATTTGTAAAGAAGAGGTGATTACTACTTCCTAGGCTAACTCCCTAAAATGGCCCACCGAATCTTCTGCTGTTTGTTTTGCTTGTTGGTTGGCAAGACGCAGAGGACCATCCAAAAACCTCAGGGTGGCCCTGGGGGATGGACGGTAAAGCTCCAGACCAGAAGAGTCTGGGCTTCCGACTCATCCCTGAGACGGCTGCCCACCTAGAGGTTTGCACTGAAATACGAGAGAGAAAGCATTTGATGTGTTAAGCTACTCATATGAGGAGTTGTTATGGCAGCTAATATAACATATACTGACTGATTCATTTTATTATGGTTATTATTCACGTTGCCCGATCCAGAATTCAGACAGAGCTCGAGGCCTTTTTCTGCTGCCCCTATGGCCTGGGCCCTGGGAAGGATGGGGCTTACAGGATGTTTGCAGAAGTCATGATGAGAAAAAAAAAATACACATAACATGCATACACACATACACACACACAGCTCTATACACTTTAAAATACCGAAAGGATGTACTGAGCAGGATGGATTGGGCAGAAAGCCGAGGTTCGCAGTGCCCCTAGTCCTGAGAGAGGCCTCACCAACCCTGCTCGATGAGTCTTAGGCCTGGACTAGTAGTTGAGGTCATGTAGGTCAAGCATCTGAGGGCTGGACTGGAGTCCTAGGAGCAGGCCACGTAGCTGGGAGGTGAAGGCTCAGCGCCTGGGATGAGGCTGTTCTCATAAGGATTCGAGAAGGGGCCATTGGATGAGTCCCCCTGGGCTCCCTGGGAGCCCCCTGAGCTGTAGTCAGTTGAGATGCCAGAGTCAGACACCATGAGGTACAGGTACTTTATGTGGCGTGGGGTGGGGGGCAGCTCAGGGGGCAGTGCCCTTGGGCGCAAGAGCTGGGAGCTGGGATCCAGGATGGTATACTCAAAGCTGGTACCCAAGGTCCCCTCTGGCCCGGGCTTCAGGGACAAAGCAGATGAGCAGGAGGATGCTTCGGAGCCTTCATCCACGGCCACTGTGTCCAAACCGCCATCAGGCCGTGGGAGAGCCTCACTGGGTGGGCTCCGGGGCAGCAGCCACTTGTCCAGCACCAGGTAGGTGTCCTGGGTACGTTCACTGCCCACAGGCTCCAGCAGGCGTCCCTCATCCTCTGCCCCTGGCTCCACCGCCTGTGTTGCCCCCCGGCAGCGCTCAGAGAGGACTTCCAGGGGGGCGGGTGGGTCCTCTGCAAAGGGAGTGCAGGGGCTCCACCAAAGACAGCCCTCATTCTGGTACAGCCACAGCTGGGGAAACAGCACCGGCCTGCTCAGAGACCTGCGGTTCAGCCGCAGGAGCAGGGATACCCCAGGCCCTGAGGGGACAACCACGCCACCTACCTGGAAGTTACCCTTGTGTGTGGTGAAGAGGCCCTCAAACTCACTCTCAGGGCTTGGGATGCCAGGCCAGATCTTCTGCTTCAGAGCCCTGGTGAAGCCAAAAGAACCAAGAAGATGGGTATGTGTCACTGAATACCCACCAGTACCCCTTAGGAGCAGTCGCAGGGGCACAGATAGACCTAGCCCCTTGTGATCGCAGTGGAGGCAGAGGAGTGCATAGGGGCAGAGGAACAGAGGCTCTGGCTTGCACCTGCAAGGCCTACAGGTGGATGACTGGAACAGGGTTTTGAAGGATGCATAGGAGTTCAATATGCACTGATGTTCCTTCCCTTCTCACTCCTTTCCATAATATTCCCCCAGTGTACTCTGAATAAAATTCAACCCCCCCCCCACACACAGCCCTGCAGATGGCCTGGCATGTTCTGACCCTTGTCACCTCCCTCACCTCATCATTCACCACTCTCTCCTAACACATTCTGCTCTAGCCACAGGGCCCTTCCTGGCAGCTGCTTCAATGTTCCAAGCTCATTCCCACCTCAGGGCCTTTGCACTTGCTATTTCTTTTCAATTTTCATGTGGCTGCCTTCGTTAGAAGGCAGGTTTCCATTCTGATTCACCTCCCAGAGGCCTTCTCTGATCATCCTGTCATGTCCCCATGCCCCATTTGTTTCTGTGATATATCACTTATCACAATGCATAATCAAATACCCATTGGTTCCCTTGTTGTTTGACTCAACTATGAGATCCACAAGGTGAGGGACATGTTTGTTTTCCACTTGCTCCTCAGTGCCTAGCACACAGTTGGCACTCCGTGTGTATTTTCCAACCAAGTAAATAAACAAGGCCTTGAAAGACACCTAGGAGTCTGCTTGGCAGACAAGGCAGGAAGGGCATTCCAGGCAGAAGGAACAGCGTGTGCCAAGGCTTGAGGGTGTGAAACCACATGTTATGTGCTGGGAATTCTAAAAATCTCAGTACCATAATGAATCTAAGGAGCTTGACAACAGGGGCAGGAGGCACTCAGGGTGTTGAATCTTTCCATTAAGCCCATCCGGGAATTTTACAAAGGTTGACCAAATTGGGAAAAGGAACAACCAAAGGAATTCAAGAAGGAGCAGCCACTGAGGTTGAAGAAAAACCAGGTGAATGTTCCCAGGCAATTTTAACTAAGTCTGGGTTGGTCTCGCTTGCACCCCAACCCTGCCACTGACCCCTCACTGTGTGTCCCTGGGCAAACGCCTTCCAGTCTCTGAGCCTAGCTTTCCACGCAAAAGGAGAACGGTGGGGAGGGGTCTGGGCTAGGTGCCCGAATGGGGCGCTCACCGGCGGTGGGAGAGCAGGGCGAGCACGGCCAGCAGCAGCAGGATGAGCACAAGGATGAGGGAGAGCGTCAGGATGAGGGGATCCAAGTCTGGGGAGCAGGGGGGAAGTCAGGGTGGTGGGAATGCCCCATGCTCCGCCCCAGCTCCTCCCACGCCCCTACCTGGGGCCTCACCACTAACTGTCAGCAGCGACGCAGGCTCGGACCAGGCGCTCCAGAAGCCACCGAAGCTCGGCTCGGCCATACGCGCGCGTACCATGAAGGTGTAACGCGTTCCGCCCCGGAGGTTGCTCAGCACGCACTCAGTACGACCATCCAGGATCTCCACCTTGGTGGGGGGGAAGGCAATCAGAGGAAAGCCTGGGGGGTGGCACTGAGCCAATCAGAGAAAGGAAGAACAGCTTCCAAGCGAGGCCATGAGGGGAAAGGGCAATGAAAGCAAGAAGCGTCTTCCAGCAAGGCTCGGGGCCAATCAGGACCCAGGGAGCAGAGGGCGGAGTCGGGCTATTTAGGGGAGGGGCCAGAGCCTAGAGGATCGGGACCTTGAAGGGGTCTAGTGTTTGGGTCACTGGGGTAAGTGGAATTGGGTCCAGGTGGGCTGGGGAGGCACTGGGAAAGAAGGCATCTCAGTGGGCGTGGAGGTGTCTCGGTCAGGGAGGTGACGGGCGTCAGAGGCGGGGTCTCGGTCAGGGAGGGGACGGGCGTCAGAGGCGGGGTCTGGAGGGGCGAGGCCAGGGGGCGGGGCCGTGGTGACCATCTGGGCGGGATTTGGAGGGAGGAGGTGGGGCTGTCCACCGCGCAGCCTCTGAGGCTGGAGGTAGGGGCGGACTCACCTTCTGTGCGCCCCCCGCGACGTTGCCAGAGGAGATGTTCACTTCGTAGCGGATGAGGCTGGCCACGGGGGCCCCGGGAGGCGGGAGCCAACGCAATACCACGTGGCCGCCCTCGTCGGCCCGCCGCGCCAGCAGCCCCGCGGGGGGGTCCAGGAGAACTGAGGAGAGGGGTTGATCAGGTGGGCGGTGACCGAGACTCCCTCACCGGACAAGGTCCCCATTCCCCATGCACTTACCCACTTCATTGATGTGGATGATACGGCGATAGCGTGGAGCGCCCGAGGATACCGCTGTGACACGCAGCTCTAAGGGCACGAAGCTCGACGTGTCGGCCGTAGGCAGCGAGCACCAGAAACGCACAGCGCCGCGGGCCGTGGGCGCCTGGTGCAGGCTGCATGGCTTCCATGGCTCGCCCCTGTGCATCAAGGGGTCAGAAAGGCAAGGGAGCAATTTGAGGGGGGGGCGACAATCTGTTATTGCCTGGACCGTGGGCGCATTTGGGGCAAGACCGAGGGGCGTCCCAGCCCCGACCCACGCGATGCCTTAGTCCTATGGGAGGGTTGCTGTCCCTGCCCTACAGTTTGGGATTGCTCTCCAACAGAGATCGCGGGAGTGTTCCAACTCCAGTCACTAGGCGGGCTGTCAGCCCTGAACCCTCGGGCTTCCCACCAGTGACCACCTGGTAGGTGCTATCTGGCCCCTGCCACCAGCAGATATCCCAAAGCGCAAGCTCCGGGGCGCGCTCTGTCCTGCCCACTCGCCCCCTCCTCAGAGCGTGGGGGGCGCTCCACCTGCCTCGCTGCACTCACTCGAGCTGATAGAAGAAACTGTAGTTGTCTGGGCCGACCCCGGCGCTGGCCGCTTCCTCCCAGAAACACACCAAGTCCTCCAACCGTTCGGTGAAGCACAGAAGCTCTTCGGGCTCGCGGGCAGCCAGCAGGGCCGCTGCGGGTGGGAACAAGGGGAGGGGGTCGGGGGCGCCCAGCCTTCGGGCCACCGCATCCTCCCCCTCCCTCCTGCTGCCTGTGCGAACCGATAAGAAAAAAGCCCCGCCTCGCTCTCTACCCCAAGCGGGGCCCTTGGAAGGGTCCCCAGAGGTGGTGCCCCCCGAACTCCCAAGCACAGGTTGCTTGCCTTACTGTTCCCACACACAGCCCCGCCCACCCCACAACGCGCTGGACTGCGCGCAGCTTGCCAGGCCTCCGCCTCCAGCTGCCGGCCCCGCCCCAGGCCAGGCCAGGCGTGTCACTGGATGCGTGCGGAGGTGGCGGGCTCCCCTATCGGCCCCGGCAGCCTGCCGGCGGCCCGATAACGCCAACCGTGACCCCCTCCCCCGCCCCTTCCCTCAACCCGGCAGGCCAAGGGATCTGGCGCCCGCATACAAACCATGTTTACAGTCGCCAGGGGCCCGGCCCCTCTGCTTTGTCCTCCCTCCCTCAATGAAGGGTCGGCAAGGTCCCCCTCTCCTCGGGGACTCTAGACGTCGAGTCTAGACCCAGCACCGCCCCTGCCCCATTAAGATATATCATGTCCCAGCCTCCCTGAAAAGATAAAACGGGAACCTTATGTCCCCCTCCAGACCCAGTCTGGAGTCTTAGACCCCAGCATGCTACACCAGGTCCCAGTCTAAGAGGTTCAGAGACCACCTTGGCCCCCAAGACCAGAACTGGAGGTTCAGAACCCAATATGGCCCCCAGGAGGCTGGAAGTTCAGGCCTGAGCATTGCTGTCCAGGACCTAGTGCGGCGGTCCAACACCGATCCACCCTTACCTTTACTTTCAAACTTGGGGTCCAGAGGTTTGGCTGGGGAAGCCCAGGCAGCCCCAGCGAGCAAGAGACAGAGAGAGCTGACTCCAGGCCAGAGGCGCGCCCAGAGGTGATCCATGATGCAACCCCCCGAGACAGGGGGCCCAGGGCCCCTGCCCCCTTTCGCCCCTGGCACAATCCACAGCTGGGTCAGCAGCTGCCTCCGCCGGACACAGCTGACCAGGCCCTTCCCGGCCAGGCGCCTCCAAGTGGCAGCTCCCCCGAGGGGGCGGGACTACACGCAGCCTGGGCTGAGATAAGCGGGAGGAGGCCGCCCTGCTGGTCCCGCGGGAGGCGGCAGGGGCACTCAGGGGCCCCCCCGCAGCCACTTGGGGGTCAGGAATAGTGCCGGGTTCTGCGGCAGACACACTCTCTTACTGTGTGACCCTGGACAGGTCACTTATCTGAGTTTCTGCCTTCTCATCTGTAAAACCTGGCTTGGCACAGAGCAAACATTCCGAAAATGTAAGATACGGGTATTATCGTGCTAATCAACATCTCTTCCCAGTCTGGGAAGGAATAAATAATCCTAATAGTGACTGGCGGTTGAGTGCACGGCGCTAGGCAGTGTGGCCAGACGGTATGTACCCTATGACCCTGAACTGGTAAAATAACATATTCTGGGTATTGAGATTTGTGATTTTTTTTTTGGAGAACAGTTTTTTTTTTTACTCTTGGGATTTTATTTTATAAGGAATGTGCAGTTCTTTTAATAATCTGGAAAGTAATAAAGTACACACGGTGAAAGCTATTCGCTTGGGTTGAGCTTCTCAAACGAGGGTAAACACCCCCACAGGGGTACCTGCCTGGCGTAGGGGCGGGTATTCTCTCCTGCCCTCCCTAGACTCACCAGTCAGAACACTCCACTTCCTGGAGCACCGTGATTGGCTCAGGGTGGGCACGTGACCCAGATGGATCCAATGAGCCTCCATCCTGGGACTTTACCCGAAGTTACTGGGGGAAAAGAATTTGCCCACATCCCATTGGCCTAGACTTAGTCACATGACCACATTTTGCTGCCAGGGGGACTGGAAATGAGTTTTCTGCTTTGGGTGGCCCGCTAAAAATCAGGGGTGGTTCTGTTGCCATAGAGGGTGACTGGATCTGGTGGGGTGCAGGGTGTGGGGTGGACACAGTTTCATTCTCAGGGCAAATCAGAGCCCAGAAACAGCAACACAATCCTGATGACATCTTCTGAATCCCTGGATCCAATTGTGATTGAAGTGGCACCCACTGAACTTTTCATTTCTGTGAGCCGTTAGTTTCCCTTTTTGCACATCTGTTTGGACTGAGTTTTTGAACACTTGAAGCACAGAGAACCCCGAACAAAGTGAGATATAAAGGGGTACCTGTGTGGCTCCGTCACTTAGGCATCTGCCTTTGGCTTGGGTCATGATCCCAGAGTCCTGGGATCGAGTCCCACATCAGCTCCCTGCTCAGTGGGGAGTCTGCTTCTCCCTCTCCCTCTATTCCTCCCTCCTGCTCGTGCTCTCTCAAATAGATAAAATCTTTAAAAAAAAAACAAAAAAACCCCCAAAAAACAGTGAGATATAAACCCCCTAGCTGGTGTTCGGCACAGAGTCGAAGTTTCTCAGTGAACACATTATTATGATTGTGGTTGTTGTTATGACTGTGTCGTAGGTGGCCCTACCGCTCCCTTTGTCTCTGCCTTCTCAGTTTCCTCGCCCTACTCCAGTTCAGAGACACCATGCACCCCTCTCCTTTCATCTCCACACCCTATTGACTTATGGGTGATGATGGTATTTGTCTCTGATCCCAATGGATTTTCATTTCTTCACTCTCCCATATACGTGGAAGAAAAGAAACATAGCGCCCCCCCCAAACGCTGGGGAGTCCCAACTCCTGTGTGTGTGATAGCCCCCCACCCTCTGCATCTGGTCATGTCTCACCCAAACCCTTTCATAAGGCTCTTAGAGTTTTTCAGGTATTGGTTGTGGTTTTTAATTTCTATCGTGATAGAGAACATGAGGCATGGGCTGAGAACAGACAAGACAGACCTCCTGTTTCATAACTTCGGTCACTATTTTCATCCACTTCTGTCAGTTCTGATGTGTCTCCACCAGTTACAAGATTTCTCTGGGGAAGGGTCTCCCCCCCCGCCCGGTACCCTACATGCCCTCTATGTTTACGGGATGAAGCTTTTCACCTGGCCACCCATGGGCTGATGGCTCTGGAATGAGGACCTGGTGCCAAGAGGGTCAGAGAGATGGTGTCCAAATGGCTCAAGTTGGAGGTGGGGGAGTCATGGGGTACAGAGCACAATGGGCTTTACTAGAGAATGGGACCTCTCTGGGAGAGGACCCCTTTCCCCACTTCCACGGTGATCAAAGCCAGGCCTGAAGCTGCCCCTGGGGCCCATGACCTGGAGGGAGAGGGGGGCCCCCTCAGGTTGAGGAGACTGTGGTTCTGTGCCGGGCCCCTTCCTTCCGCCGCAGCACAAAGTCTCCAGGGGCGACTGGACTCATTGCATAGAAGACATTGGCGTTGTCAGGAATCAGGAGCTCTGGCCAGGGTGGACATGATGGTCAAAGGCCTGCACAACCTCATACTTGCCCACAAAAGGCCTAGGTAACCTTCTGCCATTCACCTGTCTGTTCTGCAGAACCACCCTGGGTCCCTTCAGCCAGTGCTAAGCCAACATCATTCTCCTCTCACTGGAACCCGGACAACCTCCCACTCAAAGCCTGCACAACCTCGTGCCTCTCCCACCATGCACCTGAGGACCTCCCGCCACTTCCCTCTGGAGTCCAACCTGTGCTGCAAGGTGGGACAACCTCAAGTCTACCCAAGCCAAAGGACTTCCTGCTCCCCCACTCTTCCCCCCAGCCAATTCCCAGCCGAGTTCATGCTGCTGTCACCAAGACCTTGGACAACTGCTGACTTCCTACGTCCAGCCTATACAGTCTTGACAGCCCTCACTCTTGCCAGCCAAAGCCAAACAGCCTCCTGTATTCCTTCCTAATGGCGCACCGACCTCATGTCATGCCCTTTAGCACCGCGCCCTCCTGCCTCTCCTTGAGAACTGGGCGACCTCCTACCTGTGTCTGTACTGAGCGACATCGTGCTCCCCTACCCTGAATTTCACTACCATGTGGCCCTCTCCCGTGCCAAGTTCAGATAACATCAGAGTCCCCATGCTGAGCTGGGGCAAGCTCATTTCCTCACAAATTCAAGCCCAGACCGCCTTTAGACTCCTACCCCACCAGGCTGCGCCTGAATGACCTCATGATCCTACAAATTTAAGCCAAGACAACCTCCTTTCCTCCCTCTCCCATTTGACCTTGGACAATTTCATTTCCCCATAAATCCCAAAAAGACACCTTCAGTGCCCCTTTCGCTCACAAAGCCAAGGCAAGCTCATGACCCCGCAAAATCGAGGCACAAATTTCTCCTGCCTCTTACCCACCCTGCTTCATCTTATCCCTACTCTGTGTCAGAGCCACCTCCTGGCCCTGTGAGGCCAGCCTTGACCCTTGTCAATCTGCTGCCCTCCAAGCTAACCCCCAGCCCAGCCTACACACAGTCCCTGCTCACCCCTGTCCCCAGGAAGGACTTGGAAGAGCTGGTAGTCCCGGGCCCAGGGCTGAGCCACATTGTGCTTTTCCAGGGCTCGCTGCACCACACTGGGAGCCTTGTCCTGACTAGTGAGCTGGGAAAAGAAGGTGGGTGGTGAGGTGTGACCGCCAAGCCCCAGGGGGCAGGGCTGCCCCAGCAGGTTCCTGGCCCAACCCCTCCCTCACCAAGATGCTCCGATACAGGTTCCCATGGTCATTGTCAATGCTGACGCGGATGACTCGAGCCTCCGATCCCTGCTGCCCCGATAAGGAGATGTGAGAGCTGCTCAGGGGCAAAGCCAAGGGCCAGGGGCCCACCAGGTCCGGGCTCAAGGGCAGCTGTAGGCAGGAGGGGTGGGGGCTGAGTGGTGGGAGAGTTACATGTCCCCCTTACACAAGCGGAGCCTGGGGACAGGCAATTAGGCTGCACTCACAAGCCCGCATCTATGCAATCCCATCACATACAGACCTTCGTGCCCTGTGACAAAAACAAATTTACACATGACCCATAAACATAGCACAAAGCTGTGTTCACACACAAGAAATCCTGCGTGCACAGAAAGCAGCGAGTACACGCACCTGCTTGTAAGCGGTACATCCACTAGTCTGTGGACAGCCCCACTCAGGGTCCCATGGATACTGTGATATTTATGCCCATGTGTCCCCTCTAGGCATGCCAATTCCTGGGGACATGCATATCCTTTCAAAAGTATAATCACACCCCGGAGTGCCCTGTGGGTGAGCTGACTCACCCAGATCTGAGCATTAGCCAGACTGAGGAACAGTCCCTCAAATAGGGCCATGAGATGCACATGTTCTCCTGGACAGACAGACACCCAGAGTGCCCAGCCAAGCACCTGTACAGTCTCTGATGTACATGCCCGGCTGTGAAGTCCCATGTACGTACATACACACACACACACACACGCACACACACACACACACACACACAGAGCCCTGGATGCCCACAGGCTCACAGGGACACAGGCAGGCCTCGTACCTTGGTGCTGGGGCCCTGGGGCCCTGGAGAGGCCGGGGGACTGCCAGGAGGAGGGTCTCTGGTTCTAGGACTAGATGGGGGGGACCCTGGGGACAGACTGGGGGAGATGCAGAGCCTGAGGTCGAGTGGCTGCCCTGACCTCTGACCCTGCCTTCTCCAGTCCTTTCACTAACTGGGATGCTCACCTGGAGATGGGGGGTGAGGGGTCCCCAGGACTCCCTCCAGGGGATGAGCCCCTCTCTCGGGACAGCTTTCTAAAGGCAGAGACAAGGGATGAGGATGAGCCCAGACTCAGTCCCAGGAGCAGCCTCCCATCTCTGCCCCCATCACCCCCTGGCACACCCCAAGACTCACGCACTGAGGCGCTTGGTGAGGCTGATTCGCCGCCGGATGCGTGGGGAGCTGGGGCAGGAGGCAGCTGGTGGCTCAATGACACGGGAGACTCGGTAGCTGAGGAGACAAGGTGCACATCGGGGTGGGTTGGGGCCAGGAAGCGGCAAGGAATGAGATGAAAGCTAGAATCATCTGGGAACTGCACTGTGGGTGTGCGGGGCGGTGGGGGGGGAGTGGTAGGGGTTGGGCACCAAATGTCAGGGTCGGGGTAGCAAATGGGCAGTTATTATGGCATCAGGGTCTTATTAGGAATGAGATGGGACAGCTCAAATCCCACAGGGATTTGCAGAGTGGGACTGAGGAGTAGAATTTGGTCAGAGATAGAGTTCAAGGTCAAGTAATCATTGGCGTCAATGATTAGGGTAATGGATTCGACAGAATGAATAGAAACAAATGGGATAGTTGAGTTGGACCATCAAATATACACCAAAACTGGAGTCAGTTATTCAGAACTAGGGAAAATGACTAGGGAAAAATGACTGGGCTCAGAGATTCAGACTGGGGTTACAAAGGGGGTCATAGGTCAGACAGGGTCAGAAGGTGGGGAAGAGAACAGATGGGACAGGTGAGTGGAATGGCCAGCCGTACATTAAAGGCTGAAGTCAGAAAGTCAGGTGGGGTCAGAATTGGAGGTCGGAGGTGAACTGGGGTCCTCACTGGGCTGGAGAAGGTGCAAGGTCACAGGATGGGGGTCAGGGCTCAGGAGGGTGCCTGAGGAGTTGGAGAGGTATGTGGGGTAAGTGGGTCCAGTGTGCCAGCCAGAATCAGCCAGGGTGGGGGCTGGGCTGGGCCACGGTGCAGGGGAGGGGGTCACCTCTGCTCCTCGCTGAGCTGGCGCTGGGCACGCAGGGCAGCCAGGACAGGGGCGCGGGGACTCAGGCGGTAGCTCCGACACCGCTTCTGCAGCTGCTGGATGTGGGCCAGGATCTCCCACTCCTGAGGGGGGCGGCCTCTCAGAACCCACCCCTGCCATGCCCCCGGCCTTCCCCCCCCCCCCCG
>NC_048221.1:8228323-8262992 GCF_002007445.2 Ailuropoda melanoleuca
TTTTATTTATTTATTTGACAGAGATAGAGACAGCCAGCGAGAGAGGGAACACAAGCAGGGGGAGTGGGAGAGGAAGAAGCAGGCTCATAGCGGAGGAGCCTGATGTGGGGCTCGATCCCATAACACCGGGATCACGCCCTGAGCCGAAGGCAGACGCCCAACTGCTGTGCCACCCAGGCGCCCCTGATCTCTCTCTTTTTTAAAGATTTTATACTTATTTGACAGAGAGAGAGACAGCCAGTGAAAGAGGGAACACAAGCAGGGGGAGTGCGAGAGGAAGAAGCAGGCTCCTAGTGGAGGAGCTTGATGCGGGGCTTGATCCCAGAACGCCGGGATCAGGCCCTGGGCCGAAGGCAGATGCTTATCCTTATTTGGGACAGTCATTCCTTCGCAGATATTTACTGAGCTGCTACCCTGGGCCAGGCACTGTTCGGAGCGCTGGGGAGGCAGCAGTGAGACAAAAATTCTGGCCTCCCAGAGCAGACATTAGCAAGGGAGAGACAGCAACAACAGAGCTCCACGGGTAGCAGGCAGAGGGAAGGGCAATAAAGGAGGAAGCAGAACGAGACCTTCAGAAGGTGAATGGGAAGAAGGTTCTGGGCTGAAGGAACAGGCTTCACATTCTGTGTATTCTGGATTCACCCTAAGAACCAGCACCTAATTACTATTAGAATCTCAATCTTGCCTACAGTAAGTCAGACTTGTTGGCAGACAGTTTTTAGTTTGGCTTATCAAAGTCAAGTCCAAGTGCAAGTTTTTTTTTTTTTTTTTAACTTTACTCCTTGCTATGACACTGGCCTCGGGTGACATTTTCCATGTAACTTCTGGTACTTGTTGAATGAATAAATAAGGCAGTCACTGAGCGTGAGCCATCAGGAGGGCCGCAGCCCAGAGCGCAGCCCACAAACAAGGGGAAGGTCACTGCTGAGGCGTAATGAAAGGTCACTGAATGTTTTGATGACGAGAAGCGGTTCCCCGTTCCCAGCCCCAGGTCTCCTTTTTGGGCCTGGGATTCTCGGGGTCCACACCCATCTTTACCTGGGAAAGAATCTCTCTACTGCTGAGATGGTTGTTCTCATCGGAGAAAATCTGCGAAAGTTTTCTGAAAGTGGATAACCGTTCCCTGGGGGGGGTCAGGGGAGGGGTCAGGGGTCAGCGGCTGGGAAGGTCAGAGCTGCGCTGGGGAGGACGTGCGGCCTCAGAGACAAGCCCCCTCCCCCCTCCTCACCTGCTGACGGCGCCCCAGCTCCGCTTGAGCCGGTATATGGGGTTAGACTGCAGGGCGGACAGGATCGCGCGCAGCGAGGAGAAGTTCCGCAGTTCCCGGCAGCGCTGCAGAGTGGGGGGAGCCGGTGACACCCCACGCCTGACCCCCAGCTATGATTCACCTTTGATCCGAGACTTCTGACCCCAGGTCAGACCCCTACAGACTAGCTGACAAGCTACCAGGACCCTCTTCCCTCCCCCACCTGCAGCCCCAGCCTCCCCCAGCTGCCCCTCCATTCCCTACCTCTCACCTTGGCTGCCTTTGTCCCCACTCCTTACCTCTCCTCTTAGACGTGCCCACAGTATCTCTCTTGGACCCAGACCTCCCCTTCCCGAACCTATGGCTCACCCTGGGTATCAACCATCTACCCCGTTTCCTTCCTCCCTTACCACCCTCCCACTCTCCTGGGGCCCCATTTCTTTCTCTCCTTCAGCCTTGAGGCTCTAGACCCGCCCCCGCACAGTCTCTTTCGGGACCACAGCCTCCTTCTCTGGGCGTGGTTCCTCCTCCAACCTACCCCCCTTCCCATTACCCCCTCCCATCCCATCCTCTTATCCTTTGGCCCACCCAGTGTCCCTCAGCAGCCCCGGCCCCAGCCCTGGGCCCCTCCTAGGCTTTCCCTTAGGGGCAGCTCCTCACCCCAACCCTCCCCTCATTCCCAGACCCTTGTCTTCTGCCTTCCCCCTCGGGTCCCCAGTCTCTCACCAGGCCCCGCCCCCACGTCCCCTTCCCTGCCAACACGCACCTGGGCGACACAGATCCACTTTTCCAGCCGCTGCGCCCTCTGTGGGGCGGCCAGGCTCTGCTCTCCCAGCACGGAGCCCAGCACGCAACCGATCACCATGTTGAACTGGGTCACAGTGGCGCGCACCGTGGGGGCAGTGCTTGCGGCCCCTGGACGGTCCCGCTGTGACCACACGGAGCCCAGGCACTCACAGGGCTGCACGCGCGAAAAGAGCTCCTGGGAGGAGGGAGGTGGAGGGTGGAGGGTGGAGGGGGGGCGGGTAGGTGGATAGGATCTGTGCTCAAAGGAATCTGCCTCACCGTCGCGCCCCTGCCCGGTGCTCACCGCGTCCAACAGCGTTAGCTGTTCGGCCACTTCGTCTACACTAAAGTCTAGGAGCTCAGGGCCTTCCGGCACCAGTCCTTCCTCCTCTTCTGAGCAGCCTTCCAGGGAGTCTGGGCGGGGGGTCTGGGCAGCTCCAGGAGGTCCTGAGAGGGTATTAGAGGGGGGTTAAAAACTCTCAAGTTTGAATCCGGGACTGGCTGTGCGACCTTGGACAAGTTCCTCAGCATCTCTGAGTCTCACTTTCCTAATCTGCAAAACGGAAACCTCCCTGGGTATTTTGAAGGGTGTCAGAGCGAAGGTAACGTTCATTTAGCCCCTAAGGTGATGATTCACATTTGGTGATTTAGCATACTAACCCAGTGAGGGAAGTACTATTATCCGCCTCCCACGGATGGGGAAACTGAGGCAGGAAAAATTTGCCCTAAGTCACACCTTCAGGAAATGGCAGGGCAGGGATTTGAAGCCAGGTGCTTAAAGGCTAGAGTGGAAAAGAGAGGTGGATTTGTTTTTGAACCTATATTAAAATAAGGTCTGTCTGCCCTGTTCTTGTGGTGAGAGGTGGTATAACTTTGTAGTTAAGGGAAGGCTATTGTCAGTCCCAAGTTCAAATCCAAACTTGTCCCCCGGGCTTGCTATGTCAACTAAAGCAAACCCTTTAACTACCGTGTGCCTTGATTTCTTCATCCGGATTAAAAAAAAAAAATTAGAGCTCATACATGCCAGACTGCTATAAAGTACTCAATAAATAGGAATGATTTTTCCCTAGTGGGATTCTATGGTGGTGCCCCCTAGGGGACATTTTGAAGTTGAACTCTGCTACAAGGGGGCCGACCTGCACAGTGAATTTGTGCCACTCAGCCTCCAGGTGTCCCTCCAAGACATTTGGGTCCTTGGAAAGTCTGTTTACAATAATCTGCACCTAGAACCCAACTATCTTGCTCATAAACACTCATTAGTTTGGCTCCACGAATGCAGGAACTGCCAAAGTCTGGGCTCTGTCTTATTTGGAAATTACGAGTGTTGTTCACCATTCTAGAAAGCAAGGTCACCAGTGTTTATGCTTCTACACCTGTGTGGCTAGCGCTCTCCCCTGCATTAGTTGGTGTTTGTGGCTGTCACATTCACCGTGATGCTATAAGAGACAAAGGCTCCGGACTTCATCACGTGTCCTAGAAAGACATGCCCAAGGGCTGACATACATAGCAACAAGCATAGCTGATTATTGTGTAAACTGCTTTCACTTTATTTCTCCTTCATATTATAGTTACAGCACCATACTATTATTTTAAAATTATCTTTGTAAGTCCACTTAATTATCGGTCCTTCACTTCAAATGAGGACAGATGGCATTGCAAAACACTAGCTTTAAAAGTTGGCATTGGAAAAAAAATGCACCTAAGCTAATCAAATCTGCAGATCTGATGGCAAATATGGGGATAGAGGAACATGCGACATGTCACCATGAGACAGCAAACAGGTAAATGGCGAAGGTGAGACACTCCTCAGGACAAATGACCTATTTTTTCCCCTAATGACATTAAACAAAAGGCAAAGGGAGATTGTCATTGAACAAAAGAGACTTAAGAAATGAAAGACTATGAGCCACCTGGGTGGCTCAGCCATTAAGCGTCTGCCTTTGGCTCAGTTCTTGGGATCGAGTCCCACATAGGGCTCCCTGCTCAGTGGGAAGCCTACTTCTCCCACTCTCCCTGCTTGTGTTCCCTCTCTTGCTTACTCTCTCTGTGTCAAATAAATAAAATCTTAAATAAATGCATAAAAAAAAGAAATGAAAGATGAAGTGCCTTGAACAGGTGTTTGGATTTTGAATAAACAACTGTAAAAAAAAAAAGACAATTTAGGGAAAATGGAGGGATTTGAATCTGGACTGTTTTTTTTTTTTTTTTGGTTTTGTTTTTTAAGAGAGAGAAAGAGAAAGAGAGAGAGCAGGGTGGAGAGGGGCAGAGAGAGAGGGAGAGAGAGAATCTTAAGCAGGCTCCATGCCCAGCATGTGGAGACTGACTTGGGACTCAATCTCACAACCCTGAGGTCATAACCTGAGTCAAAATCTAGAGTTGGGCGCTTAACTGACTGAGCCACCCAGGCACTCCAGGACTGGAAAATTTTTGATATTAAGTAATTATTGCTGATTTTGTTGGAAATGATTGTGCACACAAGGTTATGTTAAAAAAAAATCCTAAAAAAAGTTGTCAGTTAAGGTGCATAGCAAGGTATTTACATGTGAAGTGTCTTAAGTCCAATTTATTTTCGAATCATCCTGAAAAAAAAATGTTTGTGTCAAATTCATAACTGTTAAAAATGAGCAATGGGTGTCTGAGTGTTCTTTATACTATTCTCTCTACTTTTCTTTATGTCTGCAATTTTTCATACTAAAAAGTAATCCCAAAATAAAGATGTTAAAATAAAGTACATCCCAGAGCAGGGCATGCAGTAGGTGTCCAATAAATGTTCACGTACTCCTCTGACCTCAAGAACTCATACCCTAGAGTGGTACTTTCAACAGAATTTTCTGCAATGGTGGAGATATTTTCTACTCGTGCTGTCCAATGTGGCTACTGAGCACTCGAAATGTGGCTAGTGTGACCAGTAACTGAAATTTTAATTTTAAGTTCAATTTCAATAACTACACGCAGCTATCAGCAGCCCCATGGGACTGTGTAGCTCTAGTGGTTTGGAATCAGCTGGTGAAATCCTGCAGGCAGAGGAAGAAGGATGCTTAAAAACCGAGGGGGAAGACAGAGGGATAAACTATATATAAATAACCGAGATTTTGTCACCAGGGAAAAGTAAGTGGCTGCTACTTTGTAAAGCAGAGAGGAATGTGGCCACTTTAATCTGAGGATTAAAGGACGGGGATTAGGGATTTAGATGCTTTTGAGATGGGGATCAGGTAGAACACAGATGGATGAAAGATGATACCTTATAAGCAGGATGCAATTATTCAATCAACAAATCTTGGTTGTTTCTGCCCCTGGGGACAGAGTCAGGGACAAGGCCAATGTGTGCTGTGCAGAAAAATGAGGTAGGCAGGGATGCAGAGTGGGAGGATATATTTGCTTGAAGATCAGAGAAAGGGACAAGTTGAACAAAGGCCTGGATGAAGGATGGACGAAGTATGTAGAAATTTTTTTCCCACTCCCCAAAAGCTCTCTACAACAAAGTTTGGCAAACTCTATTAAAGGACCAGATAGTTTGCTAATACCTTACTCTACAAGAAAATATCAGTGTGTGTTCTTACGTCTTTTCACTTTATGTGATAGATTCTAATAAGTAAGAATCAGTGATAACAATGATGAAAATAATACTATTTGCCAAGCCCTCATTGTTTACTTATTTACTGGTTTACTGTTGTCTTCCCTGGGGAACTGGGAGCTCCTGTCCAGTTATATGCCAAAAGACAGTAGCTAACTATTTTTTTAATGAATAAAGAGGTCAATGAGGGAAATACTACTATCATCCCCATTTCACAGACAAGGAAACAGAGGCTCAGAGAATGAAGTGACTTATCCAAGGTCACACAGTCAGCACATGGCAGAACTGGGATTTGAACCCGGTCTCTGTGGCTCCTAAGGTAAGTAGCAATGGCATGAGTTGTAGCTAGAAACAAAAGGCATCCTGACCCAATGGTAGAGTATTTTTGTAGTTAGGATGGAGGTGTAGGGGGAAGTGTGAGACAAATGCTAAAATGTTAGACAAAGGGTCAATACCCCCGTTATACAGGTGGGGAAACCAAGGCTCAGACGGGGTTAAGAACTTTGCCCAAGATTTGTCACTTTGTGAGGGGAGAAGCCTCTGGGCCCCATTCCCCTCACCTGTCCAGGCCTCAGGCTGCTCCTCCTCTTCCGGCTTCCGCGCAGCCTCCTCCAGGAAATCTCCCAGCAGCTTCTCTGCCTCCTGGGCCTCAGGCCCTGCTGGGGCCGCCCAGCCCAGAAAGGTGCAGACACTGCCTAGGTCCGAGTGGGCAGGGGGATCCCGGAAATCCTGAGGGTGATCCCGCAGCCAGGAGCCCAGCACGGACACCACAGCCCTGGCCAGAACGGGGGGGGCCTCAGAGACCAGCCCGAAGCTCTGGACCTCGGGAGCCCCTACACCTCAGACGTGACCTTGGGCCTCTAGGACCCCCACCCTCACCTATGGGAGACCAACCTTAAATTCTTGTTGACACGCAGACTTCCTCCCTCTGTCTTCTTGACCTTTATCCTGGGAAAAGCAACTCCCCCATCAGGTGAAGAGGGAGGCTAGGGGGCGCTTAGGGGGCGGGAATGCCAGATCGAGTACCCAGGTGAGAGTCTGGGGGTGGGAACGCGGAGGTTTCCCATGGGTACTGACCCTGGAGGCAGGGGCGGCGGTGGTGGTGGCAGGAGAAGGCCCAGCACACGGGCGGTGGACACAAAGGCCCTGTGGGTGGCCAGGAAGGCAGGCACGAAGCCCGGGTCCTGCTCGTGGTCTCCAGACACCAATTCCCGCACCAGCCGCTCCAGCCTCGCCGCCCTCAGCGCCCGCACCTTGCTCGTGCGATAATGGAGGAAGGCATCCGCAGGCGGGGCTGGGGGCCTGGGGGGCGAGGGGGCGGCGAAGAGACACAGGAGTGGCCCCCAGAGCACATCCTTTCCAATCACACCCATCGCTAAGCACCACTCTTACATCTGGTCTTGCCCATTTCTCTGAACCCTGCCTCCTGGATTCATGATTCTGCTCCATACCCAAATGACCCTCGCAATCCGCCCTGGACGCGGTCGTCCCCCCAGGCCCCGCCCAAGCTCTCCAGCTGCGCTTCACTGGTCGTTCCCGATCCCAGGTCCCAGCCCTCCACCCCAGCCCGCTGGCACCCGGCGGCTTCAAACGACCATCCCTCCCCTCCAGCTCCGCCCCGCTAAACCTGGCCGACTTAGGCCCCGCCGTCCAGTTTAGTCCCCAGGTCCCGCTGCGGAACCGGGCCGCCTGCGGGCCGCCGCACTCATCAACCCCACTCACCGGGCCGCCCCCAGGTGCTTTTCTACCCTCACCTGGGCTCCTGTAAGCCCCGCCCTTCACTCGGGTCTCAGCTCCGCCCCTCGGCTTTGCCCCCGCCTCTTTTCCTCCAGGCCCCTCCACTCGGCCCCGCCCTCACCTAGTCGTCTCCCTCCCCGCTCCACCCCTCCTCTCCCTCCCTGCCTCACCTGGCTGCCCCCGGGCCCTGCCCCCGGACTCAAGCGCTGACTGAGCTGCCGACGAAGGGAGACGCTGTACACCGCTCCGTCCTCGGTCTCCTCGCCCCAGTCTTGCAGCGGCGCCTGGATGCGGAGACCGGCTCAGGGCCGTGGGGGGCCCCCCGCCTGTCCCCCATCTCCCGTGCGGACTCAAGCCGGGCCTTCTAGCACCATTCCCCCTTCCCGGTCAGACTCAGAGAGACTCTGGGCGGGATCCGGGGCTAGGGCAGTCCCCTCGGCGTCGCGGGGACCCTCCTCCCCGGTCCTGAGAAGATGGAGTGGCATCTGGGGACGTCCCAGGGTCCAGGCTCACGGAATCTGTCTCTGTCCCCTCCCGTAGATGAGCTCAGAGACGCCCCCTATCCTTAAGAGGTACCAGCCACTGCAGTGGGGCAGGGGCCGGGAGGCCCAAGGTTGGAACTCGTGGGCCGGTACGAAGGGTCCGATTTGCGGGGAGATAGGGTCCGGAAGGCGGGACCTGGGGTTTTTGGACCTCAGGGTCGCTAGGAACGTGGGGTCCGGGACCCCTGGTCCCCTTACCAGGGCGAGCTCCTTGCCCGCTGTCCGATCCATGGTCTGTGCCCGTCCCGCTCCACGGCGCAGCTGAGTGAGGCGGAAGGGCCGACGGGCGGCGGGCAGTGGCCTGGCGTTGGGGCCCGCGGGGTAGGGCGGGGCGACCGGGCCGTGCAGGGGCGGGGCGGCGCCCGTGGCTCTCGGATGCCCCCAGCTGGACCCCAGCGCTCAGCCCAAGCCCACGGAGGTGAGGTCCCGGCTCTCCCTATAAGTGTGTACCAATCTGTGCCCGGGAGAAAGGTGACCTCTCTCCCAGGCAAGGGTTCTTTTCTGTGTCTCCAGGTGCGGTTGAGCTAGCGTGTGTAGCTAAGTGGGGGGCCAGTCGGCATCCCCGGGGAGGAGAGTACCCTGTCCTCAAATGGGGAGGGCTGTTTCACTCCAAGTGTGGGAATATCTCTTATTATCCTGGAGGGGGGTGTTCAATCTGCATCCCCAGCTGATGGGGAGTCCTTACTCCCCAGGTCAGAGAAGGTGGAATCCGGGCCCTGGATTTTCCGGGCAGCAGTCTTTGAGGAGGTGCAGGGTCAAGGAGAGGCAAATACCCAGGGGGCTGGTTGGTGACCTTTATTGCGCGATTCTGAGGCCAGCACAGGCTGGCCTTGGAAGATTTACTGTGGGAACTTCCGGTGGCCCGGCCCCCTTCTCTACTCCGGACACCACCAGCCCGTTCTGCTCCCTTGTCCGGGCTGCGTTTAGCCCTTGAAGGGGCCCATGGGCCCGAGGCTGGACAGAGGGGTTGGGAGCTCCGCAGGGGCCCAGAAGCGCCAGGTGGACGCGAGGGTGAGTCTAGGTCTTCTTCGCGCGACTGCGTTTCTTGCTGCGGGATTCGATTAATTTCTGGGAACGAATCTTAAGCGCCGCACGGCTCACCACGTCGTTGTCTTCATCCTCACTCTCCTCTTCGTCTGCGCAGGGCAATGAGGCGATCCGGGTTCCCATTCTCGGCTCAGATTTCCCTTTCCCCAGCCTTTACCATCCCCAACTGGGCCCCACCCCCAGGTTGGCCCCACGCCAGGCCTGGGACCACTTTCCCTTGGTCGGCTTGGGCCCCCAGCCCCGCCTCTTTTCCCTGACCGTACTGACCGAAGAACTTGTCCTTGAGACTGGCAAGAGGCAGGGCGATGCGGGTGTTGTACGTGGGCAGCTTTCCCTCTATGGTGGAGTAGAACTGGGGGAGGGAGGGAGCGGGAGACAACAGAGTGGGGTGGGGTAAGGCTGCAGGGAAGTTCTGTATTCCCTCCTCCTTACCCCATTCCAAGATATACCCTGATTCCCCATGACACTCCTCCAGTTTAGCTTTTCTCGAGCCCAGCCGAATGACTCGTTCTTAGAGCGTACCGCGATACCCAACCCCGCCTCTTTGCCCCGTATGCCCGCCCCTGGTCTCTGGGGTCCGGCCTCTTGATTTCCCCCCCACCCCAACTCCAGAGCACACACACTCCCCGGCCCTGCCCACTGGCCTCGCGGACCCTCTGGAAGTTCTCCTCAAGCCTCACATGTTGTCCCTAAAGCTCATTTCCCACCCATAGGCCTCCTCCCTGGTCTCCCAAGGGGTGCTCCCGGCTCCCTGGTTTTCTGCTCCAGCCCCGCATCCTCAGCCCCGCCCTCTGGCTGTACTCGCACCTCCTGCTCAGCGAGGTGGCGCAGCATCTCTGGCACGTCGTGGCTCTCGAGTTGTGCCTGCAGCTTCAAAAGTTTTTCTTCCACGAGGCCCAGAAGGTCTGGCAGATAGTTATCTGCCTGGGGATCCAGCTCCTTTCCGGCGAAGCGGCCATCCACCTGCGGCCGGGGACGGAGCCGAGTCAGCCCGAAGGGGGCGGGCCCTTGGGGCGTGTTCCCCGGGGGCGGGACCTTAACCGCCTTGAGTCAGGACTTTAAAGGCGAGGGACCACCAACAGGGGTGGTGCTATCCCCTATGGGCCGGGGCCTCTGAACTCCAGACACAAACGGCAATGGGTGGAACGGCAATGGGTGGAACGGCAATGGGTGGAACGGCAATGGGTGGAACGAAGGGTTTTAGTGGGGGAAGGGGGTAATAATTGAGGGGAAGTCATTTCGGGGATGACTTTCGGAAGACATGGGACTCTGCTGCGGGCAGGGTGGGGCTCCCCCTGTCTCAGGCCGCCCAAGTATTGCAGTGGGGTCTCAGGTTTCGGGTGGGGAGGCACGGTGGGACTTTCCCGTGAAGATGGAACAGGGTCTCTGAAGTCCTGAGCCTCTTGAGAAGTACGGGGGTTTCCCTGCAGGGATATGGGGTGGGGACTTTGAAGAGTGGGGCTGGGGGTCCCCTGTAGGCAGGCCTCTGACATCCTGGACAGGGCAGAGGGTCGGTCCCCTTGAGTAGGGGCAGGAACCCCACCCTCTTGGGCTGTGGGAGGCTCTGGGCTGAGCTTCCTGGGGTTGAGGCCTACCAATGTGATGTGGTTCAGCTTGCCCGCCAGGTGTTCAAGGCTCTCCTTGGTCATTTGTGTCGCCCGCATGGCGTGTTCCAGCTGGTCCTGTGCCTCAGCGCGCCGCTGCTCTTCGGCCTTGAGGCGCTCCTGCAACTCAGTCTGCAGCTTCTGCTGACTACAGGCAGTGGGGAGCCACCAGTGTGGTGCCTCTGAGCCCTGGGGGGGGGGGCGGGGATTCTCTCCCTTGGGCACCGGGGCCTCACCTCACAACCGCGGCCTCCCCTGAGTACTTGAGGTCTTCCAGTTCTCTCTGCAACCGCCGCTTCTCCTGCTTCAGCCTCTGCAGCGACTGCTCGTTCTCGCTTTTGAGCGTCTCCAAATGCGTGAAGGTGTCGCCCTGTGCCAGGAACCGCCTCACCACCGCCTGCAGGTCCCCCAGCCCCCGTCAGAGGGAGGCCTGGGCAGGCCTGGGTGCATCCCCTCTTCCTTTCCCCTGGGCGCGCAGGACAGATGGCCTCAGCTGGTGGCTTCTGCGCAGCGATGATGTTTAGGGACTCCGGGAGTCAGACTCAGAGCTGCCTCAAGGATGTACAGCCCCCGACACATAATTTCTGTGGGGCCTTTCTCTATATAAGGAATTTGAATCAGCCCAAATCAGGGTGTGGTGCAGGGTAGCAGTGAGCATCGCTGTTTTCCAAAATCAACCTGCCATCCACATCGTGACTGTGAATCTCACCCAGTCCACTGAGGAAATATGGGCAATCTCGAGACCTGCCTGCCCACCAGGCCAATTTCTGGAAAGGTGTCATGCCACAGTGCCCCAGATGACCCCACAGCTCGGAGTTCCAGAACCCTCCTATGGGAGGGTAACTCCCATAGGGGTTACCCTATGGGAGAAGTAGCAGTGGGAGAGTGCCCGAAGGGGAGAAACTGGACTGGGGTCCAGTGGGATCTGTATCTGCCAGCGGGAAACATGAGGGTCTTAGCAAATTGCAAGGAAAATGCAGCAAAGCACAGGACCCAGGGCAGGGGCCTGGCTTGCCAGGGTCTGAGAGTGGCACTGGGGAGTCTACTGTACCCCACACCTCATCAAAGGGACTGGAGACACAGGAGAGACCGAACTCGCAGATCACACAGAGCTGACATGCCAAAGAAGTTAGGGCCAGCATAAGAGCGGATAGGAGAGGGAACGATGGAGAGGGTCGACAGCTCGTGTGGGTTTTGCTGTGACCAGCAGCAGAAAAACGGAGCAATAACTGGAGGAGGCAGGAGCGTCTTCTATGAATAGAGCAGGTTTGTGTGCTGAGGACCTGAGCCAGCAGAAAGGGGAGGCTGGGCGTGTTGGCTTCACTGGCCTGGGCCCAGTTTGGGCGGAACTGGAGGGCAGGGAGAATTGCAGGCAGCAGGCAGCACTCACATGGGTTTCGGCCACGCCGGTGGCGTCCTTGACCTTGCCAAAAAGCATCTCTGTCTGGTACATGCTCCAGCGCCGCCTCAGCTCCTCCTCTTTGGCGCGCAGGCTGTCCTGGGTGGAATCGTCAGACTGCAGCAGCACGGGCTCACGCTGGGTCTGCTCACAGGTTGAGGTCAGGGTGGGAGTCAGCGCTCAGGCAAGGATTTAGGGTACAGGGCAGAGAGCGGTAGCAGGACAGGGGGCCGCGAGGGGGCGGGGCCCGATTGGGGAGCACCCAGCCAGGGGCGAGCAGTGCAAGAAAGGGTTGGTCAGCGACGGGCCCCCACAGAGGCCGCTCAAAGAGGCGGGGGTCATGGGAGCGGGGGCGGGGCCTCCAGTAAGGGGCGGGCTAGAGGCAGGATCAGATTTCGGAATGGGGGTAATCAGGTGGGGAAGGACGGGGACGACCAGTGAGTGAAGGGCGATCTGGAGACGAGAAAATCAGATGGAGGGAGGGCGGGGTCAGGGATGTGGGAGGAGCCCTGGCATCCAGTGCAGGTGGGGGCCGAGTCCGGAGAAAAGTTAAGAGCGGGGACGGTCTAGGGTATGGCTCCAGGCAGGGCTGTGGCCGGACCTGCAGGGCCAGGTCTAGGCTGGGGCGGGCTGGGATTGCGCCCGGCACCCCTGGAGACGCCCACCTTGCGCTCCATACGTTCGTTCTGCAGCTTCCTCTCTTCTGCGCGTTTCTTGCACTCGGTTATGTAGCGCTCACGCTTCTTGCGCTCTTGGAACACGCTCTCCTCCAGATACTGCAGTTGGTTCTGGAGGAAGGGCCGGGGGAGACAGCAGGACCAGCTGGTACCTACCAAGGCTCAGGGCCCGAGCAGCCCGCCCAACTTCAGACAGCTGGGCCAAGCTGCGGGGTCCCGGGAGGTAGGCGGGAGGAGCTCAGGGACAGCTGAGGTTCAGATTCTGGGGCCAGGAGACCATGGCATCTGGGCAGGAACCCCAGGGCCTGGCAGGCTGGCACCTTGGCGATATCCTGGGCGTTGAAAGCCTCCTGGTTCACCACTTGCAGCTCCTCGAGCTCACGTTTTGCCCTCACGACCTCAGACTCCATGAAGTCCAGCCGGTTTTCCAAGTGAAGGCTCTCCTCCTGGGAAGGTGGGGGGGGGGTGGGACGGGCCTGTGACCACTGTCCCCCGGCAGGCTGGCCCTCCCACTTGCTTCCACCCCGCCCCCAAGCGGTCCTGGTCCCTACCTGGAGATAGGCCTTGAGCTGCAGGTACACACTGGTAATGTGTTCGGCCTCCTCCGCCTTCATCCGGGCCTTCTCCAGGCGGTTCTCCAGGTTCCGCAAGGTCTAGACGGAAGCAAGGCTGGGCTGAGTCCCCTCCCCTCTCAAATTCTCCCCAGGATCTCCACCCCCACCCCTCCTCAACGGCCTCACCTTGGCCACCTCTGTGTTGCCATTTTGCGCTTCTGCCACCTCCAGCTCGCGGAGGCTGTGCTGCAGCTGGAGCTCCTGCAGCCACTTCCGCCGCAGCCCCACCTGGTGCCGCAGCGCGTTCAGCTGCTTCACCTTCTCCCTCAGCCGCTGGTCCAGGTGCTCCAGGGCCTGCTGGAGGGAGGCGAGCCCACGCGGCAGCCTGAACCCTCCCACCGAAGCCTTCCTTTCTTCTCCCATTTCTTGTTTCACGTTCCCTGGGCTCAGCGGCTTCTGACCCGGCTCATCCCCTGCTCCTGCGGATCATCTCCTTTGGTGGCTTCCAGGACCCCCGACTCCCCAGTTTTCCACCCCCGCTGCCCCTTCCTTGGCCGCCTCAGGCTCTTCTCGCCTCTGTTCACGTCCACCCCCTTGATGGACCCACCCAGGCTCAGGGTTTGAAAACTCACCATAATGGAAAACATCCAAATCCCCCCCCTCCCAACGCCCGGAACGACAGGCCTCATATACCCATATCTACACCGCCTTCCAGGCGTTTCCATAGGCACCTCAAAACCATCGTGTCCAAAATTGAGTAAATGATCTTTCCCCAAGTCTGCCCTCCCTCCCATGTCAGCTCACAGCAGCTGCATCCTTCCGGATGCTCAAGTCCAAAAGCTCGATGTCCTACCCCACCTTTTCTTCTTCCATCCCCCCTACATCCAATTCATGAAGCAACGCTTTGTTCTGTGTCAAAGGTTTTCCCAGAGCTACCTCGTTCTTCCTATTTCCACCACTTTTGTCTAAGGGCAGCCGACACTACCTTCACCTGGATGACCGCCACCTGGCTTCCCACGTCTTCCTCACACTGCGTGTCATAAAATCTGAACTCTTCATCTTGGCCAGCTAAGCCTGCTGGAAGGTTCAGCCCCTGCTGACCCTCTTTTTTTTTTTTTTTAAGGTTTTATATATTTATTTGAGAGAGAGAGAGAGCATGAGCAGGAGGGGCAGAGACAAGTAGCCTCAGAAGCTCAACTCCAGGACCCTGAGATCACGACCTGAGCTGTAGTCAGAGGCTTAACCCACTGAGCCACCCAGGTGCCCCCAGCTGACCCTCTTCACCGCATCTCCTACAGAGCCCTGCACTCCCATGCAGCCACACTGCCCAGGCCTGTGTCTCCAATGCTCTACTCCCTTGTGTCTACCTCAGGGACTTTGCACTTGCTGTTCTCTCTGCCTGGATCACTTTCCCCCAAATCATTTCCTGCCTGTCGCATTCTTAGCTCAAATGTCAACTTCTTAGAGAGAGGGGGCTTTGCTGACCGCCCCCCCCCAATCTAAAGTGCAAATCCCTTGTGGCGCCTGGATGGCTCAGTTGGTTGACTGTCTGCCTTCGGCTCAGGTCATGATCTCAGGGTCCTGGGATCGAGCCCGGCCTCAGGCTCCCTGCTCAGCAGGGTGTCTTCTGCTTCTCCCTCCTTCTGTTCCCCACCACCACCCCCGCTCGTGCTTGTGCACTCTCTCTCTCTCAAAAAAGTTAATAAATCTTGGGGCGCCTGGGTGGCACAGTGGTTAAGTGTCTGCCTTCAGCTCAGGGCGTGATCCCGGCGTTCTGGGATCAAGCCCCACGTCAGGCTCCTCTGCTGTGAGCCTGCTGCTTCTTCTCCCACTCCCCCAGCTTGTGTTCCCTCTCTCGCTGGCTGTCTCTATCTCTGTCGAATAAATAAATAAAATCTTTAAAAAAAAAGTTAATAAATCTTGAAAAGAAGGTGCAAAACTCTGCCCCTATCTATCTTTATTTTATTCATTTCTCATCACCACTGGAAATTACTTTGTTTCTTCATTTGTTCTTGGTGGTTTTGTTTTTGTTTTGTTTTGTTTTGTTTTTGTTTTGTTTTGTTTTGTTTTGTTTTCCTCCAATCTCTTTTCCCCACTAGGATATGAAGTTTTGGGGAGTGGAGATTGGTCTCAGTTGTTGTTGCTGTTGTTTTGACTCTGTAGTCACCAATACCAAATACCATGCCTACCACATGGTCGGTGTGTGATAAAGACTGAGTGAACAAATGAACGCCAGCTGGTGTGGAGAAAGGACTGGAGAAGGTGAGATGAGGCAGGGAGTCCAGCTGGGAGGGGGCACAAGCTGGAAACGAAGGCAGACGGTCAGTGGAGTGGGGCGGGGCAAACCTGTCCTGTCCTGTTCTTCAGGTGCGGCTTCTCTGACTTCCACTCCCGAATCACTGCCTGGACCACTTTCTCATCTCCCTGCAAGGAGAGGAGCCCAGTCACCGCTCACTGAGACCACCCCAACCTGAGGCAGCACCCTGCCCCTGGGGGTGCTGCCCTGACTCCTGGAAACCCTTCGCCCACCTGCTCACCTGGAGCAGGTCTGTCAGCTGTACTTGCAGTGCCCTGGTCTCCTCACGGAGGTGGTTGATGGTCTCCTGATTCTTCTTGATGTTCCACTGGGTGCTCTCATAAAAGGCCTTCCGGTCACCCTCTGAGGTCATGCGAGGTACACAAGCAGAATCTCACAGGGGGCTGGGGGCTTCCCAGAGGGAAGCTGTTTTTGTTACGTTGACTTAATATTGTAACAATACTTTAGTTTGAGCACTTATTATATACTCGATGCTTGACAAAGAACTTTCTAGATATCAAATGCCATATGTCAATAGGTGCATATCCGTATCATGCCCATTTACAGATGAGAACAATGAGGCTCAGGCTTATGAGTTTGTTCAAGGTCACAAGAAGTCTGTTTCCGGAGCCTATACTTTCAACTACTGTGCAAGACTGCCTTCGAATAATAACAAAACAGTAATCATAATGGTTCACAGCAGAATTTTCCAACCTTGGCACAACTGATATTTGGGATGGATAATTATTTGTTTCGAGCTGTTCCATGAATTCTCAGATGTTGAACAGCATCCCTGGCCTCTACCCACCGGATGACAGTAGCACCGCCTCCCACCCCCCCACCCCCCAACAATGTGACGATCAAAAATGTCTCCAGACGTTGCCAAATGTCCACTGGGGAGCAAAATGGCTCTCTTCCATTGAGATACATGGTTTACACTTTATAGTGCCTTACTGGGTGCCAGGCACTGTTCTAAGCACTTTATACATTTCAACTACCTATGGGGTTGTACTCTTACTATCCCCATTTTGCGGATAGAGAAACTGAGAGCAATTAGGCTCCTCATAGTCCCCCAAGATCAAACAGTATATGCGGAGTAGAGCCAAGATTTGAACCCAGAAAAATCTGGCTCTAGAACCTGTGTTCTTTACCCCCCACCCAATGTGCGGTAGAAGAGTTGAAATTACACAAAAGTATGAAACACAGTCTAGTTGGTTCTGAGCCCAGGAAAGATTTTAGAAGAGAGGTGAGGAAAACCATGAACAAGTAGGAGTTTTTGCCTCCAGAAACTGGTCACCTGGATGAAGGCCGGAGGAAGGCCCCTGTCACACCGTGCCTGGTCGGCGGGCTCAGTGGACACTGTTGACTCTTGATTCTTCGTGCCCTTTTGAGCCATCTTACCTAACAGTTGTATCTTCCTTTGTAATTCTGCCACCTGCGTGTGCACAGCGGACTTCCCCCTTCCAGCATGGAGGCCTCCAGCCTTGGAATGGTGTGGAGGCCAGGCGTGGGCCACACCCTTCACTGGGGAGTGGCGGTGCTGAGCCTGAGACTGACTGCCCTTGACCTTGGCGGAGGTCGAAACCTGGTCCTGAGAAGGCTGGATGTTGGAGGAGGCCGCCCAGCACAGGGGAGACGTCATGACTGGGTTGGGGCCTAGGGTCCCTGGGGATTAGGGCGGCAAATAGCAATTGCCCCTGTCCTGGATCCGTCAGCGCGGGTTCCCCGGGCTCTGGGAGAATGCACTTTCCGACCGCTTGGCGGGGCCTCGCAGCATCTCCCGGTTGCTGGGTAACCTCTGCCCCCTCCTTCTAGCGCTCCCATGGAAACCGCCCGCGTTCCACACCACCGCTCTCATTGGCTCACGCTGTGCAGAGGGGCGGTCTAATTGCTGGCTGACCAAGCCTCTCTGCTGGATATTGGGAGGAGGGTACTTTGGGGTCACGTGCTCATCTTTTTTTTTTTTTTAATTTTTGAGAAATCTCTACACCCAAGGTGGGGCTGGAACCCGCAACCCTGAGATCAAGAGTCCAACGGTCTAAGTCAGAACCAGCCAGGCGCCCCTACTTTTTTTTTTAAAGATTTTATTTTTGAGCGATCTCTACTCCCAATATGGGGCTCGAACCCACAACCCCAAGATCAAGAGTCCCGCTCCTGGACTGAGCCAGCCAAGCAACCCCCTACTTTTTTTTTTTAAAGCACCCTACACACACACACACACACACACACACACACACACACACACCCGCTGGGTTTCACACACACACACACACACACACACCCGCTGGGTTTCTCACACACACACACACACACACACACACACACACCCCCGCTGGGTTTCCAGGGCATTCTTCAGGAACCTTCTTTTCCGGCCGCAGAACCTGCCACTCCCAAGATGGAGGAACCTAGCGCCGCCATTAAGCGCGAACCATCAGAACGATCCCCTCTAGGGCTTCACAGTCCTACCCAAGATGGCCGTCCGGGTTCCAGCCCACCCCCTCCCCCAGTTGCCACTCCCAACATGGCACCCTTGGGTTGCCGCTCCGCACGCGCGGCGTGATGCCGGAAGTGACGGATCCCTCACATTTCCGCTTTCTTTTTTCTGGAGGAACGGTTGGCTGCCGGGCTTGGGGGGGCGCGGTGGATATTGACCTTTGCCCCGGCCTCGTGTAGGTGGTGAACTAAGGCGCGGGGGGGTCACCCCAATTTCTTATTGGGGGCAGCTGGAGGGTGTTCGTCGGTAGAGTAGGAGACTGTTAACCCCTTCGGCCAATTGGCGAGAATTGGGTAGCTCACCACCCCTCCGGCAGGGAGCGGAGGTTTTGAGCTTCCTACCATTGATATGAGAAAAGTGGGACTCCCTATGGGCAAGACTGGGGAGACAGCCCCCCCATATTGGAAGCAAAGTGAGTCCCCATTGCCCGGAAGCGATGGAGGAGTCCAATTGTCTGGAGGAAGAGGTGACTTCCTTTGGCTGGAAGTAGCCCTCTCCCGCTGACCAGCCGTCCCTTTCTTTCCGCAGCGTGGGTGCACAGCACATCTCCCCGCAGCCGCCTTCCTCCCCCAGAACTTGTTTCCGGCCTGCGAGCTTCTGCGAGATGTTACTGTTCGCGTTGCTGCTGCCCCTGTGCTGGGCCGTGGAGGTCAAGAGGCCCCGGGGCGTCTCCCTCACCAGTGAGTCCGGCACTGGACGGGGCTGGAGGTGGGGGTAAGGTGTGGAAGGGGCCGACTTGGCCCCTGGTTTAGATACTTGAGCCTTCTGCCTCAGTTTCCTGGTCTCTGGGTAGGGAAGGTGGCAGTGCTCAGCTGCTGGGAGAGAGCTGAGGGCCTGTTCTTTGCCTTGGGCTGAGCGCCTTACCTCCATCCCCAGACCATCACTTCTATGATGAGTCCAAACCTTTCACTTGCCTGGACGGCTCTGCCACCATCCCTTTTGATCACGTCAATGATGACTACTGTGACTGCAAGGATGGCTCAGATGAACCAGGTGAGTCTTTCTCTGCTCATTCATTCAAGGTTTTTTGAATGTCTGGGAAATGCCAGCCCGTGTGGTGGTGACCAGCACAGACCTTAGTCCTCCCCTCACAGGGCTCCCTGTTGAGCAGGGGAAAGCAGGCATAGAAGCCAGTGGTTAGTGGTTTGGTGAGGAGGGCCACAGCTGCTGGGGGAGCCCAGAGAGCCACCCCCCCCAGCCTGGGGATCACAAAGTGAGGTCTCCACTGAACCCTGAAATGTGCTGAAAATGGAGGCGCCAGCAAGTGCAAGTACCCAGAGATGGGAGAGAAGGTGGGGTTGAAGGGCAGACAAAGACTGAAGCAGAGGCAAGGGATGCAGCAGGTGGCCGGGCCCTGTTCTGAGGGCCTTGGTGAGGAGAGGCAAGAGAGAACATTGGAGAGTTTTATTGCAGGCCATGAACGGGCAGCTGCCCTTCCTTCCCTTTCTCAGCACTGGTGATCCTTACGTGTTGTCTGTGTGCACGCATGGTGGGGGGGGCAGGGATCTGCCTGTGGGTGGGTGTGATGGGTTAGCCCTGAGCTCACCCCAAAAACTCTCCCTTCTTCGCACAGGTACGGCTGCCTGTCCTAATGGCAGCTTTCACTGCACCAACACTGGCTACAAGCCCCTGTACATCGCCTCCAGATGGGTCAACGATGGAGTTTGTGGTGAGTGAGATCACTCTGGGGTTGGGGAAATAGGTGGTTGGGGGGGAGTAGGGAGGAGCCACCACTGGGTCTGATCGCATCCTTGCCTCTGCTCTCAGACTGCTGTGATGGGACGGATGAATACAACAGCGGGATCGTCTGTGAGAACACCTGCAAGTACGTGGCTGGCAGCCGCTGCCCCCGGCCCGGACCTTGCCTCACCCCACGCAGTGAAACAAGCCCCTCTCTTTTCTGCGTTTGTCTATTGAGTGCTTACTCTGTGCCCGTGCCTTGTGAACGAACACCACGTTGCCACTTCATCGCTGGCCCAGAAGCAGACACAGTTGTTTCCCAGTTCAACAGATGAGGAAGGTCAGGTTTAGAATGAAAAGTGACTTCCCCAGGTTCCCATAGCTAGGACAGATCAGAGCCGGAACTTGAACCCAGGCCGGTGTAACTTGAAACTCCGATCTTTGAATCGCTACGCTTTTGCAGCAGGACCTGAAAACTGAAATGCCCCCAGGCGGGGTGGCATAAACAACAGATGGCGGCTGAGTGTGAGGCAGTAGGGCTGGGGGGCATTGTGGCATCTAAAGGAACACTTGCCCCTTGACTCCATCATTCGAAGGCAGGTGGCCAAGCCAGATTCGTTTTTCAGAGAACCTGAAAATCCCAATACTTTCATAAACTCATTTGATGAAAGATCTTTTAGGTACAGGGCAGGTCAGGGGCAGCACAGTTATCCATCAGATGGCCTTCTTGTCTGGGAGTTTGTGATTTCTGTGCTTTTCTTTCTCTCTTGGGAGCCAACCTCTTGCCCCACATCTGAGCGTTCTCTAGCCCCTTTCCTAGATCCCTACAGTGAGCGAACTCTGACCGCTGTCCCTTCTCTCAAGGACAGGGATGAAGGGCTCTGAGACCACGAGATCTTGGGGGTGGGGGTTTGGCTCTTTATGTTTCCCCACGTGGGGGTGGCAGCTGGTGGGTTGAGCCCTTTTGGAACGAGCCAGAGCTGGTGAGCCCTGAGGGCCTCCCTGGTGACGCTCATGTGTCCCATCCACCGCAGAGAGAAGGGCCGAAAGGAGAGAGAGACGCTGCAACAGATGGCAGAGGTCACGCGGGAGGGGTTCCGCCTGAAGAAGATCCTCATCGAGGACTGGAAGAAGGCTCGGGAGGAGAAGCAGGTGAGGGAGCCCGTGGGGCTGGCCCAGGAGAGTCTGGGCCCTGGGGCCAGGAGTCATGGGCTGGTGAGGCTGGGCGGGATTGACATCCGCCCCTGACGAGTGGAGTCCCGAGGCCTGCTACTGTCCGTGTGTGCCTTGGTTTACCCGTTCGTCCACTGGCTGTTTAGTCATTAGTTAAGCCGTTGTCAGATGGCGGTCAGCACAGCTGTTGCCCAGGGCCTGGGGTGGCAGGCTGGAGTGGGCTTAGAGGAGCTCTCCTCCTGCACCCCGGAACAGGAGGGACGCGTCTCTGCATCCTGGTTCGGTGTGCCGTCATCTGTAAGGTGAGGATGATGACTGTGTGACCTCCCTGTTCTGGGGGAGGACTCGAGACGTTGTCAGAGCAGCCAGGCTAGCTCCACAGGGTGAGTGCTGCAGGGGCTGGAAGAAATCGTGTCCCCAGGCATGTGTCTCTTCCTCGCCTGCCCGCCACCCCCTGGGCCCGTTAGACGGGTCAGAGTCTTCAGCGCTGCCCCCAGACTTCTGCCAGACTCTCTGCACGAGGGCTTCAGCTCTTTTTCTGCCCAGGGAAGATTCCGGGTCTTTCCCCTCTCCATGCCCTGGCTGTTGAGGCCCCTCCTGAGTTTGATGGGGGGGGTGGGTGGGGTGGGCAGTGAAGCCCTTTCTGAGTTCAGAGGATAGTGGGGGAGCCATGCAGCGGGGTTGGCTCCAAGTGTCTTTTGCCCTCCTGGGAGCGGTAGGAGGACCCTGGGGGCAGGCCAGGCTGAGGTGTGGGCCAAGGCCCTAGGAGGTAAATGATCCCGTGGCGGGGCTTGGGCTAAGACCCTTCAGCTTGGGGTCCCATCCACACAGCGCACTCGTTCCTTCTTGGAATATCCACAGAGGCCCAGGATTGCTGTGGTGTAGGGGGCGTGAGACTGGAAACAGACTTGGAGTTCCCTCAAGGGCACATTGTCCACTGAGAGGGACAGATGCCAAAGTGACACCCAGGGCCACTGGGAAAAGGGACATTGGGGTTGGGGCTCTGAAGCAGAGAGGAGACTCGTGCCCGGTCTCCCTCCTCCTCCCACCTGTTGTGGGGGCAGGAAGCGGGGATGGCTTCTGGAGGAGAAGGTCTCTGTCTAAACCGGAATCAGTGGGATAATTCAGAGTTAGCCACGCAGAGTGTTCTAGGCAGAGGGAAAGCACGTATGAAGAACGGGAGGCAGAGAGCCTGTGGGGAATCTAAATGGTGTCGGGGTAGTTGGAGCCTACAGGTCAGGACGGCTGTGGGGCAGGGGGGCTGGAGCCGTGGGCCCGGTCATGCGGGACCTGGGGGGGCTGCCGCAAGGTGTTGAGGGTTCTCCCCCGTGAGCTCTGGGGAACCACGGCGGGGGGAGACCCGGGGAGGAGTGGGCCTCAGGAAGGTCACCTGTGGCCCCCTGTGGAGTAGAGGCGGGGAGGGGGCACTCAGGAAGAAGCCAGAACAGAAGGAGAGGTGGCATCTTGCCTTTTGCCCACCCAGGAAAAGCTCGCTGAGCTGCAGGCTGGAAAGAAGTCTCTGGAGGACCAGGTGGAGATGCTGCGTGTGGTGAAGGAGGAGGCCGAAAAGCCGGAGAAGGAGGCCAAAGACCAGCACCAGAAGCGGTGGGAAGGTACGTCAGGGGGTGGCCGGGCTGGCCCTCATCTCCCATCTCCCATCTCCCGGACCCAGAGCAATGCTCGTTCCTGCTGACTTTCTGCTGACTTTCGATCACAGTGCCTCAGTCCCTCAGGCGCCTTCTTGTCTTCGCTGTGCATTGGTCATTGTATTCGAAAGTCATTTGTAGGAATAATCTGCAGCCTAGTAGGAGTGATTTTTTTTCTGAGAGGAGATGCTTTTGTTTCTGCCAGCCACATGGGAACACTAGCATGGGGGGTCCCCTGAATCCAGAGCGGGAGCTGGAAGCCCCTCCTGCCTGTCAGGCAGTGTGAGTGGAGGTGTGAGCACAGGCTGGGTGATTGCTGGTCCGGCCTCGCCTTAAGGGGACAGCCCTGGGGTGGGGGTCACAGCCTAGTTCCTGGGGGGTGGGTGGGGCTTCCCCATTCTCCCCTCCTGGGGCTTTGATTCCCTCTCTTTTGTCTCACAAGTTCTCATCAACACAGACCTCCGAATTTGCCAGAGGCTTCTGTGTCCTTTAACCTTCCTGAGTTGCTCTTTGCCCTGGCAGGTTATGTCACTTTGCTTGATTGGAGATGGTTTTTTATGCTTTGTCCAGCGTCTTCTTGTTTTTGGCAGGTCATGCTGCCATTCTGGGAAATCGGGAGCCTTGGTCCTCGTCCTCAGTCTGTCCAGTGGGGGGATCACCCTGTGGAAGCAGGCTAGACGGGTGAGGTGGGGCAGAAGCCCCCTCCAGACAGGGAGGATTTGGAAGTGTGGCCCTGGCTACTCCCTGGGCTGGGAACCAGGAGTCGGGAGCCCGTCTCTGAGTCCACACTGCTGATCTCCATCTCCCTAGGCACCTACCGCATTTTTTGTCCCTTCCTCTCTCTGCCTTGGTTTCTCACACTCAGTAATCCAGTAGTTCATCCGGCATTTGCGGGGTGCCTGCTGTGTTCCGGGCACACCCCAGGTGCCAGTAGTTGAGCACTGAACAAGATGGAGATAGCCCCTGCCCCTCAGAGAGGGAGTGAGCCAGGCAGAGGGCACTGACTGGTGCAAAGGCCCTGAGGCAGCCTCATGTCTGGTTTTTAAGGGGCAGCAAGGAGGCCGTGTGGCAGGACGGAGGGAGTGAGGAGAATTGGAGGAGTGGTGGGGAGAGAGAAGGGTAGGGCCTTGGGGACCGTGGGGACCTCACTTCCTCCCGAGTGAGGTAGGGGCTCTAGAGGATTCTGAGCAGAGGAACAGAAGCCAGGAAACCAGGGAGAAGCTGACCACATTGTTCCGGGCAAGCGATGGGCTGGGATGAGGGTGGGGGGCGCAGAGGTGGAGAGAACTGGGTCTGAAGACAGGCTGAAGCTGTCGTGGCCCCGGGGCAGGTGAGCAGGGAGGCCTCCGGTCCAGAACCCCCAGTGGCTTCTGCAGCCTCCCCTTCTTCCTTCAGCAGGGGCTGTTTCTGCCCCCCAGACCCTGGCTTCCACTCTCCACTGCTCTTGGGAGACCCCGGACTTTGTTTTCTCCCCTCTTTCCTGGGCGGTGTCCAGCTGGTACCTCCCCTCCCCCAAGAAGCACACTCAGGCCCCGCCACTCAGACAGCTGTCCCGAAGCTCTGCCTTCCCCTCCAGCGCTGGGAAATCGGGAGGTCTCTTCTGTCTGTTCATCCTGATGGAATCCGACTTCCTAAACTGTCCTGTGTCTCTACCCCTGGCCCTGCCCTTTGCCAGCTGGGTACCCGCGGGCAGGTCCCTTCAGCCAGCCAGCCTCACGCCCTCATCTGGGAGAGGGGCAGTGCCAGCCTGGTCTGCTGGGGCATGGCGGGATCTCTAGGCGTGAGCCACAGCGTGGCAGAGGGAACCCCACTTGTCCCAGTGTAGAAGGCTGAGCAGCGGCCCGGCATACCCCGTGAGCTCAGTCACTGGAGTTGCACTGTGGCCACTTTCCCGTCCAGCCACATTAGGTGGAGGTGAGGCCGGCGGGGGAGGCACTGTCCGAGCAGACGTGCAGCTGTGGCCCTGTGTCCGCTGGCTCCAGCCCAGTTCCCTCACGTTCCTGGGACACTCCTTGGGGCCCCCAGGAAGCCTTCCTGGCTTGGCCACACCCCATCCCAGTCTCCATCCTGACCTTTATGTTGGAGAGCGGGCCTGGGGTGTACGGGCTGCTTCTCATGGGGGCCTCCCAGATGTGGCCGACCTGTGTGTGGTCTCCCACCCACCCTTGCACGGTCTCTGCCAGCCCCTGCTTGTTCAAACCCGAAGTCCCAGGGTGTCCGCAAGCCCCAGCCCCCATGTCTGCAAACCCTTTCAGCTCCCCGCTTCAGTCTCCCCGTTATCTGGCACTTCTCGCCTCTTCCTTGGCCCCCACCCTGGCCAGCCTTTGGCAGCTCCTGGCTCCCATCCCTGGTCTGTGCTCTGCAGTGGCCCGACTCGGTACCCAGTGCAGGGCCAAGCGCACAGTGGGGCACGTGGGGTGTTGGGGCAGGACAGGTCTCAGGGTGGCGGGTGACGGAGCTTGCCCCTCCACAGAGCAGCAGGCCGCCACCAAGGCCCAGCGGGAACAGGAGCTGGCGGCCAACGCCTTCCAGGAGCTGGACGACGATATGGATGGGGCGTGAGTCTCCCCATCCTACCCTGGGCCTGGGATTCCCCCCTCCCACCTCCCCCTGCCCTGCACCTGAGCCCCACCTCCTCAGCATGGGCCCTTAGCTAGCGCCAGACCGTATCTGATCGAGCCCCTGCTTACTGAAGCATAAAGTAGGCCCAGAAAAACCCGAGGGTAGATGAGGGGACCCTCACAAGGAGCCAGGTGAGGTAGCTGGGGGGAGGTCCCATTATTTTTCCCAAAACTATTCTGTGGCCTGGGTCACTTTGACGAAAGCCAGACACCTTTTAATCCGGTGCCCCTGACTTGCTTTCTGACCCAGGCTAATGGCCGAGTGGAGGGTGGGTTGTCAGGAACACGGAATCTCTGTCTCTCCTTTGAGCCCCGTAAGGGTTGCGGCATTCCCAGGACAGGGCAGGAGATGGGACTGGGCCCCCCTCCGACCCCAACGCCAGAGCTCACCTTTTCCCAACTTCTGCCCCCTCCCCCCCCATTTAAGGTCCTAAAATAAGTTCTGGGGAGGGGCCCTGACAAGGGGGGGGGGACAGGTAGCGGGCCCCGAGCCAGTGGGCCTCACTGCTTGCCGGCCTCTCCCGGTGCCCCTGCAGGGTCTCGGTCACCGAGCTGCAGACCCATCCAGAGCTGGACAGTGACGGTGACGGGGCACTATCGGAAGCGGAAGCTCAGGTACCCCATCCTTCTCCTTGCCCTGGGACTTGCAGGGGGCATTGCCCCAGGGTGACCTCAGGGCCAGGCGCAGGGGACAGGAAGGCCCTGGGCTGCTCCCAGGGCTGCTGGGGTGCCCAGCATGGCCGATGCCACTTGGCCTTGCCTGGATGAGGCAAGGGGGTAGCCGCCCAGCTCTCTTTCTCCCTGCCCTTTGGGACCTGGGGGGGCCACACAGGTGCCACAGGGGCACCTGGTTAGGAACGTGCCAGATTTCCCACCCACCTGGCCTCACGTGCTCCCCGAGCGTGTGCCGCCGCCTTGCCCTCCTCGAGGGCGGGCCTTGGCTCTCTGTCCTGGCTGGGGCTGGATCCCTGCTGCTGACTCCTTTCCTGTCCCGCCTGGGCCTCTGCCTCTACCCAAGGGCCCAGCGACCGCCGGTGCTTGTGCTCTTAGCTCCCTCTCCCTCTCTGTCTCTCAGTTTCTCTCCCTGGCCGCTCAGGCCTTCGCCCCCACCGGCTCCCCTCCTCTGGGGCCGCCCCCTTTCCCACAGGCCTGTGCTGCCCCCTTCGGACTGCTCCGCCTCAGCGGGCCAGGCCTGGGCCCGGCCACGGGTGGTCAGAGCACATCCGTGCCTGGCACCATAGCCTGAGACCCCCCTCGAGAGTGCTTGGGGCACGGGGCACGTGGAGTCCCCCGATCTTGACACTACCCTCAACACGCACACAGGCCCTCCTTGGGGGAGACGTGCAGACTGACGCCGCTGCCTTCTATGACCGCGTCTGGGCTGCCATCAGGGACAAGTACCGGTCTGAGGTCAGCGGGGTAGGAGAGGAGATGCATGCCCCCTCCCTGCCCTGCCCCCCCCCCAAGTGCCTTACAAAGGAACTGCCTCTGGCACAGGGCCACCCTGGCCAGCTGGGTCATCCAGGCGCCCTCCGTGGAGGGCCCCCCCATCAGCTGTCTGTCCCTCCCTCCTGGCCCCTTGGAGGGGCGGAGACACTGCGGCTGCCCCCTGGGTGACGGTGTGAGCTTGGACTTGAGCCTGGGGGAGGGTGGGGGGGACCACCGAGCCCATAGCACCTCCTCCCCGCACACCCGCCAGGTGCTACCCACCAGCCCCCCACCCGCGCCTTCTGAGCCTGACCTGACAGAGCCCCGGGAGGAGCAGCCTGCAGTGCCCCCGCCACCCGTGGAAGAGGAGGAAGAGGACGAGGAAGGAGAGGAGACAGACGAGGAGGAGGAGGAGGAGGAGGAGGAGGAGGAAGATTCCCAGGTGCAGGGGGAGCAGCCTAAGGTGTGTGTTGGGGGGAGAAGGGGATGACTGGGTGGGGACTGGGTCACCTGCTGACTCTGCCCCTCCCCCAGGAGGCCCCGCCCCCGCTGGTTCCCCCGCAGCCTGCCCCCAGCCCCCCTGAAGAGGACAAAATGCCGCCCTACGATGAGCAGACTCAGGCCTTCATTGACGGTGAGGGCCAAGCAGGGGAATCCATGCTGCCCGTGATCCGCACCTGCAGGGACCCAGGGAATGGGCCTCACTTGCTTCCCCAAGATGGGCATGTGTTGGCCCTCAGCAAGCCCGGGGAGTTGGGGGCATCCTGGAGGGGGCATCTGGGGCCTGGAGAAAGCATTGCCACCCCGATCTGCCCCAGGGGCCCTCTCGCTTCCTCTGGCTGCTGCTTGTTTGTGCCGCGTGGTCGGGGCGGGGAGCCAGCTAGGCCCCGAGAGTCCCGGCCCTCCTCCCTCAGGAGCGGAGAGCCTGGGCCGCCGGGCGGGGTCTGCCTTGGGCCTGTCGAGACCTACAGGGCCTTCCTGGGCCTGGGCCTCACTCAGAGCAGGCCAGGGAGCTGGGGGAAAGCAAGTGTATCCGTGGCCCCCCCTCCCTCTTGTCGCGGTTGGGGGTTGGGGCGCCTCTGACCTCCCCCCACACTGCCCACCCCCTCCAGCCGCCCAGGAGGCCCGCAACAAGTTTGAGGAGGCTGAGCGGTCCTTGAGGGACATGGAGGAGTCCATCAGGTAAGGGGGGCAGGTGTCAGGCTACAGCAAGGCCATGTTTCCACCCGGCGCGCAGCTCCCCGGAGGAGGCGGTAATGGGGAGTTGCCGAGGCTACCCCTGCTGGGGCAGCGGTGGCTCCTGCGGGGAGGGTCCCCAGACGGTGGGGAGCCCGAGCCCAGCCCCCGAGCGGCCCTCCATTGCTGGAGTGGGCCTCCCTGTGTTGTCCTGAGCGAGGCAGTGGCGTCCCCAGCTGCCCCTTAACTGTTTGGCCTCCCCTTCCAGGAACTTGGAGCAGGAGATTTCGTTTGACTTCGGCCCCAATGGAGAGTTTGCCTACCTGTACAGCCAGTGCTACGAGCTTGCCACCAACGAGTGCGCCCCCCACTGGCCAGCGGGCGGGTGGAGTCTGGGGCAGGGCAGGACGCGGGGGAGCGAGGGGGTGGGCTCCAGGGCAGTCAGCGGGGTTCGAGGCGCCCGTGTGCCCTGCGTGTGGGTGCACAGAGGATGCTGGGGTCCTGTGTCCCCTGCCCACCGTCCCCGTCCTGTGACAGGTACATCTACCGGCTCTGTCCCTTCAAGCTCGTCTCTCAGAAGCCCAAACTCGGCGGCTCCCCCACCAGCCTCGGGTGAGTGGGCTTAGACTGGACTCCCTTGCCGCAGCTTCCCTGCCGGCACCCCCACCCTAAGCACCCTGCTCTCTTGCAGCACCTGGGGCTCGTGGGCTGGCCCTGACCACGACAAGTTCAGTGCCATGAAGTACGAGCAGGGAACGGGCTGCTGGCAGGGCCCCAACCGCTCCACCACCGTGAGTGCTGGCGGGGGGGGCGGCAGGTGCTGTGGGAGCCCCCGGCCCACCTGAGCCCACCTGAGCCCCTGCCTGCCCATCCCAGGTGCGCCTGCTGTGTGGAAAGGAGACAGTGGTGACCAGCACGACGGAGCCCAGTCGCTGCGAGTACCTCATGGAGCTGATGACGCCAGCCGCCTGCCCGGAGCCGCCGCCCGAACCACCTGCTGATGGCGACCACGACGAGCTCTAGCCCTTCTGGGCCCCGAGGTGGGCAGGGAGCTGAGGGGGCCTCCTCCACCTGGGGGTGCGGCAGGGGCTGAGGAAAACTTGTCTGACCCCCATCCGCCTCCGCCTCTCTCATTTGGTCTTTCTCTGGCTGCAGAACCTCAAGGCATGGGAACCTCCCCAGCGGGGCCGCCCACCCACCCCGCGGTCTGTGGACCAAGGCCCGCCCCTCCCCGGTCTCTTCACCCTCCCCGCGGGGGCAGGAACCGTGTGGAGCTCCGTGCCCTGCTCTCTCTCGGGGGGGCCAGGCAGGGCACAGCCACGTTCCCAGGCCCTGGTGGCCTCCAAAGGTGGAATAAAGGAGTTCGCCCACCCCGGGCGCCCCACCCCCACCCCGCCCATGGCGTCTGCCTCCCTTTCTGGTGGGGATGAGTGACTTTGACCTGTGACCTCAAAACAATAAACACGATCCCCCCACAACCAGGCTGTGTCTGCCTTGCTTTGCTCAGGTGTGAGCGGGCCAGGGATGGGCCAAGGGTGGAATTCAGGAGAAGCAGCTTTCTCCTCCATCTGGTGGCTCCACAGCGGGGGTCCCATCAGAGCCTGATTCACATCGGAGATGCTGTGTGGGCCACGGAGCAGAGCCCAGCACCGCAGGGCGCGCGGACCCCGGGCCGCATTCTTCAGGGTTCCCCCACCCCCACCCCGCACCAGTTTCCCACCCATCCTGAGCCCCAGGTGTGCGGTGGCAAGGCCCGGGGAGGGACAGCGGCTGGGGTGTGGCCGCGCAGCTCTGGCCAGTGACGCCCACTCCCAATGCTCCCACCTACTGGCACACAAGACAGCCGAGGCCGTAAGATTCTGAACTTTTATTTTCTGGCATGAAAAGTACAAATAATTAAACAATTCCATGTAAAAGTCTGTTACCGCGGCCAGGCCTGTAATCCCGGTAATAAATAGTCTAAACGCAACGCAAAGTGTTCTTGTTGGGTTTTGGGTTTTTGTGATTTTTTTTTGTCTTTTTCTTTCTTTTTTTTTTTTGTCTTTTTTTTTTTACAGTTCTTTATCACCTCCAACATGGACTCTGTCGTGATTTGAAACCTTCTGAATAAATAACAGGATGAGGGGAGGGCTGGAGGGGCTGAGCCCCCCTCCCACGGGCCCTGCCCCTGACCCCCAGGGATGTGGAACACCCCAGGCCCCCCAGCCCCTGGGGTGAGGGGCTGGCCTCTGGGGAGGGGGCCTGGCTGGGCTGAGTTCTGTGTTTTAGAAAAAGAAGTCCCCTCCCAGACTCAGGGGTGTCAGGGGCCTAGGCCTCAGTGGGGGGAGGGTGTGTGTGGGGAGGTGCCCCCTCTGCAGAGCCCGGCTGCCCCAGGGTAGGGACAAACCCAGCCCTTATTGCTCACAGACGCCTCCTGCACGCTGCCCACGTGTGCACACGTGTCCCTGCGCTCGGAGGGCGGAGGGGAGAGAGCCCCAAGAAACAGCAGAGGGAGAGGGGTGGACCCGCTGGGGGTGCCTGCCCTGCTGGAGGGGAGCTGGGAGGTTGGGAAGGACTTAAAAACCACAAGAATAAATAGGTTCGTGTATCAAGAACAAGCTAGGGTTTTCACCAGCTAAATAGGACTGAAAAAATTCTCAAGACGAGCAAAAATAATCCCGTTAACACCGCGGACGTCGCTGGCCGCGGGGACCGCCCCACAGAGCACACGCCCCCCGGGCGCCGCTCGGCTACCATTACTGTTATTAATAATTATTATTACTTTAATGATTCCACTTCCCCTTTTATAAATAAATTAGGCATAACCACGTCTCAGCAAAACTTAAAGAAACAAAGAGAACATCGTGGTTCCTTTAAACTTGCAAACTGGATGAAGTAACAGAAATATACACAAATGTCCTTACAGGGCAACAAGGAGAATAAATAGTTAACATAGCAATAAGTTAAAACTACAAGAAGCTAAATTCGGCAAAAAAGTACAAGAAAGTTAACTGGTGCCAGTTTATGTCTTTTTTTCTTTTTTTTTTTTTAATCTCTTCTGTGTGTGTGTTTTTTTTCTTCCTTTTTTTTTGTCGCTTTTTTCCTCTTCTGTTTGTGTTTTTTTGTCGCTTTTTTGATTTTTTTTTTTCTTTTTGTTCCTTGCAGCAGAAGCTCCACAGACGTTTACTAACAAACACCGGGAGGGGTGGGGGAGAGAGAGCTGGGCAGTCAGATGGGGCCATGGCCGGACACCAAACGCAGGGACACCGGAGGAAGGGCGACTCAAGCTGAACTCGGGGTTTGCAATTCTCAGTTCCGACTGGGCCCGCTGCGGGGGGTGGGGGGCTGCGAGGGCTCCCAGGGGCTCCGGCCTTCGGCTTCTGTTGGAATTTTTTTCTTTCTTTTTCTTTCTTTTTTTTTCTTTTTTCTTTTCTTTCTTCTTCTTTCTTTCTTTCTTTCTTTCTTTCTTTCTTTCTTTCTTTCTTTTTTTTTTTTTTTTTTTTTAAAAAGAATGGAAACTAGGGGAATGGAAAGTGTCTGGACTTTCCAGACAGAAGCCGGGGCTGGGGCTGGGGATGGGGGCTGCATCCACGGCCCTCAGGGGTTTGGAAAGACGGAAAAACCCAACAAACTGAAAGGGGGGTGACAAGTAGGTGGGAAGGGAATTCAGGGCTGGGCCCCTGGGCCCATCCACCCCAGGGTGGGGGGTGCCTGGAGGGAACAGGGGGTACTTCCTGCTGGGGAGGCCTTGGGGGAGGGGGAAGGCTCAGGGCCCAGCCTCCCCCCTCAGCCTCTGGGCCAGGGCCTCAGCCCAGGGAGGTTCAGCCCCGGGGACAGGGGGTCCTTTGGCCTCAAGTGTTGGGGGGGGGCTGCCTCCAGCCCACCATGACGCCAAAAGTGAAACGAGGTATCGTGTGTTTGGATGCATGGATGTTGTGTGCACGCCTGTGTTCGTGGGCGGCAGGGACCACGGATGAGCCAGGAGAGAGCTCTGCAGAGAACCTGGGGCCGGGCTGAGTGGGGCCACGTGTCCGGAGGAGACCCGGGCAGCCTAGCTGGAGGAAGTGGACTGGGCCAGGGTCTGGGCTACGACCTCTTGCCTGGACCTAAGGGACGCTATGGGCATGTCGGTGTCTCCTGGGTGTTGTATCTCTGTTTCTCCATGATTGGGTGTCTAGATTTGTGTGCCCAAATGTATCTGTCTCCTCTCTCATGCGTCCACGTGGAAATGTTCGCATTCCTCATCCACCTGTGGCCGCCTTTGCCCACCACGGTGTTGCCTGCAGCCACATTTGTGTAGCCCCCTGCTTCGGCCTCCTGTGATTATCCGCGTGTGTGTCTGCATGTCTGGGTCTGGCCAGCGAGCTCCTGAAGGTGTCCGGGTGTGTCTCTGGGTCTGTCAGTGCTTCTGTGTGTCCCTGTGGGGGGGGTGTGTGTGTGCGCATGCCCCCGCGTATCTTTGCGTGGCTGTGTTTCTCTGTGTGGCCCCGTGGACCCCCGGCCCCCAAGCCCTTCTCCCTGCCCCTGCCCCAGTTGGTAAACATAACCTGCCAAAATATTTTCTTTTTTTTTTTTTTNTCCAGGGGCTCTGGGCCAGGGATGCCCACACCCCTCCTCCGTTTCGCTTTTTTGGGGATTTTTAAACCTGTTCCCCCTCCCCTCAGGCTCATCTAGGTGTTGGGGAGGCCTGGGCAAGGGGGTCTTGGAGGGCGCCCCCAGCGCCCCCGCAAAGCCATCCATCCCATGGAGGGTGGTCGAAGGTGGGGTGGGGGCACATCTCTGCTTTCTTTTTAGCCGAAAAAAGAAACAAAAACCATCGCCATGAACAAAACCAAGACGAGAGAGTGAACAGCCCAGCCTGGGGTGGGGGCAGGAGGACGGGGTGGGGGACCCCCAGGCACCCCCCATTCCCTGCAGACTCTCCCACCCCGAGTGCTCACCCTGTGGCTTCCGCAGGGACGCGGGGCCCTCGTGCCGTCGGTGGTCTGCCTGCGCTGTCTCTCTCGGGGCCCCTCTCTCTCTCTTTCTCTCTCTCTCTGCTGCCCGGGGAGGGTGGGGAGGGCGGGCGGCGGCGGCTCAGGCCTTGTGCTGTTTGCTGGTCTTGAAGGACACCTGCAGCACGCGCTCGCCCAGGCGGTAGCCGTTGAGGCTGGCGATGGCCATGGCCGCTTCGTCGTAGTTGGTCATCGTGACGAAGCCAAAGCCCTTGCACTTGTTGGTGGTGAAGTCGCGGATGACCTTGACGTTGGTGACCGCCCCGAAGGGCCCGAACAGCTGCCACAGCACGCTCTCATCCGCCTCCGGCGACAGGTTGTACACGAAGATACACCAGCCGGCGCCCGCCGCGCCCCCCGACAGGCCCACACCCGCGAGGCCACTCATGCCGTCGATGGCGATGGGCGAGAACCTGGCGATGAGCGACAGGGGACTACTTTGGGGGTCACGCGGGCTCTGCCCTGACCCCCGGCACACTCCTGAGGCCCTGCGACCCCTGATGCTGTCGGGACTGCCGGCCGGGCCGTGATTCCTGCATTGTCCTGACTCTGCCATGGCCTCGTGACCTCTGCCTCTGACCCCACCTGCATCTCCGCCCCGACATGTAGCCCTGGCCTGACTTCTGACCATCCCCGAATGTCAGGCCCTCTCCCACAATCCTGCCAGGAGCCTCCATCTACACCCTGACCCCCTAACCTTTGACCCTACAGGGTCCTTGGCCCTGCAGACCTCTGGCCCCTTCCCCGCTCCTGACCAAGTACCCCTCCCTTGGCACATTTTCCCACCCAACTCCCGCCCCCCCCCCCCCCCCNCCCCCCGCAACCCCACCCAGAAGGGCGGCGCTCCACTGCCTTCCTCTGCCCTTCGCCAGCCTTCTCCTGCTCATATTGTGTATTTAGCATCCACTCCCCTTTCCCTGTGAGGTTCTGTTCCCTGTGGAGCCCCAGGCTGGAACAGTTCTGAGCACAGCCGCACTTGGGAGGGTTTGTTGACTGACCCATGGAGGGACCGAATGAATGAACAGACAGGATTGGCTCCACCCTCCTTCCTTACAGCCTCCCTCCCTTCCCAGGCCTGGCTCAGCTCAGGGGAGGGCCTGGGTCTGACCCATTCGGTGTGACCCCTGGGGACGAACTGCCTGCTCCCTCTTCCCCCATTCCGCACAGGTGCTGCCGCCTTGGTGACGTGAGCGGTCTCGGCAGGTCCCCATCAGCCCCTCTCCTGCCCCCTTCACGGCCCAGTTGGCTGTTCGTCTGTCTCCTCCCCACTAGACTGAGATAATGAACAACAGTAACCAGAATAGCAAGAGCGGCTACCTTTTATTGAGCGCTCACTACGTGCCAAGCACTGTGCTCAACGTCATGTCGTCTCCGTGGGAGACCAAGTCTGGCTGGGCCACATTGGGTCCCCAGCCCCGAGCCCAGCGCCGGACACTCAGTGCGTGCTCAACAGCTCACGATGCGGTAAACACAGAGACCCTCACGGGTCAGGGATGTGGACAATGTCGTGCGGGCCTCAAGGTCCATCCCAGACTATGGGGTAAGAGGGGGCCTCCTGTGACCCTCAGCAAAGACCATCAGCTGTTGCAGACGGAGCTCAGACTTAGCATGGGAACCAGGGGGCTTGGCTGTGACCAGACCCAAGGCTGGGACCCTTCCCTGGGCTGGAGAGCACCCCGGACAGGCCCTCCGGGCCCAAATTTCATAGCAGCTCTTTCAAGGCATTTACTAGGCTCCACAGCCCCTACCCTTCCCAGACGGGGGGCAGACGCAGCTAAGCTGGCAGTCGGGTGGGGAGGCGGGGGAGGGGGTGCACTGGGGCAAGAGTCCAAGGGGGGACAGTGGGGAGCTGGGGGCAGCGGGGAGGGGGCACTGTTACCTCTTGACTCCGTAGGCCATGTTGAGCAAATTATCCAGCCTGTGGAAGCAAAAGGGTGGTCACCCGTGGCCTCTGGGCACACCCCCAGCTGTGACGCTGGCCGGCCGGCCTGACTGCCCTCCCCACCCCCACCCAGC
>NC_048221.1:8263033-8301116 GCF_002007445.2 Ailuropoda melanoleuca
CCCCCCTCCCCCCCCCCCTGCCGCTGCCTGGCCTGCCCCCGTGTCCTGTCCTCCCCACCCCAGCCTGCCCCACCCCACTCGCCTGCCCCCACCCTGCGGGGCTCAGGTCCCCAGAAGGGAGGTTCTCAGGTCTCTTTTGGGCAGTGCCTGGGCTGGGCAAGTGATAGTGCCTCTCGGTGCCTCAGGGCCCCTGTTCATAAAGTACAGGCAAGACAAGCCCTGCCCTCATGAGTATAACTACCTGGAGGCCCGCAGCGTGGGCGCCCCACCCCCGAGAGAGGGGGCCCCAATCAGGTGACTCTAAAACGCTTAATACCGAGGGCGCCTGGGTGGCTCAGTCGTTAAGGGTCTGCCTTCAGCTCAGGTCATGATCCCAGGGTCCTGGGATCCAGCCCCGCATCGGGCTCCCAGAAGCCGGGAGCCCGCTTCTCCCTCTCCCTCTGCTCCTCCCACCCCGCACTCTCTCCCTCTCTCTAATAAATCTTTACAAAAAATAAACTCTTAATACCGTTAATACACTCAGTGCCCTGCATACATTGAGTGCCTCCTGCATACAAGGCTTGGCCTCAACATCTGACAGACTCACACATTTCCCTTTTGCGGCCCTCAGTGGCCCCGGTGTGCGGATACCCTCCCAGTGTCCCTTTGGCCTGAGGAATGGGGTACAGGGAAGGGGGCTGCAAGGCTTGGGCCCCCAGCATGCGGGGGTCCAGGGTGCCTGGGGGCGGGGTGGCAGGGGCTTACCGGAAGCGCTGCGTCTGATGGTGCAGGGGGCCTGCGTAGCGCCGGGCTGACGACTGGTAGAGGTGAGTGAGCAGGGCCTGCCCAGTCTTCTGACTCGGGTTATTGGCGAATTTGACCGTGATGGGCTCCGCGGCGCCCAGTGGCTTCTGCCCATTCAGGCCTTTGATGGCCTCCTCGGCCTCAATCCTCTTGTCGAAGCGGATGAAACCCACACCCCGAGAGACGCCTGCCAGGGAGTGAGGGCGTCATGAGGACCCTGCCCCTTCTTGTGACCCCCTCACCTGCTTCTGCCCCCGGCCATGCCCGCCTTCTCCATTTCGGCCTCCCCTCTGTGCCTTCTCCCAGTGCCCTGCCAAGTGCATCGTCCCCGGCAGCCTGACCTGTGACCTGGTCCACCAGGATGCGAGACGTGATGATGCGGCCATACTGGGAGAAGAGCTGCTCCATTTCTTTCTGGCTCATGGTCTTGGGGAGTCCACTGACATACAGGTTAGCATCTCGGATAGATGCAGAACTGGGTCTGGCATAGGACACCTGGAGGGGGGTGGGCCAGGTGGACAGAGGTGAGGGGAAGACCCGTTTTACAGGTGGGGAGAGTGAGGCCACGTCCTGACCGCCAGCGAGCGGCAGAAGGGCCTCATCTGTTCCCTCAGTAACTATCTCTCAAGTAGTCTCCGTGGCTGGTGCCGGCCAGGGCTTGAGCGGGGGGACATGGCCATGGCCAATAATGTGGCCCGGCCTACATACAGGGGTGAGGGAAACCTGTCGCTGGGCCCTGGGGGGCAGATGTCTCCCTGAGGACCCCAAGTCCCCAGCTCCTGCTCTCACACCATACCTTCCGTCAACATGACATTTCCCGCTCCTTTGAAAAGTGAGCCCGGGACTCTGGCCCTGCTCTTTCTGACCACATTGGGGCCGTCAGGGTCGCTCAGGTCTTCAGCCACCAGCTCGATGCTAATGACTCCCAAATGCCCGTCCCCAGTGCGGGCCTGACCCCCAAGCTGCGTAACTATGACACCTGCCTCTGGGCACCCCCTGAGGTCTCACAGGGGATCACACTCAGTGAGGCTGCATCCAGCTTCCAACTGTCCCCAGCTTGCGCCCCAGTTCGGTAATGGCAGCTTCGTCCTCCTGGGTGCTCAGGTCCCCAGCCTCCGTTGTCCCTTGTGCCCGTCTTTCACACCCACATCCAATGCACCGCTGATTCTTCCTCATTACCCGGAGTCCGCTCACTTCCCCCACTTCCGCTGCTGCCTCCTGGCCCACCTCCCACCCTTGCTCACCCAGACCAGCACGGCAGCCTCTACCCTGGTTCCCACTCCCGCCCTAACCTCCCCAGTCTCTTTCCTCCACAGCTGCCAGAGGGCGCCTGTGAGCAACTGAGTCAGGGCACAGCCTTCCTTTGCTCGGAACCTTCTGTGGCTCCCACCTTCCCCAAAGTAAAAGTCCTTCTCACAGCCCACAAGGTCCTGCATAACCTGCCTACCACCCCACCCCCTCACTCTCATCTCTGCCCAGACTGCTCTGTTTCAGCCACACGAGTCTCCTCCTTGTTGCCCAAACACACCAGGCACAGTTTGGCCCCAGGGCCTTTGCTCTGGCTGTTCCCCTCGGCCTGGAGCACCCTTCCTCTCCTTTCTTCTTCCAGTCTCAGCTGAAATGTCCTCCCTGTCCTCTTCCATCTGAATTTGGTCCTCCCCCCCTACCCCCAGCACTGTCTCCAAGCACTTCTCTCAGGGGCGAAGGAGACATGTTTTAGTACCACCATTCGATTTGTCAGTAATTATGGTCCAGCCCCACAATGAAACTCTCTGCAGCTGCTTAAAAAATGGTGGACGTGTATATTTATTTCCCAGAAACAGTGGTGAGTATTGTGAACTGGGGGAAAGAAAAGTCCATTTACAGAGCAGCCAGTTGTGTGACCCCCTCTCGTTGTGTGCTTATCAGTGTCCTGCAAGCACAGTTTGGAGGGGCCGCCCCCAGATGCTAACAGGTTGACCTAGAGCTGCCAGGGGCACCGGGGGGCACAAGCTTCTCTTTCCACTTATTTCTGCCACTGTCTATTTTCTGTATCTTTCTAAATTAACCTCTGGGTAGATAAGGATCATTGTCAAGGGTCTGGCTTTTGTTCGGCATGGTGATTTGGGAGGGCAGAGCACTTCATCAGAAATGACTAATTAAAAAACTAACAAAAGGAGTACATTGGGCCTGGCGTGGGTCAGGTGAGGGCGCCCCTGGGCTGGAGGTGGAAGGGTGCTAATTAATGCAATCGCACACACCTGGGGTCCTCCAGGAAACACACACAAACCCAGCAGCTGCTCTTTTTCCTGTAATAGTCATTCAAAATCACGGCCACGTACTCGATGGCTTCCACTCTGGCCCATGGGGCTGGGAGTTTTGAGGGGGGAGGGCTTGTTGATGAATCAGAGTTAGGGGTGAGGCGAAGACGGGCCTCAGCTCCTGGTAGGCGTTTGGGCTCAGGGGTCATTTGAGGCACCAAGCCGGTCTTTGGGGGTCTTTCCCATCCCCCCATAACGGGGGCTGACCAGGTCCCTCACCTGGGTGTGTGCTCGGCCAGACCCCTTCACCAGGACAGGACGTGGGCAAAATCTGCCAGAGCACCCAGTGGGAGCGACCATACAACAGTGCCACCCAGGCAGACACACAGACCCGCACGCACAGACACAAGGCCGCCCCATGCCTCCCTCTGCACAGCCCCAGGGCCGACACCAGCCAAAGGGTGACTCAAGGCTGCCCAGACATCCCCAGAGGCTCTGGGACAGAGCTAGAGACAGTAAGAATAGCAGAACCACACACCTGTCACCACCGCCCAAGCCCACACCCAGAATGGGGCACAGGTAGACACACCCACACAATCACCCAGTCACAGCCAGACACAGCCACACAGCCCCGCCGGGTCACAGCCGGAGTTGCAGTGCGTCACGAAGCACCTGTGAGATAAACCCCACATCCCACAGACACATAGTGACACACCCGCGGTCTGTAATAGCCAGACTCATGTGACAACACACAGTCCTGGTGTCCCACAAACACAATGGCTCACAGCCCAGGGCATCTCACACACACACACACACACATACACACACACACACTCACACACACTGTACCGCATGCATACAGTGGCCCTCTGGATTTGTCACTCTCATGCCCCAGGGCTTCTGAGTCTAGTTGGCCATGGAGGGACCCGTTAGGTCATGACCTCATCCTCCCCCACAACGCACAATGGGAAGAGGAAGAGATTCCTGCACCGCTGTTCCCAGAGAGAACCGGGGGCCAGATGGGCACCCCCAGCTCAGCCTCCCTCAAGGTTCCAGAGCAGATTTGTGGGGCGGAGTCCAGACACCCCCAGGCGTACCTAGAGAGGGGGGTTTCCATGGCGATCCCCCCCAGGGAATCTGGGCTAGTAGAGTCCCAGCTGCAGCTGCTGAGAGGGGAGGTCGTGGGGGGAGGGGCATTGCACAAAGGTGGGGGAGGGGATCGCCCCTAATCCTGCCCTCTCAGACCCTAATTAGGCTCCAGATGGCGGATGGGCCCCCACCCCTCCCCCATTTCCATGACAAAGGCAAGGGGGACTGCCCATCAGACCCTGGTCACTCTTCTCCGGCCAAGGGCATGGCTACCTCCCTGAGCCACCAGAGAATGAGGGGCTGATATTCTCACTGACAAATAAGGAAACTGAGTTTCAGAGAGGCAGAGCCACTGGGCCCCGGGTGTCCAGCTAGGAACTCAGCGGAGAGTTTGAACTATTCAGGGGATGAGCCATGGAGAAGGTTGGGTGGTAGTGGGGAAAAGGGTGTGTGGGGAGGGTAGGCGGCTGTAGGGGTTAAGTGGCAGTGAAGGGGGCAGTCCAAGTGGATAGCAATAAGAGGGGCTGGGGACTGTTGCAGATGGGCAGTCATGGGGGATGGGCAGCGGAGGGAAATGAGGGCACTAACCTTGATGGTCTTCGTCTGCAGTTTGAGGCCGTTGAGGGTGTTGATGGCTTTGTCTGCATCGTTGGGATCAGAGTAGTTCACAAACCCATAACCGAGGCTCTGCCCTGTGGGCAGGACCAGGATGATGACTTCCCCAGACCCATCAGTGTCCTCCCAGACCCAGTCCTGAGAGGCTGACTGCCATCACTCAAGGTTATGAGAATCAAGATCCCCACCTTACTGTTCCCCGTGAGTACCAACTTGCCCTCAAGGACACTTCAGATCCCCCAGAGTCCTGCCTGCCCCCATCACCCCTGAGATACCATACCAGGGGTCACACCTGTCTCCCCATCACACCTCAGATCCCCCAGGGTGCCACCTGCCCCCATCACACCTGTACTCCTGAGACTACCACCTCTGTCCCCTCCCTCCCCACCTGCCAGGAGCCACACCTGTGATCTTATCCCGAACCAACTTGCAGGATTCGATGTCACCAATGCTGCCAAAGAGACTCTTGAACTCGTCCTGGGTCATGTTCTGGGGCAGGTAGTTGACGATGAGGTTGGTCTTGCTGTCGTCAGTGGCTCCGTTTGTACCAAGGAGTGGCCCGTTGGGCAGGGCCGGGCCGGCCGGGCCCCCCGCCACCTGAGACTCCATGGCCCCGAGTATCTGCTGGAGACAACAGGCCACACCCGCTCACGGCCCAGACCCTACACAGGCATCAGTGGCAGTGAGGAGCGGCTCAGTGGTGATGGATCAGTCATGTCTGACATGCGCTTAAACATGGAGAGAGGACAAGTATTATTGTAATAATCCCTTCCACTCCTTCAGCATTAGGCAAGCACCTTACATGTGATTTTACTGTGAAAAATTCCATATATAGATGCCATGTATGTCTGTTCGCTATTTGCCTGTTTGTCTAATATCAGTCTGTGTATTTCTAGAATAATAAGATGAACACTTTTGTCTTCACAATAAGAAATATAACATTTTTATTAGCTTTGAAGTCCTCATAAGCTCCTTCCTGACCATGTACTGCCCTCCTCCCACCAAAGGGAATTCCTATCCCAAATGTGTTAATATTTCTTTTGCTTCCTGAATAATTTCCCCACTAAGCATTTACACCCCCCCAGTTTTGCCACTGAGCTTTTTTTTTATTTTTCAAAAATATATTCATTTGGGGGGGGGAGGGGCAGAGGGAGAGGAAGAGAGAGAATCTCAAGCAGACTCCCCCCACACCCAGCACTGAGCCCGATGTGGGGCTCAATCCTACAACCCTGAGATCACGACCTCAGCTGAAATCAAGAATCAGATGCCCAACCGACTAAGCCACGCAGAGGCCCCTATTATTTTTTCTTTAAGATTTTATTTTTGGGGCGCCTGGGTGGCACAGCGGTTAAGCGTCTGCCTTTGGCTCAGGGCGTGATCCCGGTGTTCCGGGATCGAGCCCCACATAGCTCCTCCGCTATGAGCCTGCTTCTTCCTCTCCCACTCCCCCTGCTTGTGTTCCCTCTCTTGCTGGCTGTCTCTATCTCTGTCGAATAAATAAATAAAATCTTTAAAAAAAAAAAAGATTTTATTTTTAAGGGGCCTCTGGGTGACTTAGTTGGTTAAGCATCTGTCTTCGGCTCAGGTCATGATCCTGGGGTCCTGGGATTGAGCCCCCCATCTGACTCCCTGCAAAGTGGGGAGTCTGCTTCTCCCTCTGCCTCTCCCCCAGCTTGTGCTCTCTCGCTCGCTCGCTCACTCTCAAACAAAAAATAAGGGCACCTGGGTGGCTCAGTCAATGAAGCATCTGCCTTCGGCTCGGCTTGGGTCATGATCCCAGGGTTCTGGGATCGAGGCCCTCATGGGGCTGCCTGCTTGGCAGGGGTCTTCTCCCTCTCCCTCTGCCCTTCCCCCTGCTCGTGTTCTCTCTCTCTCTCTCAAATAAATGAATAAAATCTTTAAAAGACAAAAATAAAAATAGTATCTTAAGAAAATATTTTATTTTTAAGTAATCTCTACACCAAATATGGGGCTCAAACTCACAACCCCGAGATCAAGAGTTGCATGCTCTACTGACTGAGGCAGCTAGGTCCCCTGAGCTATTTAAATGTACAACATAATAACACCAGCAAATAATGACAATTTTATTTCTTTATCTCCAATCTATACCTGTTATTTATTTTTCTTGTCTTATTGCAGGGGTTTCAGTGTGATAGTGGCTTTTTTATTCATGATGTTAAAGGAGATGCATTAAACATTTCTCAGTTAAATTTGATTTTTACTGTGGGTTTTTATGTTATGAGTGTTTAATTTTATTCCTAGTATCCTAACAAGATTTTTTTTTTAAAGAATGGATGTTGAATTTTAATTAACGTTTTTTCCCTATTTCCATTTTTTAATAATTGACATATGATATTACATTAGTTTCAGATGTATAACATAATGATTCCATATTTGTTTTTTTTTTTTTAAGATTTTATTTATTTATTTGACAGAGATAGAGACAGCCAGCGAGAGAGGGAACACAAGCAGGGGGAGTGGGAGAGGAAGAAGCAGGCTCACAGCGGAGGAGCCTGATGTGGGGCTCGATCCCACAACGCCGGGATCACGCCCTGAGTTGAAGGCAGACGCCCAACTGCTGTGCCACCCAGGCGCCCCTCCATATTTGTATATATTGCAAAATTATCTCCACTATAAGTCTAGTTAGCATCGATCACCATATATAGTTCTAATTTCTTTTCCTGTGATGAGAACTTCTACGATCTACTTCCTTAGCAATTTTCAAATATATTCTACATCTATTTTACACATAACGACCACACAGAGAAGAATTTTACAGCCACATCTGGGCTCAGTAGGAAACAGTGCTGGGATTATTTGTCATGGGGATGGGAAGGTAAAATAGCCAGCATTTTCTTAGGTTTTCTCCAATGGCATGGTTGGCATATGGGTTGTCCTCACTTGAAAAATCAAATCGATTGGTAGGGTTTTCCTAAAGGGATGAATTAGGAAGGATTAGAAGCCATATTCAGTTTCAGCAGGAGAGATCACTGTGATTGATTAGCAAGGTCTTTGAGGCTACAGAATTAGAAGGAGTCAGTATGTACACGTCATCTCAGCCAGCCCTGACCCAAAATATAATATCATACTTGTTCACAACTATTGGGCCTACTGTGTGCCAGGCACAGTGCAAAGCCCTCTACAGGCAATGTTTATTATTTTTTTTCTTATTCACAATCACCCTGAAAAGAGAGCTTAATTTCTTCTGTTTAAGATGTTACAAACTGGATGCTTGTGTCCCCTCAAACTCATATGTTGAAAACTAATCCCCAATGTGATGGTATTTGGATGTGGAGCCTTTGGGAGGTAATTAGGTCATGAGGGTGGAACCCTTATGAATGGGATTCATGCCCTTACAAAAAGAGACAGAAGAGGGGGGCCTATGTGGCCCAGTCAGTTAAGCGTCTGCCTTAGGCTCAGGTCATGATCCCAGGGTCCTGGGATCGAGCCCCAATGCTGGGCTCCCTGCTCAGTAGGGGGCCTGCTTCTCCCTCTCCCTCTGCCCCTTCTCTCCAGCTCGTGCTCTCTTTCTCACTCGCTCCCTCACAAATAAATAAAATAAAATCTTTTAAAAAAGGGGGGGAAGGGACAGGAGAGAGATGATCTCTCTCTCCGCCGTGTGAGGACACAGCAAGATGTCCATCGGCAAAGCAGGTAGCAAGTCCTTCCTAGGAACCAGCTCAGCTGGTACCTTGATCTTGGACTTCCCAGCCTCCAGAAGAAGAAGATTTATGAGAAATAAGTGTCTGTTGTTTAAGCCCCCCAGTTTATGGTATTTTGTGAGAGCAGCCTGAGCTGAGCTGACAAAGACAACAGACGAGGAAAGTGAAGTTCAGCAAAGTTTTAAAAATTACTCAAGGTCACACAGCTTATAAATGGCGAAATGGAGATTTTCACAGGAGCTTTTTGGATCCAGAGTCCGTATTTTCAACTTCACTGCCAACCGAAGAATGGGGTTAGCTCTAACATTTCTCAACTGTGTGTCCTCGGGTATGCTTCTGGGTCTCTGCTCCACTTTGCTGCAAACTCCAAGTTACTGGCACAGTGACCCCAGGGAAGGCTCTAACGCCACACGTGGGTGCAGCTGGAAAGCATTCTGGGATCAGGTCTGCCGTGGGCACAGTCACAGGAAGCAGCTTGTCATATCTGCCATCCCTGCCTTGTAATACCTGCTATTAATACTGGTCCTGCCCCACCTGACATCTTCTGTGTGCCCAGCACTGCGTGAAGTGCTTCCAGGCATCCTTCCACTTATGTCTCCTAATCATCTTTAGAGACAGCAACACATTCTCCATTTTATAAGTGAGGCAATCGAGCTCAGAGACGTTGAGTGATATCAGTGGGGAATTCGATTTCAAACCTGGCTATGTTGGACTTCAGAGCTGTTTTTAATGACAGTGACAAATGCGTGGGGGCAGCTCTGCCACCTTACAGGTGTGTGTCCTCAGAGATGATCTTAGCTCTTCTTTGAGCCTCTGTTTCCTTTCCATTTATTCTTAGTAAAAGGATGGCACGGAGGGTCAGCTCCCCTGTATCCACAGTTGGCTAAGAGCGGCTGTCCGGGGGCTTCCGGGAGAATTATTCTGAAGCCACATTCAGACTAAGCAGGTACACACTCTGGGTTGATGAGCAATGTCTGCCCCCGGCACCTGCCATGAAGCCGGAACGCCCGCTACGGATCTGCATCCAGTTTCAGGAGGTTAATACTTTACTGAGGGCCATGTATCGAGGCCCTGCTCTGTGCCAGACAAAATCCTTTATGTGAAAATTTCTGGGCAATTCTTCCAACATTGAACATTATGGGACTCTTTCCTTCATTTAGCAGAAGAGGAAACTGAATCTCAATGAAGGGGTAGGGATTTACACAAGACTGGGTAGCATGCCAATGGTGGATCAAGAATTCAAGTCCAGGGCTTGGACATCACAGCCCACTTTACTAACAAAAAGGCCAATAACAGTAGTAAAAATAAGAGCAAAGTGAAACTGAGCCCGTACTCTACACCTAGCCTAGGCGTCACTACATTTAAACCCACTCCGTTCGCTGAATCTACCCATTCAATCCAACAAGCACTGGCTGCCACCATGTGCTGGCTTCTGGCTCCAACCTTCTTACTGTGTATCCTCTGACACTCACACTGTCTCCCTGGGCCTCTGTCCCTCCACTAAAGATATGGCACCGAGGTTCATCACGCACGAAGGTGGATTCTGATTTCCCTTCTGGGCTCGGCAAACTAGAGTTCTGCGACTGGTTGATAATGTCTGCTTGGGGAGCCCCCCCCCCCAATAATTATCAGTACACAAAACACTGTTTCAGGACACAGCAGATCCCAGCGTTGGAACCCCTACCATGTGCCAGGCACTGAGCAGGTGCAAAGGTTTCATTGACTTCCCACAACCACACTGAAAGCCGGAGATCATCTCCATTTCTCAGATGGAGAAATTGAGGGTCAGAGGGACCTGTGATTTGCCTGGGAGTGACCGGTAGCAGAGGTAGTGATGAAGTTTGACCACTGATCTTATTATCCCAGAGCCTACAGAGCCACCGCAAATGTCCTCAACTTGGATGGGGTTAAAAGGTAATTGGGATCTTGAGACCCAGCCTACTAATCTCCCCAGCACCTCATCTCCCTCCCATCTGTGCCAGAGCTTAGCAGGATCAGTGTCGCGTTTCCTCTGCAGCTCAGCCGGCTGAGCCGCTAATAGGGATCGGATTGGTGGAGACCACACCCGCCCGGCCCCAGCCCACAGCAAATGCGTGGCCTGGGATGACTCGGGGATCACAGGGACCTTGGAGGGCTGTCCCAGGTCAGGAGTGGAGGGGTGAAGTCAGAGGGGAGGAGGGTATCCAAGATGGGGAGGCAGAGACCAAGTGGGAGCAGCAGAACCTTCCCTCCCAGTCTCTTCAGCTCTTTCTCTGGTTCTTCCCCTCTTTCTGTTTCTCTCTCCTTCTTTCCCCCCCTCTGTTTCTCTGTCCTTCTCTCCCCTCTGAACCCATCTGTACCCCCTCCCTCTCTCTTTCGTCAACTCTTTTGCACCATCGCACACACATATGACAAATGGATTTTGCAGGGAACACACCTGCGGTCATGTGCTCTGTAGACCCTCCTGTGACTGACCCCTTTGGCCCCAGCTGTGCCCCCTCGCCCCAGTCACAGTGGTAGATGCCTGGGTACTGGCGACAATAGGGCATTGAGTGACTATGCTTGGTAAGGCTGGGCCACCACGTGGTGCTAACTAGGCCTTCCACTTCTGGGCCCTTCTCCCACCATGTAGGGTTCTCACTGTCTCAATTTATCCCCTCACTTCCTCCCAGCCTGTCCCCATGGTGGACCTCTGCCTGAGTGCCCTCTAGGGGGGTAACCAGGCCTTCCAGGGCTTCAAGGCCCTTGCGTGACCTCTGACCACACCCTCGCCCCTTTGTGCATCAGTTTCCCTCTTTCAAATGAAGGAACAGATCAGAGGAATCGATGCTGGACTGTTGTGGGGGTTCTGAGGGTCCTCAGGAGGCTGCACGCACATTCCTGCACCTGGGTTGGCAGCCTGAGGCCCAGAGAGCAGAGGGAGCCTGCCTAAGGTCACACAGCAGGGAGGCATGGCCTCTCTGGCCTCCGTTCTCGGAGCCAGGTGGGCGGGTCCCAGGGTCCCATGCAGGAAGGGAGTGCTGAGCATCCCTCCACCCACTGTGCTCGCCACAACTCCAAGAAGAGGCCCAGAAAGAGACACAGTGCGCAGAGACACACACACACACACACACACAGACCGGAAAGACAGTAAGTACGGAAGAAGGAGGCCTGGGCGCTGGGACCAGACAAAGGACGCGCGGCGGCGCGGGGAGCGGAGTCGCGCGGCGGGGGCGGGGGTGGAGCCGGGGTGGGGCTAGGACTGGCCAGCCCCGCCCCCGGGATACGCCCGGGTTGCCGAGTGGAAATCCGAGGGCTCGGGCGAGGCCGGGCCCTGGGGGCCCCAGGGGGCGGGGTCCAGATGGGCGGGGCAGGGGCGTGGTTATACAGGGCGTGGCCGGGCGTGGCCGCGGGCTCGGGAGCTGACCAGCTCGGTAGCTGCTGAAAGCACCGGGAGTGGGGCGAGCGGCGCGGGCGGGCGGGCGCTCTCAAGGTCACCCCGAGGCCCAGAGCCCTGTCGGGGTGGGGCGCCTGGACCTGGCCTAGGGGACATCCCTGAGCTCCTTGCCCCATCCCCTGTGGAGCGGGGGCCCAGGAGTCAGGAAGCCTCCCCCCCGCCGCGGGCCCTCCTCTCCCCTCCCCCTCGCCGAAGCCTGAGGCGCCCGCGCGAGGCTACGGCCCGCTAAGAAGCTCCGAGAAACAAAGGGACGCGGCGGCAGCGGCGGCGGGCCCGCGGGGCCTCCGGGCGCGCCCCCTCCTCTCCCCTCCCCGCTTGCCGCAAGGTCGACGGGCTCGAGGACGAGACGCCCGGCTCCCCGGGCGCGGCCGCGGCCCGGGGCGCGCGATCCGACGCCACCCGCTTTCCCGGGGTTCTCGGGGACGGCTTGCCGCCTTGTCCTGGCCCAGCACCAGTGATTGGGGCCCTGCGTTTGCCTGGGAGGCCTGCGGGGTCCGGGCCTGGATGGAGAAGGCATCCTCCGCTGCTGCGGCCCCTCCCCCATCAGGCCTGCTGGAGGGGGGCAATCCCGCCCCCAGGGCGCCGTAGGACGCCTCCCCGAATCGGAGTTCGGCTCCCTAAGGCCTCTCAGGCCAGGCTCTATTCGCCCGCAACACTCTGGGTGCGGCCCAGCCCACTCTCAGGCCCCGAGGCTCGGTCCTACCCCCCCACCGGGGCCTAGCTAGGCCTGGTCCTACCCCCCCCACCCCACCCCCCCGCCATCTCCGCGGAGCCTGTGCCTAACCCCTCCCCAACCAGGTTCCATCTCAGCGACAAGGGAATACCTACAGTGACCATTCTTGTGTGCCCGGCGGGCGCGGTCCGTGTTGAGGGCGGCTCCGGGGGTCGTGCACTCCTTGGGGGGCGCTCGATGCTCACGCCGGGGTCCTGCCCGGGCGGCCTCTGGCGCGGCCGCTGCAGAGGTGTAGATGAAGGCGGCGGCTCCCTCGAGGGCCGGGGACGGGCCCGAGCCCGAGGACGAGCGCGCGGATAGCCGGGCCCCGGGGTGGCCTGCGGGCGGCAGGGGATGGAAAGAGGGAGCGGGCGCGGGATTGAGAAAGCCCCCTGCGCGGCCCCGCGGGGCCCGGGGAGGTTGCGCTTCCTGACAGAGATCGCGGCGCTCTGCCTTTCGCCGCCGCCCCTCGGCCGGGCCTGTCCGGTCCTGGATGCTTAGTCCTCTCCCCTCGCCCGCCCTCCCTCCCACCCTCCAGCCCGCGCTGCGCGCTCCGCGCTCTGGGCCGCGCCGCCGCCGCCCCCAGCCCTTTATAGGAGCAGCTGCCAGAGCCGGCGTCGTTTATTGGCTGCAGCAGCTGAGCCCCGCCTCCTCCCGGCGCCCGACGGCGCGGCAGGTGGAAGCTCGCGCGCGCTGGCTGGGACTCCGCACCCCCAGAAAGCGCGCCCTGGGGGCTCGGGTTGCCAGATTCGGGCCCCTTTGCCCCCGTGGACTCTGCTTTCTGCTTTGCCGTCCCTTCTTGGGCGGGCTTTCTGCCGGAAAGACAGGGAAGGGTCCCCTCCTCTGTCCAACACCCTGAGCTCTTGGGGCGAAGAGAGCGAGGAGATATCGGTGGCCCGATAGGACGAACTTCCGGAGTTGCTGTCCATCAAGAAGATTGGAAATGGACGAGGAACCAAGATTTCTATGAGCAGAGGCTCAGGTCCCCAGATTTGGGAGCAGCAGGTGTAGCCTCCCAAGACCAATGGAGTAAGGTGGCGGTGGCAGGGGCTCTCGTCTGCCTGCAGAAGGAACTGGGACCCTGCGGCCTTTGAATGGGTTAGGTTCAAAAGGTTCGTTAGAAAGGTGGGGACTGGCACCCCGTAGTGCAAGGGCACTAGGCACTTTTCCAAGGGGGTGAAGAAGTTTGGGGCTTAGATTCCAGGCCAAACCTACTGGCGCCCTGCGGTTCCGGGAAACCACCGGGCCTTCTCAGACCCCATAAATTTTGGGTGGGTGGATCTGTTGTATAAATGTCCTGGCTTTCCGAGCTCAGGATTGGCCTGCCTGTGGAATCACGCTTCTTCTCAGCTAGGGGGAATCTGGCTTCTCTTTCAAGCAATAGCGGTTTGTGCAGCCTCCTTTGGTGTGCGGGCTCAAGAACACGTTTACGTCGGGACGGCTATCAGGCAGGAGGAAGTGTTCTCACTAGGGCAGGGTCACTTTCGAATGAGACTTCAGCACCACAGACAGCGGCCCGACGGTCTGGCCGAGGGCGCTGCGGGCTGGGTAGCACGGGGCCCCTAATCCGGGAGTCGCAGCCTCCACCCTATTCTCGTCCCTGCGCGCCCTTTTAGGTTCCAGACTGTCCGAGAATGCCATCAAACCCAGCGAGGAGACCCTAATTTGACCAATCAGGGACTGCCCTCGGGAGAACGAATTGAGGGAGGATGCCCTCGAGATTGAGCCAATGAGAGAGCGCGCAGCAGAGAGCACTGCCACGCTGATGGAGAGAACAGACCAATCACAGAGGCCCGCGCAATCTGGGCGGTGGCGTTGCAGGTCCCCGAGTGGCCCCTCTTGGGTTTGCCGGGGCGACCTGGCTGTCGAACCTAGAGACCCCGAGCGAAGGCTTGTTCCCCACCCCGTGTTCCTCCCGGCTCCTATCGGATTGCAAATTGTGCCTGTGCCGGGAGGGGAGCTCCTCCCGGGCGCGCAGACCCGGCTGCGGTTTCCATGGAAACTGCTGGCTCTGGACGTGCGGGGATAGCGAAGGGGACTGAGCCCTGGGGGATTTGGGGAGCTCGCGTGGGTGGCCCCAGCGGCCGGACTTGCTCATTCTCGCCGACGCTTCCGTCCCTGGTTGGGATAATACCCGGTCCAAAGTGTAAAATGAAGCCTAGCTGCGGCCCCGCCCCCAGGAGCTGGTGAGGAGCCAAGGGGCCAATCTGCGAGTGGCGCCACAGGGCTCCCTCGGGCACGTGCCCAGGCTCGCGGCTGCGGTCCCCGGGGTCACGTGGCAGCAGCCACCAGGGCCCACGCAGTTTGCGCGCCACCTGGCGGCCGCCGGCCTCGTATCACACCCCGCCTGTCTTGCTGGAGGCCGACAGGAGGCGGCGGCGACCTCAGCATCCTCCTCCGGGAAATGGGGCCAGGGCAGCCGCCCCGTCGCTGCCAACTCCCCTCCCCACCGCGGCTTCCTGTTCCAGGAACACGCCGAGCCGTTCTACCTCACGGCTTTGGCACTGGCTGTTCCTTCGGCCTGGGATTTGCCTTCTCCAGCTTTCTTCAGGGACGGAACCTCTTTGTCATTCTGGTCTATATTCAAATGCCACCATCTCAGAGAGGACCTCCCTGACCACCAATTTAAACAGCCAGAAACTAATATCACTCTATTTCCTGCACGGCGTTTGTCACAGCTGTAGATGTCTTATTTAGGGGTCTTCTGAACATCTCCCCAAGCGGCCCCTGAGTTTTCTGACGGTGGGGAATGCGTGTTCTACGGGAGATTTAGGAGTCTTGGGAGATGTTCCCTGGCCTCCCAGGCTCCCAACCTCCCAACCCTGGGCCTGTGGCAGGGAGTGTTCAGAGCTGCCAGGCCCAGATAGCTGAGGCATAGCAGAGGCTGTCAGGAAAAGGGCATTGTCCGGCATGTAGGGGCATCACCACCTGCCCTGGCCTTGCTCAGGAAGGGACCAGGATGGAGACAAAGAGGGGCCCGGCCCCCCAAATCATCCAGGCCTAGGGGAAGGGCGTCTCTTTTCTCGCTCTTTAATCTCGCTCTGCTCTCTTGACACAGTTCTAGCAGTGCCCCAGGTGCCACCTCCCGAGATGGGGTAGGGTTGGGGGGGGACCAGCCCCGGGGGACCCAGCCCTTGGGCAGGGCAGGGGCGCCTCCTTCCGGCCTGCGGTCCGGGAGGCCCCCGCGGCTGTCCGGGCCCCGGCAAGCCCGGGCATCTTGTCCGAGCGGACGAATAAATAGGGGCGGTCAGTGGTTGGATGGGTCAGGCCGGCTTGTGGTCCGGGTGGCTTTTGAGCGTGTGGAACTTGACGCTGTCCAGCTTCTCGAAGCGCTTCCCGCAGCGCTCGCACGTGAAGTTGTACTGCACCTCGGCCGTGTGCTTCTTCATGTGCCAGTTGAGCGACGCGCGCTGTCGGCACTGGTAGCCACAGATCTCGCACCTGCCGGGAGCCGGCGGGCGACACCGGGGGCGGGTCAGACTGGGGTGGGGCCGCATTGGGGGCGGGGCCCAAACTACGAGGAACCCAAGGGGTGGACCCGCCCTCTGCCAGTCCAGGTCCACACCCCCCTCCCTCTCAGCCCCCTCGAGGGGAAGGAAGCCTGTCACTCACTGCAGGGGCGTCTCGCCGGTGTGCGTGCGTCGGTGTACCTCCAGGTGGTTCTTCCTCTTGAAGGACTTGCCGCAGGTTTCGCAGGTGAATTCACGGACACCTGGGGGAGATGCGGAGCTGAGCGCGCCGCCGTCGGGGGTGGGGGCTGCGGGACGTCCCTGCTGCGCGGCCGGAACCGGGTCTCCGCGGCGGTCTCCCGGACCTCTGGGCGCAGGGACACCAGATCCCACAGCCTCTGGGAGCCACTGCTGGCTCTAATAACGAGGGCGGTTATTACCGAGGGCAGCTCACAGCCCCGTATGAGGCTCAGAGACTGCCCGGCAGGGCGCCGGGGCAGAGCTGAAATGTGAGCTCGGCTCCCCGGGAGGCACGGAGTCCAAACTGTCAAGCCAGACTGGGTGTGAATTTGACCCCAATATTTGAACTTCGGGGCGATTTCACATAAAAATCCAAGGTTCCTGCCTCTTGAAAAATCTGAAACCGTGTCCTCCCGCGGGACACAGGCATCACAGCTACCCACTGAGTCAGCAGCCCACGCCCTGGGTGGCAGTCCCCGGGGGGGGGGCAGTCCTATGCCTGGGAACCCAGTGCTCCCCGGGGTTTCAGCCCGCCTACCCCCGCCTGAGATCCAAGCCCACGACCCTGGGCCCCGCACTGCCAGCCCCACCCTGGGTCTGACCTGAATGGATGATCATGTGCCGCCGCAGGTGGTTGGATAAATAGAACTTCTTGCCGCAGCCAGGGTGTGGACACACTTTGGTCTTCCCTTTCCGATGCACAAGATTGACATGGTTCTGTAGGCAAGAGGGGCAGGAGTGGGGCTGTGGGTGCCATGGCCCACCTCCAGGGATCTCCACGGTGGGGGCAGATAAGGGCTGCTGGGAGGCAGGCCAGGGCCAGCCTCTCTGGAGGAGGGAAGAGGGGTGCCCTTGCCCTTTTGAGGGCCTCCCAGCTCTGAGCAAAGGCCCAGGGACACAACTGGGATCCACCCCACCTTTCCTGTGCACCCACAACAGCCAGGGCCTGGCCTGGGGCATTAATCAGCTTTGTCATAACCTTGTGGGGGGGGGCTGCTATTGGCCCGGTTTATGGATGGGGAGATGAGGTTCCAGAGGCTTAGGGTTTGGCCCATGCCTCACAGGTGGGCAGTGGCAGGGCTGGCCTGGATTCCAGGGCTCTCAGTCCCACAGCAGGCTTTGCCACGGAGCTGCGCTGCCCCCAGGTCTGGAGCAGGCAGCCCCCTCAGTCATTCCTTTGTTCTTTTATTCTTTAAGTCACCAGCACACCTGTAGCTCCAGTGCCCAGCACTAGGCCTGGCACCCGGTCGGTGCTCAACACACGCTGGCAAAGGAGACTTGGCAAATTCAAAGGCCTACCGGTGCCGCCTCCTGCCTCAGGTGGGAATGTGACAGGACCCTGTCTCTGCCCTTGGGACATCCCGTCCAGGCTCCGGAGGACAAACTACAGGTATGTCCTGGTGGTGCAGCGACCTGAGGCTCGCAGGCCCCGCCAACCCTGGGGGACTAGGGTGGGCTTCCTGCCGGTGGGGCATCCTGAGCTGAACCTGGAGAAGAGGCATCCAGAGCCAAGAAGGTGGCCGAGTTCAGGTCGGCTGAGAAGGCAGGACAGGGCACTGGAAAGCAGGAAGGGGAGGCAGCAAGGTGACGCCTGGTGCCCTGTGGCTGAGGTAGTGTCAGTGAGAAGCTGAGAGGTGGGCATGTGGGAGGCAGGCCAGTGGCACCCGATCGGGCCAAGTCGGGCCCTCTGTGAGCCACAGACACCAGCACACAGGCCGCGGGAGACGGAAGCAGGCCCTGCTCGGCCTGCTTGGGTGGTGGCCTCACCTGGAAACTGCTGAGGGCCACATAGACCTGGCTGCAGCCCTCGTAGGGGCAATGGAACATCTCTAGCAGGCCATCGGCATCCATCACCCGAGTCCGCTTGCTCCGCCGCCTCCTGGAGGGGAAGGGGCCCATGGCATCAGGGCTCACACCAGGCAGGCTGTGGGCCCCGGGGCTGCTCCTTGTCCCAGTCCCCAGCTGCCTAGGCACCCACTTCTCGGGCTCCTTGGGGATCTCGTAGATGATGGCCGACATGTCGCTGCCGTCCAGCTCCTCCCCGTCGGCCTCTGCTTCGGGCTCTGCACTCTCAGGCACTGTCGCCGCCAGCTCTGCCAGCTCTGGGGCCACGGGCTCCTCCTTCTCCTCCTTCTTAAGCATGTACAGGTCCTCCTTCTCTACGGGGTGGACACAGGGTGGGTGTCCGTGGGGGACTTTGCGGTTGAGACGCTGGATACGGGGCCACCCCTCCACCCTCCCTCCTCCTCCCAGGTCCCACCCCAACCCCTGCCAGAGACCACAGCAGCCCCCCTGGACCGGCACGGCCCCCCCAGACCTTTCTTGGTCTCGATGCCTGCCAGGGTGGCAGGGTCCATGGTGCCAGGCTGGGTGCCCTCAGGCTCCGTCTGGGTGTAGGCAGCTACACCTTCCATCATGGCGCAGGGCACCTCATCCCCCAGGCCCCCAGCAGGGGCACTGCTGCCTGCGGCCACGTTGAGGTGGATGCCCTCGGCTGTGAGGGCATCGTAGCCGGGGCCGGCGATGATGATCACCTGCGAGCCAGGCACCATGCCCGGCATGGGACAGCTGGCCACCACCTCGCCCAGCGCCTCCTGGGGCATGTTCTCAAAGAGGGTGCCGGGGCCCGGGCCCACTTGCACAGGCACTGGCACACACACCACCGTCTCCAGGGCCTCGGGCCCGCTGCCTGCCGGGTTGGGGCACAGCGGTGTGCCCTGCTCAGCCAGGTTCTCCACGTGGTGGACGTCGAAGGGGATGTGCACGCCCTCTTGAGTGATGAGCCCGCTGCTGCCCGCTGGGCTGGTGGGGGTGACTGCCGCCGCTGCCACCGCCTTGGGTGGCTGGCCCTCAGGGGGCTCCTCGGAGTCAGAGCCGGAGCCTGAGCTGGGGGAGTCGGAGCTGCCGGCTGCCAGGCCATTGCCCACTGTGGTGACAGAGGAAAGGGGACAGTCACAACAGCAACAGTGGCGGCAACACTCTGTCGAGGGCTCACTAGGGGCCACGGTAACCCCCTCGGTGCCACAAACATTGGTCATTTCTCAGTCCCCCTTGTGCCTCCAGACCCGAATTCTGGTTTTCTGGCCCTTCCCTGGTATCCCCTTCTTAGCCTCGTTGGCTCTTACAGGTCTGGAAGGTTCTAGCCAGGGCTCTCCTCAGTGCTCCACTTACCCCAGGGTCTCAGCTAGCCTGATGGTGTAGATCCCGCCCTCGTTCTTGACACCAGGTGGGTGTCTGGCAATTCAATTCGGATGCCATGGGTTAAGGACTCAGGTCCCACAAGACTACCTGCCCCCGCTTCAGACACCGGCTATAAGACCCAGGCCATTGTAATTCTGGCTATAAATTGTGGGTTTCTACGACATTCTCTTCAGGTTCGATAATTTTCTAGAACAATTCACAGAACTCAGGAAAATGCTTTACTTATAGCTACAGTTTTATCACAAGAGATGCCACTCAGCGATAGTCAGATGGAAGAGGTGCCCAGGGCAAGGTGTGGGGGCTGGGGCGGGAGCTGTCACGCCCTCTCCAGACGCGCCACCCTCCTAGCACCTCGAGGTGTTTACCAACCTGCAAGCTCTCTGGACCTCCTTATTGAAGAGTTTTTGCAACCCAGTCTCCAGCCCCAGGCTGCTCCCTGGGGGCCAGGGGTGGGGCTGAGATCCCCCGTCTAATCATGCGTCTAATCATGCGTCTGGCCTTTGATGACCAGCCCCTATCCTGAAGCTATCCAGGGGACCCTGTCTGAGTCACCTCATTAGCACAGACTCAGGTGTGTTCCAAAGGGGCCCCTTATGAAAGGGGCTCATGATGAACAATGAGGAACATTCCCATCACTCAGGAATTCCAAGGGTTTTGGGAGCTCTGTGCCAGGAACCAGGGACAAAGATCGAATATTGATTTTATTACCCTGCCACCACCCATACCCGATGCTTCCATGTGGACAGCTCCTGCCTGGACCTCCTGTGGGGCTGGGGACTCCTACCTCCCGCTGGCTCCTCTGCTGCCCCTGGCGGGGGGGTCTCTCAGGCACCTCAGAGTCCGCCCAGCAATTCTGGGCTCTGAATCTTCCCTAAGAAAAAGCCCACACCCTTCCCAGTCATCCCCATCTCAAGGGATGATGGCGGCTCTGTCTTTCCAGGTGCTCAGGCCAAACAAAGTCCTAGGGCTGCCCCTGACTTCTCTTTCTCTCACACCCACTTCCAGTCTGTCAGCAAAACCCGCTGGCACTACATCCACGTATTTAGGGATATTAGGCAGGTTCCTGCCTCAGGGCTTTTGCATTTGCTGTTTGCTCTGCCTGAACACCCTTCTCCCAGACACCTGCAGGGGCGCTCTCCCTCACCTCCATCAGACCCTTTCCTAAAATGTATTTATTCAGGGAAGCCTCTGACTACTTATCTCAAATAGCACTCTTTTCTCTCCTTTATTTCACTCCAAAATACCAGAGTCCTCTAGATTTTAATTGTTTATCTTGTTTCCTCTCTGCTTCCCCTCTAGATCATAAGCTCCACAGGATAGGGGGGCCCTGTGCACAGGCCCCAGTGCCCAGAAGGCCGCCTGGAGCACACTGAGCACACGGCTGTAAAAATGAATGAATCAGCCCAACGTTGTGACGAAGGTCAAGGAGACCGACATTTTGCCCAGGCATATCATGCTTAAGTCCACACACGGGGAGAAACGGGGACAGAAAAATNTGGGGGACAGAAAAATCAAGAAGTGACCCTCGGTTACCCACTCATGAGAGAGTCGGGGTGCACTGTCTGGGGACCATGTGTCCTACCCTCCCAGAAGGTCATATGGAACANCGGGGACAGAAAAATCAAGAACTGACCCTCGGTTACACACTCATGAGAGAGTCGGGGTGCACTGTCTGGGGACCATGTGTCCTACCCTCCCAGAAGGTCATATGGAACACACAGGCTCTGGAGCCAGACTTTGGGGGTGGAATCTTGGTGCTCCCCCCTCCAGCTGTGTGAATGTGGGCGCCTTATGTAACCTCTCTGGGCCTAGAGATAAGTTGGCACCTAGCCCAGGGGGTGTTTGGGGGTAATGAGTAAATATATGTACAGGGCCTAGGACAGTACCAGGCTCTGAGTAAGTGCCCTATCAATGTTTCTATGATCACTCTTACCATAATGCCCCATCCCTGACTCATGGCCCTGGGATGGCAGCAGGGGTGGGGTAGGGGGATTGGCCCCTCCTTGTAACTGCCTCCCCAGCTGTAGCGTCCAGCTGTGAAGGCCAGACTGCAGCCACAGCAGACCCACCCTGGACCCCAGCACTCATTCCTGAGAGCCACATCNTGGCAGCAGGGGTGGGGTAGGGGGATTGGCCCCTCCTTGTAACTGCCTCCCCAGCTGTAGCTGTGAAGGCCAGACTGCAGCCACAGCAGACCCACCCTGGACCCCAGCACTCATTCCTGAGAGCCACATCTGGCAGCCACTGGTGTCAAAGTTGGGTGGGGGTACAAAGGTGCCAACCCCAGCCCAGCGGACCCATCACCAGAGGGGTCAGTCACATTAGTCCCGGGGCCTTGGTTTCCTTGACTGTCAAGTGGGGCTAATGAAGAGCTGTAGGGAGGACTCAGGGTGGTTTGGGGAGGGGGGCACCTGGAGCGGGGAAGAGAATGGCCGAAGAGCCGGCTGCATGTTGGGGTCTGGCTGACGCACACGGGACAGCCACCGGCCAGGGGGCCCACCTGGAACACCTCTCGCCCACGGCTTCCCCTCGGCCAGCTGGGATGCCACCTGCTCTGAGATTCCTGCCAGCGCAGGCTCAGCCCTGGCGACTGACCTCACCCTCAGCCCTGGCAGGGCACCTGGCAGTGGGCCCCGTGCTCCTTCTTGCAGCTGAAGCTGAGCCCCTGAGGCCAGCAGGCAGGCAGGCAGCCCCTCGCCACCCACAGCGTCTCCTCTGCTCCCCTACCAGGGCCAACTGGGCCTCAGTAACTGAGTCCCTCCCAGTCCTGCTGCCGGCTCAGGACACGTGACCCATATGGGACGGCAGACAATGGGCAGTGGGGACACAGATGGGGGGAAGGGAGTGGGGTGTGGGGAGATAGGGAGAGACTGGGGGGCAGGGAGAAGGCAGGAGACAGAAGGCAGAGGGTGAAACCGAAGAGTGTGAGAGGGAGGGGGGACAAGAGAGAGCTCAAGAACAGAGAAATGGGAAGGAAAGAGGAGAACAGGACAGAGAGGGGAAGAGGATGACGCTGGGAGAGACAGCCCAGAACCAAAAGGAAAAGGGCCAGGGAAAACAGAGGAGGAGGAAGAGGCCAGGAGAGGAGCCAAGCCTGAGGAGGCCCAGCATCCACCCCTCCCTCCGGCCGCCGAGCCAGGTGTCCCGACCCCCAGCCCAGTTGGCCTCGGGCACAGGTGGGCCAAGTTCTCGCAGCTGTCCCTCTGGAAAATGGGGGCCACCGCCTCTCAGCTCCAGAAGGACTTGGCAGACTGCAGCCCGGCCTGCCAGGTCGGGGCACCGTCCCCAAGGCCAGCGCTGGCCTCCTTGCTATGATGCTTCCAGTGCTGGCCTGAGACCGACAAGACCCGCGAGGGCAGGGAGTCCAGAGCGACCCAGCCCCCAAGGAGCGCTGAGCCCTCACCCCTCGGACCCACCTCTATCACTGTCGGGGTCTGAATCGCTGAGGGGCTTCAGGGGCGAGTGCAGGTCTTGGAAGTAGCGGTGGCCAGCCTCGCACTGCCACACGGCCGTGGTGTACAGGCCGAAGGTGGGGTCCAGCTCGGCCAGGTGCGGCTCGTAGGGGCAGCGGTGCTTGTGGTCCTCGTACCAGATCACCACGTTCTTCAGGCAGTTCACGTTGCGTCGCCTCCCTGCACACACGGGGCGGGGCCGGAGTCAGGGGCAGTGCTCGCCCCCCTAGGTCCCCAGGATGCCCCAGCCTTACGGCTCCCGGAGGGTGAGACACCTTCCTGCACCCTGTCCAGGCCCGTCCCCAGTGTGCAGATGACGAAACAGGCCCTGAGCACTGAGATCCACCCCGGTGATAACAGAGACCCCCGGCCAGACCGGCCTCACTGAATGAGTGAAACCACATCAACTGTGGAGCCTGGCACATGATAGGTGCGCAGTGGTCATTAGCTGCTTGTTGTTAATAGACTCACCCTCATCAGTGTCTCTGGCCTGGACCAGCTGAGTCCCTCCGCCCTGATCTCTTGGCTCCCACTCTTGTCCCACTACAGTCTACTCAGGCTGCAGCAGACAGAGGGTGCCTGCTGCAAACACTTGAGTCAGGCCATGCCTCTTCTCTGCCCAGAATCCACCAGGGCTCCTACCTGGCTGGGGGTAAAAGCCAAAGACCTCCCCAGACCCACCAGGCCCTGCGTGTTCTGCCCCATCATCCCCTGCAGGTCTCCTTGATCACTTCACCCCAGCCTTGTGGCCTCCTCCCTGCTCCTGAAACGAGCAGGGTATGGCCCTGCCTCAGGGCCTTTGCACAGATTGTGTCTCCTTCCAGATGACTGCCTTGCCCTTCCCCCTTCATCCAGGTCTTTCCCTCAGTCTGCCACCCCCTCCCCACTATCCTTCTGGCCAACCTGACTTGCTTCTTTTTCTCCAGGTAGCATCTAGATACCATCTGTGGTTATCTGTGTCTGTGTTTCTGTCTTCCCTACTAGAATGCCAGCTCCCCATGGGTAGGGACACTGGTCTGTTGCTCCTCTTGTATCCCCAGTGCCTACACAGGGCCTGGCACACAGTATGTTTGCTGAATGAGTAAATGCTTCAAGGAGCTGGGCACCCAGTGGAGACAGACTGTGGGATTCAAATCCTGACTGCCACTTTGTAGCTGGGTGGCTCCAGGCAAGTGACTCGGCTTCTCTGAACTTTAGCTGCCTCTCCTGGGCCAGGGGAGAATATCAGTCCCTGTTCCTTGAGGGCTGCCAGGAAGGAGGGAGGGAAGACATCGACAGGGCATAGAACAGGGCTGGGTACACTTTGAATGCCCAAGAAATGGAACCCGTGATATGTCTAAAGATGCTGGTCCTGTAGCCAAGGGGGAGGAAACCCCCCCACCGATCTTCCAGGCTGGGAGGTGAGGAGGGCTCCCAGAAGGGTCCTTGGGCCTAGGGATGTTGTCCGGGGCCTCCAACCCAGTGACGACCATGGGGACAACAGGGACACCACCCTTAGCCGCCCCTCCAGTTCAGCACTTGCCTCCTTATCTCCCTCCTCACCCTTTTGGGATTTGGAGGTCACAGACTTAGCTTGGCCCTTCCCTCTGACAGCTGTGAGAAGGGAGGGGGACTCACTGCCACCAGACGGCTGGCCTGGACCGCTGGCCCTCACCCTGCTGGACAAGGCCTGAGACCCACAGCGCCAGGGCTCCGAGGCTGCGGCCGAGGGGCAGGAGGAATGCACTCTAGGCCTCTACTCTGACTGCTCACGCCATGCTCCCCTCGGCCTGGCACATGACACGCTCTTTCAGTCCCAGCACAAGCTGTTCCCTCTGCCCTGTCCAGCTCTTCCCTGGGTGACACCCATGCACCAGGCGGGGCAGTGCAGGAGCTAAGGGGACTGCTCGGGTGACACAGGCTTGGAGTCTGGCCTGGCCCCTTGCCAGCTGTGCAGCGTGGGGTGGTGAGTTGGCCTTTTATGGGGGTGGTGGGGGAACCGCCACCGGCCACAGCACAGGTGCCAATCCCCTTCCGGCCCCTGCCCCCTGCCCCTCCCCAGGCCCAGCTGAGTCCGGCCCTTCCTCTGGGCCCCTGGTGCCCCCATTTCCCTGCCACGGCCCTTCTGGGCCTGGTCCTCTGTCTTTCCCTGAGACCGTGGGCTCTGCGAGGGCAGGGCTGGGTCTGTCCTGGTCTGCACAGCACTGGCGCATGCCGGCCCTTCACAAATGGTGCCTGAGAATGAGCGAGGGAACAAACAACAAAGCCACTTACTCCCAACACCCATCCCCTCCCCACTGGCTGCAGCCCCACTTACTTTTCTTCCGCTTTGGCTTTTTGGGGACCTGCTCCCAAGGCTTCCTGAAAGAGAGAGGCAGGGAGAGTGAACATAGGGCTGGGCTGATGCTGAGCTAATGACAACATACGGTTTCAAGGCCGAATTGTAGCTGCCGTTCTATTTCCTAGGGCTCTTTGCGTGGACTCTCTCCTCCACTGACACCAGCCCTTGGACGGTGGTCTAGCATCACACCCTGTTTCACCAAGTGGGAAAATGAGGCTGAGGAATGAGGCTGCCTACCCAGGGGCCCATGGCCGGGGAGTGGAGAACTCAGAAAAGGGGTAACAGAAAGTCGGTGTGGCAGGCAGAATTCTATGCTGGCCCCACAATTCCCAGCCTCGGGTCACACACTCTATAATCCTCTCCCCTTGAGTGGGGTGGCCTGAGAATATGATGGGAGACCACTCCCGTGGCTAGGTGACTTGGAATCAATCAGGAGGGAGCTTTCCAAGGTGGGCCTGGCCTAATCAGGGGAGCCCTTAAGGCCGAGGCTAGGAGAGGCCTATGAGGGGCTGGGACCTGAGAACGGCCCCTGGGAGCTGAGAGCAGTCCTGGTTGACAGCCTTAAGGCTATGGGGACCTCAGCTGTACAATCCAGGAGGAAATGAATTCTGCCAATGCTCCGAGGGAGTCTGGAAGCAACTCTTTCCCTAGTTGAGCCCCCAGATGAAGGCACGGCCGGCTGAAACCCTGGTTTCAGGCCTGTGAGACCTTGAGCAGAAGATCCAGCTAAAACATGCTAGACTCCTGGCCTGCAGAAATGTGAGATAATCCGTGTGGTTTTAAACCATGAAGTCCGTGGTCATTTGTTCCATAACAATAGGACCTTTATGGAGTCGGCTTCAAAACCTGTACTGCCCCATCCAGGGCCCTGCAGCTCCTGCCCCCCAGGCTGGTTGAGAGCCCTGGGGAGACCGTCAGACTGAGCCAGGATGCCTGGCCCTGCTAAGGATCCTGCCCCCGACCTGAACTGCCTGCTCTGTGTGGGCCCCAGGCCAAGGTGCTGCCCCCTGTCAGTCCTGCCCCTGCAGCCAGCTGGGGCCCACGTGCCCTGGTCATCATACCCATCTGGCTCTGGGGCCTTCCCCGCTTTGGCTGGAGCCCAACACCCTGACCGTGTGCCTCAGGGAGCCCAGGGCAAGGCCAGGCCCCAACACTGGGGACCCTCCAAGGCTCTCCGCACCCAGATGGCCACCAGAACTGCCAGATGGGATCCTGACCCCATCTGGGCCGCTCGGCTGTAGTCCAGTACTGGCTCTACACATGCTGCAGGCAGGCGCTTCGGAGTCACCTCTCCTGCACCCGTGAGGGGCCTCCCTCTGCCCTCCTGACACCATGCTTCCGGGTCTGCCTGCCCGCTCTGGCTGCTTCCTCAGCCTTCCTTTTTTTTCCCTTTAAATTTATTTATTTAAGTAATCTCTACACCCAGGGTACCTGAGTGGCTCCGTCGGTTAAGCGTCTGACTCTTGATTTTGGCTCTGGTCTCAGGGTTGTGAGATCAGGCTCAGTGCTCAGCGGGGAGTCTGCTTGAGATTCTCTTTCCTCTTTCTCTCTCTCTCACTCTGCCCCTTCCCCCACTCACACTCCCTTTCTCTCTCTCAAATAAATAAATCTTAAAAAAAAAAAAAAAAGTAATCTCTATACCCAACGTGGGGCCCGAACTCATGACCCTGAGATGAAGAGTTGCATTCTCTTCCAACTGAGCCATCCAGGCGCCCCTCATCCTTCCTTTTCTACACTGCAGCAGAAGGCCCTGAGACTCTGGGTCACCTTGCCTCCCCATGCCTCAGTTTCCCTATCTGCAGCATGGGATCATAACCATGCCTTCCTTGTGGGACTGGCATGAGGTTATGTGCATTGAAAGAGCTTGGGGCAGCCCCTGGCACTTAGTAACCAGTCGGCAAGTGGTAGAGATGATCACTGTGATTGTCGACGTTGTCACAGGGCCTCCCCGCTACGGCCCAGACTGTGTTCTCACCACAAATTATCCTGACAGGCAGTCCAGGGTCCCTTGTCGGCTTCACCACCTAGCCCACCTGACCCCTGTCCCGCCTGCTAAAAATTCGCAGGCCCCATGCCCCACGTCTGGTCCTAGGACAGCTCCCCTGGGCTCCTCTGCCCCTCCTGCCCCTGGCTCTGCCCCCCCCAGGTCTCTGCCCCCTCCTTCACCCCCATTCCAGTTGCCTCCATCCCCTCCCATGGCTCTCCCCTCCCCTGCAAGGGGGAGGCTGGCTGCCTAGATCTTCACCCACACCCGAGTCCCAACACCCATGGCCACCTCTGTGCACTCACGGCCTTGCCATGACCAGGGTGCTGGGAACACTGCTTGGTGTTTGGTGCCAGTCAGAGCCGAGTTCAAGTCTCCTCTCTGCGACTGACTAGCTGTGTCTCGTCCCCTCCGACCCCAGTGTCCTCATCTGGGGAAAACAGCAGTGCCTCCCACACAGAGTTGCTGCGGCAATTAAACGAGGCCAGACCTCAAACTGCCTTCCCTCCCCTTGCCCACTTTTCCGAGTTCCTCTCCTTACACATCACCCTGTTTGAGGACAGCAGCTGCTGGGGCTTCTCCGGGGCTCTGCTTTCCTCGCAGTGGCCAGCCCCCAAACGGCGCCCAGCCGTTCTCCTCCGCCCTCCTCTGCCATGTGCTTTCACGCTCGACTCCATCATCCCCACCAAGTGTCCAAACACACCACCAGTTCTTCCACCCTGGATTTAAATAATCTGAAGTCCCTTCCCTGCCAACTTCCGCCCATTCCTCTGTCCCCCTCCGAGTTGTCTATACACGTGCGCAGCCTTCCTGTCTTCTCCTCCGTCTCCCTTGAGCCCCTCGAGTCAGGGTTTTCTCCACCATTCCACCAACTGCCCCATTTCGGCCCCCGGGGTGGCTGCCTCACTCGGCCCAGCAGTGTTCGACTGCAGATCCTTCCCGTGGCCTCCAAGACGCCGCCCCGGCGGGTTCTCCACCAGCCTCCAGGTTGCTGCTTCTCCCTCGTCTCCCTGACTTCTCTAAACACAGACTGAGAGCGCCGGGCCCAGACCTGTGTGTCTACCCGAGCCCCCTTGGCAACCTCCAGCACCATACCATCACTGGCCTGGTGACCCCCAAATCCGGATCTCCCACCTGGCCCTCTCCTGACCACACGACCAGCACGCTTCCCCAACACTACCTGTAGGGGTCTCGCAGACGGCTGGCGCGTGAGCTGTCCTATTGCCCCCGACCTAGCCCTTCTCGGTTAACTGCGTCTGCAACTTTCCAGGTGCTTGGGTCCAAACCGGGGGACGTCTTTCGTATCCACACCCATCAGCAAACCCTGTTGGCCCTAATTTCAACCACTTCTCTCCACTTCTGCATGGTCCCGCCTCACTCACCTGGACAAGAGCAGTCAGCTCCTTCCCGGTCTGCCAGCTCCGGCCCTCCCCTCCCACAGCCTCAACATCGGAGTCTGTGTGCTTCTTTTGATTTTCTTGTTAACATTTGAAGGTGTAAAAAGAAAAATTCAAACACATACAACACTAGAGAGAAGAGTGAACCTCCTGGCGTGCATCACGAGCTTTAAAGACTGCCAACTCTTAGCCAACCTTGTGTCAGGGCATCCCTTACCCAATCCTCCTGCCACACACACCCTGGAGAGTGCTTCTGTTAAAATATAAGCCAGGTATGGGACCTCTCTGTCCAAAATTCCGTACTTAAAAAAAGCAAAAAAATAAATAAATAAATAAAATAAAATAAAAATCCTATCAGGCCTCCCACTTCACTGGGAGGAAAAACCAGAGTCTCCATGCAGCCCACAAGGCCCTGTCACCTTCCTGTCCTCGCCTTTTCCCACTCTTCATCCTCTCATTGTGCTCCGGCCACACGGGCCTCCTCACTGCCCCATGTACACACCAGGCTGGGTCCTGCCTCAGGGCCTTTGCACCTGCCATTCCTTCTTCCTCAAATGCTCTTCCCCCAGATATCTGCATGGCTCTCCCTGGCCTCCTTCAGGTCTGTACCCCAGATGCTATCCTCTCACTGTGGCCCACCCTAACACCCTACTTAAACCTCCAGCACACCCTCCTGATTCCTCTTTCCCTAGTTCACTTTTTTTCTTCACATAGCCCTTATCTGTCTCTCACTACATAATTTATTTATAGTAAATGACAGTAAATATATAGTAATAGACAACCTTTGCACAGTGGACAAGTCTCTGCCCTCTAGAATGACAGCTCCATAAGGCCGTGATTTTTTCGTGTTGCTCACTGCTACGCCATCAGCACCTATACCAGTGTCTGGGACATAGCAGGTACTGAGTAAGCGTTCCCGAAACAGATGGACACTGGAGACTCCACTATTGACCATTGTTTCCCCTTTCCCACTGGCTGCTGTGTGGCTCTGAGGCAAATTCATGGCCATTTCTCCATTCCCACTTCTTCATGTCTTTTGAACCCCTCTGGTCAGGTTTTTAACTCACCATGCCACAAAACTGCCCTTGTCCCCTGTGACTTATGCCTCAATCCAATAACACTGATCCTGGCCCCATGTCCCTCCTTTTCCTTTCTCTTTTCTTTTTTAATTTTATTAATTTATTTGAGAGAGGGAGAGACAGCATGAGTGGTGGGGAGGAGCAGAGGCAGAAGGAGAAGCAGACTCCCCGCCAAGCAGACAGCTTGACACGGGCCTGATCCCAGGACCCTGAGATGACAACCGGAGCCAAAGGCAGACACCCAACTGACTGAGCCACCCAGGCGCTCCTCATTTCTCTTTTCATCCCACTTTTCATTTCTGTCTTCTGGTCCATGTGGTACATAGTCTTGAACTGAAATCCTTCTAGGTACAAGACAGTTACAAATAATTGAAGAGTTTAAACCAGTGATGCCCTGTCTCTGGTCATGTCCATTTTCCACAGGAGACCCCTCACTCAGGGTAGTGTATTTTCCTGACTACCCATGTGTCCCGGGGTCCTGTTATTGCCATTCCCTGTCTGGGTTGTCTCAGTGTCCTGGCCCCAGGCCTGCAGGACTACACAAACTGAGCTTCTGCAAATACCACTTTCAGCTTAGGGACCTCCAGGGGCTCCCTCTGCTCAGTGGTTCTCAACTCCAGCTGCACATAATGTCTCCCTGGAAGCTTTGCAGAAAAAAGCACAAGGTCTGCAACTCTACCCAGATTAAATGAATCAGTAACTCCAATAATGGGGTGATGTCTGGGTGGTTCAGTAGGTGAAGCATGGGACTCTTGATTTCAGCTCAGGTCATGTTATCAGGGTTGTGAGATCGAGCTCCGAGTTGGGTTCTGCGCTGCGCTGGGCATGGAGCCTGCTTAAGATTCTCTCTCCTTCTCACCCTGCTCCCCTCCCCTTCTTCCCTGCTTATGCTATGTCTCTGTCTAAAAAAAAGAAACTCCAATAATGGAACACTAGCTTGAGTTTTTTTTTAATGCCCAGCATTTCCTGCTGCACTCCTGGGCATGTAAGCCAGCCTGCCACCCCAGGGAGGCAGAAGGATCTGGTTGATTCTTGATCCTTAGAATCTCCCCCCAGAGAAACATGCCGATGTGTGCAAATAAAAACCAGGGCACAGCAAGGATTCTGTCGCAGCATTGCTTGTGACAGAGAACAAATATCATCATAACCACTAATACCTGGAGTGCTCACTATGTGCCAACCATGTTCTAAGCCTTTTGCTGTATTTTAACTCATTTAATTGTCACACCAACCTATTAGGCAGGAAGGGAAAAACTGCATCCACACTCCTCATTCTCAAGACTGAGACTCTGCAAAGGGCTCTGCCCTCTACCTGAGCAGCCAACTTGGGGCCTCCTTTTCACCTGAGTCTCTCCATGGGCTAAGGTGCTCCCCAGGAGCCAAGAGGTTTAAGGGAATGCGATCTGGACTGTGAGGAGTCTTCCTATGTCTGGGGTCGAGGGCTGTGGGAATGGGGCCACACACAGCCCCAGATGGAGTGTCAGAACCTCATGAGGGACAGGGCTGGGTGGCCCAGTGTATCCAGTCACAGCCCCAGGCTACACAGTAGGGGTTTTAGAGGATGAGGCATTTGAGATCCCGAGGACCAGCAAGGAAGAAGAGGCGGGGCCGCCCCTCCAGGGACTAGGCAGTTAGAACGCTTGGAGGTGGGGCCCGCACTAGGATTGGGCAGTCAGAAATCTAGCGGGCGGGGCCAAGTGCTAAAGGCGGGTCGAGAGGCTGGGCGCATTCTAGGATTGGGCAGTCGGAAAGACGGGAGGCGGGGCCGCGAGCCAGGCGCGTCCCAGGACCTGCGGTAGGAGACCCAGGCCGGCAGCCCGGCCACTGGGCGGGGCTCACAGGTGCCAGGGGCGGGGCCGGGGGCAGAAGGGGCGGGACCAGGCTCGGCGGGGAATGGGGGCGTCTCCTCCCTCGCTCGTTCCCTCCCTCCCTCGGGCCCCCTCACCCGTGGCGGCCGCTACGCTGGCCGCGCTCCAGCGAGATGAGATAGGCTGCGAGCTTGGCGTCGCTCCAGCCGCTGCGGCGCCGCAGGTCCACCCAGGGCCCGTGCGCCTCGCCCAGGTACACACGCCGCACGTCGTACTTCTTCCGGGACTCGAGCCGCCGCCGCGCTCGGTCGGACTCAGTGAGCCGCGGCCGACCCCGCGCCTTGCGGCCCGCCGCGCCCTCCTCGGCCGCCGCCTCCCCGCCTGCGCCCGCCTCAGCCTCCGCCTCCGCCTCGGGCTCCGGCACCCGCTCCGCCATCCCCCCCTCCCTGGTTACCAACCTCCCCCGTTGTTAGGAGCCCGGCCGGAAGTGGCGCGCATCTTCCGCGCCGACGGGAAATTTCTCACGGACTTTCACTGCCCCACGGCGCCAAGAAGAGACCGAGAGCAGAAACTGCGCATGCGCGCCACAAGCGCAAGCAACAACCCATTCTCCCTATTCCTTTTCTCTGTTAAACTTTCTAACTTCGCAGAGACCGAGGGGAGGGGCTGAGGTTTGAGGCCAGGTCGGGAAGAAAGACTTAAATGAGCCCGTAGGCCCTGGGAGGTAGGGGCTCCCCTCTCTACGCTTCATCCCGAATGAATCCTGGAAATGACAACGGAAGGGTAGGAGCTGTCAGGTGAAGGCAGAGGTAAAGTCTGGGGTCTCATCTGTCCGTCCCGGATGCTGCAGATCCCTTGAAAAGCCAGGCCACCAAGCATTAAAGGGACAGAGACGCCACGCTGCCAGAGAAGAGAGAGGACAGCCTGAAGACCGGAAAACTTTTATTTGCTGTACACTCAAAAGGCATCTCACGCTGTCACACCAGTCCGCAGCTTGTGCAGGTCACCGCTCAAGCTCAGCTCTGGCCCTGCTGCTGTCGCTGCTGATTGTCTTCCTCTTCTTCCTGGCCCTCTGGCGGGGGCGGCTCCTCCAGCCCTGAGGAGGACGCCCGAAGCTCCCCGGTGGACCCAGCCAGGCGGAAGACCACGGGGATCTGGGCCAGGGCTGGGTTGGTCTCCTGCAAGCCCTGGATCCACTTGGCCAGTGTAGCTTGGTCGTGGGCACCCGCCATGCATATGGCGAAGACAGGGCCTTCCTCCACTGTTGGGGGAAATAGGTGCTCAGAGTTTGTGCAGTGGGAATCCGAGGACACCACCCCCCCATGCCTGCACTCCTTCCAGGCCACAGGTGGCATGTTTCTTGTGCACCCAAGCCTCTGCACGAGATATCCTGTCTGCCTAGACTGCTAATCCCATGCTTTACCTGAGTGATGCCTCCTGGTTCTTCAACATTCCACCAGGAAGTCCTCCCCACATCCCACCTGATGCTGGATGGTGTGCTCCTCCCTTGAGACCCGAGGAATGTAACTTAACTTGCCTGTTCTCCCACTGCCCAGAGCTGCTCAAGGAGAGAGACTTGGCCTGTCCTGGTCACACTCAGTAGCCAGCATAGAGATGCTCCATGACCAAGGGCTAACAGGCCTGGAGCCCCTGGGGAGTGTGTGTGTGTGTTTGTGTGTGTACTTGGACATCTACTGGGTCTGCATGTGGTAACTGGGCTGGGTTTCAGTCTGGGTGCCACCCTTCCACCCCAGAGGCCTCATCATGTCTGGTGTTTGGAACCCTGTCCATCCCAGTTTTACCTTTATGGATGTCAAACTCGTAGTCATCCCAGCCGCTCCTCCCGTAATCCAGGTCCAGCTGCATTGGATAGTAGAGATTCCATTCCTCCGGAATTTCCTCCACTTCCTACCCCAGGAGGCGGGTCCAGCAGGGTCAGAGGCCCAGGATCTTGCAGCCAGCTGCAGCCTACCTCCCCACACCAGGAGCTATCCCTTCCCCTTCCGCCTGCCCCTCTGAGACCTCACATGAGCCCTTAGGGTGGTGCCAGCCCCCCAAACACACCCATACCCCCCACTCACGCTTTGGGGCCTTACCCTCTCCTCAGGGGGCAGCAAGTCAGCTCTGAGGATATGATAATAGACACATTTGTCTCGGAGCCACAGGGAAAAGGGGCCCTCGACGAAGACAGGCCGGGCTGGGTTGTGGTTGGCCAGGGCAGCCTGCTGATCAGGAGTCTGGATTCCTGGTGTGGATACACACATGCCCAGGTGGGGCCTTGGCTGATGGGCTCTGCCCAAAGGCCCAGGGAGCCCACCCAGCAGGCCTGGTGGGAATCCAGCCCCCATGCCAGAGCCTTACCTACAATGTGGGGCTCAGCAGGATCTGCTGCACCTGTGGAGTCTTTGGAAGAAGGCATCTGCAAGGAGGAGGAGGGGTGGAAGCTTGTGGCCCCCAGCCCCTATAGAAGAGCTGGGGAGAAAAATGGGGAAGGGGATCCCAGCGAATTCAGGGCTCCTCTTGGCCTCCGACCCATCACTCAAGCCCATCCCTTCCTTATTTCTATCCACTTTGGCACTAGCTGCCGACATTTAAGATGTATACCCAGAGGGAACCCTAGAGCCTGCCTACCTGTGTTAAAATTTGGGATCTGCCACACAGGCTGTGTGACCGTGGTCAAGTTGATGTACCTGTGTGCCTCAGTTTCTCCAGATGCAAAATGAAGATAACAGCACTTAATTCAGATGGTTCTAAAATGCTGAGAACAGTGCCTGGCACATAGTAAATGTTCCATGCTTGTAAAGTTTTTTTTTTTTTAAGATTTTTTATTTATTAATTTGACATAGAGAGACAGCCAGCGAAAGAGGGAACACAAGCAGGGGGAGTGGGAGAGGANAAGATTTTTTATTTATTAATTTGACATAGAGAGACAGCCAGCGAAAGAGGGAACACAAGCAGGGGGAGTGGGAGAGGAAGAAGCAGGCTCCTAGCGGAGAAGCCTGATGTGGGGCTCGATCCCAGAACGCTGGGATCACGCCCTGAGCCGAAGGCAGATGCTTAACAACTGAGCCACCCAGGCGCCCCTGTGCTTGTAGAGTTTTAAAAAGAAAAATAATTTCACATGCACAGTATACTCCCAAAGAGACACAAGAAACAATCAGTGTTTGCCTCTGTGGAGGACAGGAAATCCCTTTTATATCCTTCTGACTTTACATACTGCCACGATTCAAAAACCAAACCAAATGAAAAAAATTTTTTAAAGATTTTATTAATTTATTTATTTATTTATGAGAGAGAGGGAGAGAAGGAACCAGGGGGAGCACTAGGCAGAGGGAGAGGGAGAAGCAGACTCCCCACTGAGCAGGGAGCCTGATGTAGGACTCGATCTCAGGACCCTGAGATCATGACCTGAGCCAAAGGCAGACGCTTAACCAATTCAGCCACCCAGGTGTCCCCCAAATCAAATTTTAAAAAATGCATATACTGGGACGCCTGGGTGGCTCAGTTGGTTAAGCATCTGCCTTTGGCTCAGGTCATGATCTCAGGGTCCTGGGATGGAGTCCTACATCAGGCTCCCTGCTCAGTGGGGAGTCTGCTTCTCCCTCTNAAGCATCTGCCTTTGGCTCAGGTCATGATCTCAGGGTCCTGGGATGGAGTCCTGCATCGGGCTCCTTGCTCAGCAGGGAGCCTGCTTCTCCCTCTCCCTCTGTCCCTCCCCCTACTCATGCGTGCTCTCTCTATTGATCTCTCTAACAAATACATAAATAAAATCTTAAAAATGCATATATTCTTTGATTGAAACGTCTGAGAGTAGACAACTATCATTCATCCTTTCAAGTTACAAAGAACACAGGTAATTCAACGGGTATGGACACAGAATGGGCTCCTAGCCATATGCTTAAGTGAAAACAGCAAAGGCAAGGTGCAGAATATGTGCAGAATGCTGTGCCACTGCAGAAACATTTTCAAAGTGTAAGTTTTTTGGAGGCAGAAAAAAGTATATGTTTTGCTCCTGGGCCTTTTTACTGAACAATTATACTGATATATATATTTTTTCTTTTAAGTAGGCTCCACACCCAGCGTGGAGCCAAGCACAGGGCTTGAACTCATGACCCTGAGATCACGACCCGAGCTGAGTTCAAGAGTTGGACACTTAGCTGACTGAGCCACCCAGGCGCCCCAATACTGATCTTTCATTTTAAATTTCACACCATGGAGTTCTTCTTTTTTTTTTCTTTTTTCACATTTGATTGTATATTTTTCTTTCTTTTTCTCACTAAAAATCTTGGTTCCTATCAATAGTAATACATTCACTTATCTATCAAGCCACAGAAATAGTTTTGGTGTTACTGCTAACCATACGCTATGGGGTTAAGCTTAGGATTTCTCTACAGGTGTGTCTGTTCTTAGAACAGGTGCCACTAAGGATGGGCAGTTGGACAACTGACTTGGAAGAACTTCTTCTCTCATTGATTATACTATCAATTAGATATTTAGCCATATCCATTTGTTTCTGCTTGTTTTCAATTTTAGTGGAGTTCCCCTCCCGCCTTTGATTTAAAAAAATACACATTGGGGCGCCTGGGTGGCGCAGTCGTTGGGCGTCTGCCTTTGGCTCAGGGCATGATCCCGGCGTTCTGGGATCAAGCCCCACATCGGGCTCCTCCGCTAGGANATTGGGGCGCCTGGGTGGCGCAGTCGTTGGGCGTCTGCCTTTGGCTCAGGGCATGATCCCGGTGTTCTGGGATCGAGCCCCACATCGGGCTCCTCCGCTAGGAGCCTGCTTCTTCCTCTCCCACTCCCCCTGCTTGTGTTCCCTCTCTCGGTGGCTGTCTCTATCTCTGTCAAATAAATAAATAAAATCTTTAAAAAAAATAAAGAAAATAAAAGAATACACGTCAACANAAAGAAAATAAAAAAATACACGTAAACATTTTCACAGTTTAAAAGTCAATCCATATTAAATAGATGTCTCTCTTCCACTCCTGTTCTCTCTACCCAATTTCCTCCTCCTGCCCAGAGATAATCATTTCTTCCCATTTCAGATCTATCTTTGCATTACTTATTTTTGTGAAAACAGGCAAATAGGTATATGCACTTTTATTTCCCCTCCCCTCTCACACTGAAGGGAACTTACTGTACCACTGAATATACTTCAACTTTTCGCTTGCTTTTTTTTTTTTTTTTTTTTTTTTTTTACAAATCTGCGCTGTTAGAATCTACATAGACAATGCCCTCTTGATGGAGTCTTGGATTGTCCCATTTTAAATCTAGGTGGTGCTGGTGATCATTTTACCATGTTTTCAACCTTTCTGTATGTACTTTTCATAATGAGGGGAAACAAGAATACATACAAAGGATATATCTGCTTGCAAATGCAAGGAGACACAGACGTGGTCACCTCTGGGGAAGGAGCCTGGGGACTGAAGGGCCAGGCTAGGAGAGGAGAACTCTTCACTGTGTGTCCTTGAGGACTTTTTGGCTTCTAATGCTTTACTTTTCAAAATGAAGAAATGAGTTAAAGACTAGCTTTCCTCTGCGATGTGCTCCAGGCCAAGTCTCTGTCCTTTCTCACGCGGACACCCCATTACCCACTGTCCCAATCCCTCGGTCCTCGGTCGGCCCCCATCCAACACCATCCATGTGGCCACCAGAGGGTGCTTTTGAAACAGAAACTCCTTCCAGAAACATGACTCCCACCCCATCCTTCCTCTTCTTAAAACTTCCTGGTGGCTCCTTCCCCACCAACTGCTTCAAACCACACTCTTTAGCTTGGCGCCTCCATGCCCCTTCTCCCTACACCCGAGCCCCCCGCCCCCCCGCCCCGCACTGGCCAGAGGAAGCCCTTTCTTCATCTCCCAGCTGCCCTTTGAACCCCAGCCCACACTGCTCCCTCTGCCTAGAATGCTCTCCTCGCCTCTCCTGTCCTGCTTGAGTGCAGCTCACCCTCACCTCCTCCAGGAAGCCCTCCCTTCCCCTGCCCCTTCTGGGCTCCCACAGCCCCCAGTGCTTCTCTATCTCAGAACCAGCAGCTCCGAGAGAAACTGTGATCTGGGGTCAGCCTCCAGGACCAAAGGATCCTCCACGTGGTCTGGCACAAGTGGTGCCCTTAGGACACCGGTGTGTGTGTGTGTGTGTGTGTGTGTGTGTGTGTATGGACTATTTCATTCAGTCATTCAACAAACAACTGCTGAGCTCAGCTTTGTGCCAGACCCTGTGCTGAGCCTTGGGAGACACAGGGGAAACTGAATTATGGTGAATGAGCAACCAAGCCAGTCACCCAGTGCCTCAGCCAGGGTGGTCAGGAAGGGGATCCTGAGGAACGGATGGCATAGCTGAGATCAGAAGAACATGAAGTCCCAGGGAGGAGTAGTCCTGGCAGAGGGAGCAGTAAGCACAAAGGCCTGAGAAGAAAATTGGCATAGAATGCTCAAGAACTGGGGCACTTGGGTGCCTTAGTTGGTCGAGCGTCCAACTCTTGATTTCAGCTCAGGTCATGATCTCAGCATCTTGGGATCGAGCCCTGCATTGGGCTCCAAGCTCAACGTGGAGTCCGCTTGGGATTCTCCCTCTCCCTCTGCCCCTCCCCTGCCCCCTCAAATAAATAAATATAAAATCTTAAAAAAAAAAAAAAAGC
>NC_048221.1:8301361-8324894 GCF_002007445.2 Ailuropoda melanoleuca
AAAAAAAAAAAAAAAAGCTCAAAGACCAGAAAGGAAGACAGATGCCCAGGATACAGAGTGTGGGGAGAGGGGCAGGAGCAGAGGTTAGAGGTCAGAGGTCAAGCTGTAGTGAGGAGTGAGGGCCACGGGAATCTAGTGAGGGCTCAGTCTGTCTCAGCACAATCACTCAGGGTGAGTGAGGGGCCCAGGCTGGGGTTGTGGCTGAAGGTGTGGAAAGGGGTGGATACCTGGTAAATGGTGACCGTTGCGCTGAGGTTGGGCTCCATGTGACGCAGGCCCAACTTGGCCAGGTCCACAGGGTCCTGCGGCAGGTCCCGGGGCACAGGGAAGGGGTTGATATTCTTGAAGCGGGAGAACCACAGTTTCATGCGCACGAACTTGAGCATGGGGTAACTTTTACGTCCAAATATCTGAATCAGTAGGAACTCAGTCTCCTTGTTGGGCATCACGCCTGCATTGGGCAGAAGGAGGCAGAGCCTCAGGGAGGGGGCGGAAGGGGTAAGGGGAGACAAAAACATGGGAAACAGGGAGGGGCAGAGGAGCCGGGGCCAAGAGGGAATCAGGAGGAGGGCCAGATGGAAAGAACCAGAGACAGGAAGAACTGAAGTCAGGGGACTGATGACAGAGAGGGAGAACAGAATCAGAATTGAAAGGAACAGTCAGAGGGAGAGAGGAAAGAGATGAGAGACAGAGGAGAGATTGAGAGAGGGGAGCGAGGGGGAGCAAACCAGCCAAACAGACAGACACACAGAGAAAAGACAAGACAGAGCCCTGGAGCGGCGGAGGGGCCCAAGGCCGGGGAGAAGGAGGAAACCCACTCCCCAGCCCTGAGCCTGCGGGCCTCACCGTGGCTCTCCATCTGTTCCAGGACAGCGATCCCACACTCCTGCTGCCGTGGGTAGTGGATGAAGATGCTTTGGAAGATGCTTCGAGGCCGGAAGACCTCCTTGGGAAAGACGTCGAGCAGCAGGTTGTAGACAGCCAGGTCGCGCTCGACGCCGTACTCCCGCATCTTGCGCAGCGCCAGGTAGATGAAGTCCACGTGGCCCCGCTTGTGCACGTTGTGCTGCCCAAAGTTCTGCACGGCGCGCACGAAGTTCGCCTTGTCCCGCGCCCCTTCCGGTGCCTGCTGGAACAGCTCCTCGTGGAGGGCCAGGGCCTTCGTGGGTCCGGGGCCCTTCCGGGGCTCAGGTGGGGGCGGGACGAGCCACGAGTCAGAGTTACGGGCGGCTAAGCTGCCGTGGAGGCCCCGTGCGGCCCGGAGAGGCACCTGGGGACAGAGAACCGTTGCCGGAATCTGGGCCCCCGGGGGCTGCCGGGCTGGCTCTTTCCCGGGCAAGGTGCCAGTGGGCATCCCGAAGGGCCCCTGAGGAAGCGGGGTGCTGTGGTGACAAGCCCAAGTTCAGGCACTGTTACAAAGTGTGAGAAAACAACAGTGAAACCCCCATGGGGCCGCTGGGCCACATTCAGCATGGCAAACACCCCCTCTGATGCAGGGATCCTGCTTCGGGTTTGGAAATCCGACAGCTCTAAACAAAACCTGAGCCCGATGACGTTTGGACGTCCACGGCAGCGGTGGAAAGGGCCGCAATGTACATCGGCAAAGGAATGGTTAAGCCCCCGGCCATGAACGTGGGAAGGCAGTACCTGCATCTATGAGGGGCCCGGAGGAGGGTCTTGTGTGACCCAGAATGAGCTCCCAGGTATATTATGAAATGAAAAAAAAAAAAAAATAGCGTGTGAATCGATGTGTAGAGTAAGTTCCCTGAGGTGTAAAAAAACCTCACCAACTTATATACAATAGATCTTCATTATTGGTGGACTCCCTGGTTGCAAATTTGCCTACTTGCTAAAAATGATTTGTAATCCCAAAGTCAACACTCTTAACACTTTCCTGGTCATTCACAGACACAAGCAGGGCGTTGATTGGTTGATGAAAATGTGAGCCGAGGCTCACAAGAACCGACCCTGTATTTTCCTGGAAGCGAGAGTTTGGGGTTCACTAGCTAATTCGGTGTAGGAGGGCACTATAAAACGTTACTGTGGATAATGAGAATCGACTGTATGCATATACATTTCCTGCTCCTGTAAAATACGTCTGGGAGGAAATGCATTAAGTGGGTAACACCTCTTGCCTCTAGAGAGGGGAGCTAAGTGGTGGCCAAGCAAAAGAGGGACAGACCCTTGTCTGGTGTGGCCCCAGAACTGTTTGAATTGCTCACGGTAACTAACTGTATTATCTGTTCAAAAGATACATGTCAACATGTATCTGAGTTTAAAAAAGAAAATGCAGATTTTGGACTCAGCAGGAATCTTGGCTTGGCTGTCCTCTGCTAGGTGATACCCACATCCCACTTTACTACTCAGGCCTCAGCTTCCCTGTCTGTTACGATGGCGTTTCCCTTGAGTCAAGGCACACCTTGCTCTCCAGAGTGAGGACTGGAGGCTGCTGGGGACAAATCTGAGGGGCAACTATGATCAGCTGTCTCCTTTTGTCAATAAAGTCATATTCGGGGTGCCTGGGTGGCTCAGTTGTTAAGCATCTGCCTTCGGCGTGGGCCATGATCCCAGGGTTCTAAGATCGAGCCCCACATCGGGCTCCCTGCTCAGGAGGGAACCTGCTTCTCCCTCTGCCTGCCGCTCCCCCTGCTTGTGTTCCCTCTCTAGCTGTCTCTCTGTCAAATAAATAAATAAGAAAAATCTAAAAAAAAAATAAAAATAAAAACTTAAAAAATAAAATAAAATAAAATAATAATAAATAAAGTTGTATTCGAATATGGCCAGGCACATTCATGATGTCTACTCTGGGGCTGTTTTTACACGACACTGGCAGAGGTGAGTAGTTGTAACAGAGATTGTGTGGCTTGCAAAGCCCCAAATATTTACTATCTGATTCTTCATGAAAATGTTTGCTAACCCCAGTATGGGTAGTACACTACCTAATTTCTTATTTTAAGTGAAATCGAATGTTTATTTATTTATTTATTAAAGATATATAGATATAGATATCTATCTATATCTATATATATGGCAAATAAAAGCTAATAGTTATTGATCACTTTCTGAATGTGAAGCTCATTTAATCTTTTCAATTGCCCATTGAGAGAGTGCTTAGTGCACCCATTTTACAGAGGAGGAAACTGAGGCTCACAGAGGTGAAATGGGATGTCTGGTGTCCCGTAGCTACAAAGTGACAGAGCTGAGATCAGAGTCCCTGCCCTTAGTCTCTCTGCTCTGCTGCCCCAACAGCCATCCCAATGCCCTACTTACATAAGGTGATGTTTGAAAAACAAAAACAAAAAAAGTGTCTATTTAAAGTAAAATTGTAGGCCACTCATTCTGTAGGTGGTATGTGCATAGGTCAAATACCAGAAAGGAAGCTCTAGAATGCCCAAAAGAAGGGAGACCCCACAAAGGAGATAATGTAAACAAAAAGCATAGCACAGGGCCTGGCACAGAGGAAGTGCTTAGTAAGGGAAGCATAGGCGTACCCCAGAGACATGGAGGGTTCAGTTCCAGACTCCACAATAAAGCAAATGTCACAATGAAGTGAGTCAAATGAATTTTGGGGCTTCCCAATGCACACAGGAAAGTTAGGTTTACACTATACTGTGGTCTATGAAGTGAGCAATAACATTATGTCTAAAAAAATGTATGTACCTTAATTAAAAAATGCTTTCTTGCTAAAAAATGCTAAGCAGCATATGTGAGCTTTCAGTGGGTCATAATCGCTGCTCACAGATCACCATAATGCGTATGATAATAATGAATAAGGTTGAAATGTGGCAAGAATTACACAAAGGGGACACAGAGACACGAAAGGAGCAAATGCTGTCGGAACATGGCACCAACAGACTTGCTCGACAGAGGGCTGCCACAAAGCCTCAACTTGTAAAAACCAAGAAACCAAAATCAACCAACCAAACCATTATCTGGAAGCACAACAGAACAAGGTATGTGTAATTATTATTACCATCACTGCCGCCATCACTGTTACTGCTGTCTATGCCCATCGATTGGCTTGGGCCATCCGGTCACTCGTGGAAGGGACCGAAGTTCAATGTTCTGCCCACATGTTTACAAATGGATGCAGAAGTTACCCATAGTCACCACCCAAATCTATTGCGCTCCTGTCACCCCATTTCCATGTTCAACCCCCCTACCCACATGGACAGTAGCGCTTCTTAAAATGAATAAGGCACATTCAGCTGGCCCTCAGAGCCAATAGGCTGCTGATTACCTGAGAGAAGGGGGCTCCTGAGAGAGCCCCGAAGATGCCTCCCCAGCCCCGAGAGAGGCCCCGGGCCAGCAGGATGGCTTGGGCCCAGCTCATGCCGCTGCTTGTCAGACAACCACCTGGCCGAGAGAGGGAAAAAAAGACAGCATCAGCCTGGCACCCCACCTGCTAATGGAGATGAGACCCCTCATGGGCAGAGCCATGATCCAGATGGCATGGCTAACTCACCAGCCCCCCTGGTCTCCTCATCCACAAGATGGACTTAAAATGGTTGTTACAACCAAGGGTCCCTACTTTACCGGGCTGAACCCTCCACTATCTCGAGGAATTTGCTCCTGCCATGGTCGCCCTCCCTACTGGACCTTTTTTTTTTTTTTAAAGATTCATTTATGGGGTGCCTGGGTGGCTCAGTTGGTTAAGCATCTGCCTTCAGCTCAGGTCATGATCTCAGGGGCCTGGAATTCAGTCCCATGTTGGGCTCCCTGCTCAGCGGGGAGCCTGCTTCTCCCTCTGCTCCCCCCCCGCCCCCGCCCCGGCTTGTTCTCTCTTTCTCAAATAAAAAATAAGACAGAAAGAGTGCATGTGGGGGGGGAGGGGCAGAGGGAGAGAGGGAATCTTAAGCAGGTTCCATGCCCAGCGTGGAGCCCGACACAGGGCTCAATCTCACAACCATGAGATCATGACCTGAGCTGAAACCAAGAGTCAGACGCTTAACCAACTGAGCCACCCAGGTGCCTCTAGATCTTTTTTTTTTAACAGTTTTATTCACATATCCTATAGTTTTATTCACATATCCTATAGTTCAGCGTTTCCAAGTGTAAAATTCAATGGTTTTTTAGTATATTCACAGAACCCTGCAACCATCACTGCAATCTAATTTTAGAACATTCTCATTACGCCAAGAAGAAAACCTATACCCATCAGCAGTTCCTCTCATTTTCCCTCAGGCAACCACTAACCCACTGTCTCTATAACTTGCCTACTCTGGGTAGTTTGTATAAAAGGAGTCACGCAACACGTGCTCTTGTGTGGTTAGCCGTTCACTTAGCAGGTGTTTCGGGCTTATCCATGTTGTAGCATGTATCAGACTTCATTCATTTTAATTGCCAAAAAATTCCATTATATGGATATAACCATGCTTTGTTTATCCATTCATCAATTGATGGACATTTGGGGTTGTTTCCACTTTTTTTTTTTTTTAAAGATTTTATTTATTCATGTGACAGAGAGACAGCCAGCGAGACAGCGAACACAGCAGCGGGAGTGGGAGAGGAAGAAGCAGGCTCCCAGCGGAGGAGCCCGATGTGGGACTCGATCCTGGAATGCCGGGATCACGCCCTGAGCCGAAGGCAGACGCTTAACGACTGCGCTACCCAGGCGCCCCTGTTTCCACTTTTTGACTATGATTAACGCTGCTGTGAACACCTGCGTGGAAGTCTTGTGTGAACGGGTACTTACATGCCTCTTAGGGATATACACGAAGTCAAACTGCTGAGATGTATGGTAATTCTATGTCTAACATTTTGAGGAACTGCCAAACTGTTTTTTTAAGTAGCCTCCCTGCCCAACATGGGGCTTGAACTCATGACCCCCAGATCAGGAGCCGCATGCTCTATCAACTGACGCAGCCAGGCTCCCCCTACCAATCCATTCTCTAACGTGGCCGCACCATTTTACATTCTCACCAGCAATATATAAGGGTTCCAATTTCTCCACCTCCTTGCCAATTCTTGTGGTCTTTTTGATTGGACACACTAGTGAATGTGAAGTGATATCTCATGGTTGGATTTGCACTTCCCTAAAAACTGATGCCAAGTATCTTTTCGTGTCCTTATTGGCCATCGTGTATCTTTTTTGGAGAAATGTGCATTTATTTAGATCCTTCGTACATTAAAAAAATTGGACTACTTATCTTTTTATCATTGAGTTGTAAGAGTTCTTTATATATTCTGGATACCAACCCTTGTGATTTACAAATTCTTTCTCCCATTCTTTGGGTTGTCTTTTCACTTTCTTGATGTTAACAGTTCACAGCACAAGTCTTATTCTGATGATGTCCAATTTGTTTTTCTTTTATAGCTGCGGTCTTGATGTTGTACCTAAAAAACCACTACCAAGGCCAAGGTCATAAAGACTTACTCCTATGTTGGGGTGCCTGGGTGTCGCAGTTGGTTAGGCATCTGACTCTTGGTTTCAGCTCATGTCATGATCTCAGGGTCATGAGACTGAGCCCCCGGACTAGGCTCTGTGCTCAGCGTGGAGTCTGCTTGGGACTCTCTCTCCCTCTGCCCCTCCCCCCACACTCTCTTGCTCAAATAATATAAATCTTAAAAAAAAAGATTTATTCCTATTTTCTTCTACGAGTTTAATAGTTTTAGCTCTTACATTTAATCCCATGATCCACCTTTAATTAATTATTATGTATGGTGTGAGAAAGGGATTCATTACAAGTGTATATCCAGTTGTCCTAGTATTTGTTGAAGAGACTATTCTTTCCCCATTTCTTTGTCTTGGCATTCTTTTTTTTTTAATGAAGTTTTAATTTTAGTATAGTTAATAGAGTTATGTTAGTTTCAGGTGTACAATAAAGTGATTCAACAATTCTATACATTAGTGATCATCATGATAAGTGTACTCTTTTTTTGTCCTGTTGTTCTTGCTGAAAATCAATTGACCATAAATGTTAAGGGTTTAATTCTGGGTTCCCAATTTCATTGATCTATATGTTGGGTCTTATGCCAGCACCCCACTGTTTTGCTTATTATAGTTCTGTTAAGTTTTAAAATCAGGAACTGTAGGTCTTCCAACTTTGTTCTTTTTTTACAAAATTGTTTTGGCTATTCCGGCTCTCCTGCAATTACATATAAATTTTAGAATCAGCTGTCAATTTCTGCAAAAAGCCAGAGGGATTCTGATAGGGATTGTGTTGAGTCTATAGATCAATTTAGGGAATATTGGTATCTTAACATTAGGTCTTCTGACCCATGAACATGGGATGCCTCTCCATTTATTTAGATTATCTTTAATTTCTCTCAACAACGTTTTATAGTTTTCAGTGTATGAGTTTCTTACTTTTGTTAAATTTATTTGTTATATTATTAAATAATAAATAATTATTATTGTAAATTTATTTATTTTTTTAAAGATTTATTTCTAAGTAATCTCTACACCCAACGTGGGGCTTGAATTCACAACCCCGAGATCAAAAGTCACATGCTCTAACAACTGAGCCAGCCAGGCACCCCATTCATGTTTCATTCTTTATGAAGCTATTAAAGCTATTACATATGGGATTATTTTCTTAATTTCATTTCTATATTGTTCAGTGCCAGTGTATAGGAATACAATTTATTTTTATGTATTTTGATCTTATATCCTGCAACCTTGCTGAACTCACTTATTAGTTTCAATAGTTTTTTACTGCCTTCTTTAGGATTTTCTATACACAAGATCACACCACCTACAAATATAGTTTTACCTCTCCCTTTCCAAACTGGATGTCTTTTATTTATTTTCCTTTCCCAAGTGCCCTTGCTGGAACCCTCCAGTACAATGTTGAGTAGAAGTGGCAAGAGTAGATATCCTTTTCTTGTTCTTGATCTTAGGGGAAGAATATCCAGTTTTTCATCATTAAGTATGATGTGAGCTGTGGGTTTTCCGAAATGGCCTTCATAAGGTTAAAGAAATTCCTTTCTGGGGTGCCTGGGTGGCTCAGTCGGTTGAGTGTCTGTCTCTTGATTTTGGCTCAAGTCATAATCCCAGGGCTGTGGGAATGAGCCCCACATCGGACTCTGCACTCAGTATGGGGTCTGCTTGTCCCTCTCCCTCTGACCCTCGCCCCACTCACACTCACTCTTGTGCTCTCTCTAGAATAAATAAAAATCTTAAAAAAAAAAAAAAGAAATTCCCTTCTATATCCAGATGTTGAATATTTTCATCAGAAGGATACTGGATTGTGTTAAGTACTTTTTGTTGCATCTAGTAAAATGATTGTGTTGTTTTTGTCTTTTATTCTATTAATATGGTATATTACATTAACTGATTTTTCAGATTTTATTTTACTTTTTTAAATTTTTAAATTTTATTTATTTATTTATTTGACAGAGAGAGGGAGAGCAGGCACACAAGCAGGGGGGAGCAGCAGAGGGAGAAAGAGAAGCAGGCTCTCCACTGACCAGGGAGCCCAATGCAGGGCTCGATCCCAGGATCCTGGGATCATGACCTGAGCTGAAGGCAGATGCTTAACCGACTGAGCCACCCAGCCACCCCGATTTTCAGATTTTAAACTAATCTTGCATTTCTGGGACAAATTCCACTTGGCCGTGGTGTATAATCCTTTTTGTATGTTGCTAAAATTTGGTTTGCTGGTTATTTGGTTGAGGATTTTTACATCCATATTCATAAGAGATAATAGTCTGTAGTTTTGAGTGTCTGTGTGATTTGGAATCAAGGTAATGCTGACCTCATAAAATAAGCTGGGAAGTGTCTGTACTATTCTTATTATCATTTAAACTTTCTCTAGCATCTCCCTACTTGTCCCAAAGACTCCCTCCAGCCTCTGCTCCACGTCTCTGCTCCCTTTACAGCAAAGCCTCTCCCAAGAGGTACACACACACTCTGCTTCCTCACTCTCTCCAGCTTGGCTGCTGCCCCCACTACTCCACTGACATCATTTGTAAAGATCCCTTTTGCGTTTTACACTTACCAAAGCCAATGCTTATTTATTTCTCAGGCCTCATTTTGCTTAATTTCTCAGAAGTATGTACCATAGGTGAGGCCCTCCTCCCACTTTCTTGGCACTCTAGATTTTCTTCCTAAACCCGGGCTGTTTCTCAGCCAATCAGCAAGACCCACTTCCTTCTTTAAAGTTTGCAATGTCTGCAAACTTAAATGTGCAGATAAATCACCCACGATCTTGTTACAAATGCAGATTTTGGGGGCGCCTGGGTGGCTGCGTCAGTTAAGCGTCTGCCTTCGGTTCAGGTCACGAGCCCAGGGTGCTGGGACGGAGCCCTGCATCGGGCTCCGTGCTCAGTGGGGAGACTGCTTCTCCCTCTCCCTCTGCTGTTCCCCCTGCTTGTGCTTTCTCTTGTTCTCTCTCACGCTGTCAAATAAATAAATAGAATCTTTAAAAAATATGCAGACTTTGATCCAGCAAGTCTGGGGTAGAGCTAAAGATCTTGCACATCCAACAAGCTTCCAAATGATACTGATGCTGCTGGTCTGGGGACCACACTTTGAGTAATAAAGCGGCAAAGAGTCCCACATTCTGGATTTGTCTGCCTGCTACCCTGAGTTGTCTTTCAACTTGTTCCTCTCTTCTCCGTATTATTATGGGTAGCACTAATGGTTCTCAAACTTTTTTCATATTAGAATCATCTAGAGAGCTTTTAAAAATCCCTATGTCCAGGCCATCCCTGGATATAATAAATCAAAGTATCTAAATCTAGGGCCCAGGCATCAGCATTTTAAAGTGCTCCAGGGGCACCTGGGTGGCTCAGTCAGTTAAGCATCTGCCTTCCTGTCACGATCCTTGGGTCCTGGGATTGAGCCCCGCAGAGGGGCTCCCTGCTCAGCAGGGAGTCTGCTTCTCCCTCTCCCTCTGCCCCCAGCATCTGCTCATGCTCTCTCAAATATATAATCTTAAAAAAAACAAAAACAAAAACAAAAGCCTCCAATGACTCTAATGTGGAGCCAAGATTAAGACCTTATCTGAATCTTCACTACTCAAAATGTGTTCCAGGGACCAGCTATATCAACATCATCATTTGGAAGCTCATTAGAGAAGCGGAATCTCAGCCCTAACCCAGACCTCCTGAATCAGAATCCACATTTTAAGAAGAGTCCAGGTTTCTCATATGAGTGTTAAAGTCTCTGAAATGACGATCTATTTGCTGATGGATTCCAAATAGTTATTTTTTTTAAAAGGTTTTACTTATTTATTTGAAAGAGAGAGAGTGAGAGTGAGTGAGGGAGACTGCAAGCTGGGGGGAGAGGGAGAGGGAGAAGCAGACTTCCCACTGAGCAGGAAGCCCAATGTGGAGCTCGATCCCAGGACCCTGGGACCATGACCTGAGCTGAAAGCAGATGCTTAACAGACTGAGCCACCCAGGAGCCCTGGATTCCAAATAGATATTGCCAGTCCTGAGCTCAAACCTCCATACCTAACTGCCACTTTGGCATATACCTAGCCATTTCAAACTTAATTTGCTCCAGAATGATATTCCTGCTTAAACTCGTTCCTCCGCATCCTAGCCAATGACACCACCATTCGTAATCACTCAGTCCACAAACCTAGAAGTCATTTCTGAGTCCACTATGTCCCTCATTCACCCATATAATCCACCGAGAAGTCCTGATGAGTACTTCCAAATCCATCCCAAATATATCCATTTCTCTCCATCTGCAAGCCACCACCCCAATCCATGATCTCTTTAATACCTACCCAGCCTTCCCACCAGTCAATTCTCCCTGCCATGGTCAGAGGGAGCTTTTTAGAATGTAAACTAATTTCAGTGCCCTCTGCCTAAAAATTGCTAGTGTTACATCACACTTAAAATATTCAGACAGGGTCCATCCATCCAAACGGAACTTTTTTTTTTTTTTTTTTAAGATTTTACTTATTTATTTGAGAGAGAGAGCACGAGCAGGGGGAGGAGCAGAACCCCCAGGAGCAGGGATCCCTACTCAGGGCTCCATCCCAGGACCCGGGGATCATGACCTGAACGGCAGGCAGACGCTTAACAGACTGAGCCACCCAGGCGCCCTTAGCTACGCTGTTTCTTAAACAAGCTAAGTTTATTCTAGTCTCAGAGACTTTGCACTTGCTTTTCCCTCTGGAAATTTCTTCCTCCAGATCAGTCCATAGCTGTCTCTGGTCATTCAGGTCTATATTCAAATGAGAGGCTTTCCCTGACCATAGCCCCACTCCCAATTTAAAGCCCCCATCACCCTGATGAACGCATTATTAGCAATTATTAACATCTGAAATCACCTGTTCCCTCTACTGACTTGTTTAATGTCTGGCTCCCCCAGGAGACCGGAGACTTTGTATTTCTCATTGAAGTGTTTCCAGCATCTGGACAGTGCCTGGACTATGGTAGGTGCCTAACAAATATCAGATCAATTAGGAGAAGAGCTAAATTTCTACAAAACGTCTATGATCTATAAGTCTGAACGCCCGTGGCGGGGGCGGGGGGGTGTACCTACAGCAGCTCTGAAGCTGGCTGTCAGGATTCTCGGTTCCTTGGGAGAAATGGACTGACGCGGGTTCGAATTCTAGCCCAGCTGCCAACTTGCGGCGTGACTTCGGGAGAAGGCCTTAAATTTTCTGAGCCTCAGCTGTCTCATCTGCAAAACAGGAGATTAGGGAAGTGGGGAGGAGAATACACGGAGAGCGGATTTCCCAGCCCGTCCCCGCCCCGCATCTCAAAAGGTCACGGTGCCCTGGCCCTGCAGCTGGGTTGCTCTGGGCCGCCCGCTCGCCCTGCCGGCCCAGAACTGGCTGTCCAGGACCCAGAAGTTCGAGCTAGCCTCCCTACGCTCGACCTACATACTCACGCTGCAAGCCGCGGACTCCGGGCCCGTTCGGTCTCGACTCTGGGCGCCGCCATTTTAGCCAGATTGCTTCCAGGTCACGGGCCACCAGGGAGACAGCAAATCGAGAACGCTGGTTTGGAGAGGTCCCGCCCCAAATGGAGGAGCACCAATAGGAAGGCAGAAAGGCCTTGGTCCTGCCTCATACCGAGCCAGGTCCCACCCCCATTAAGGCCGGGAAAAGAGTGACAGGACCGATAGAGGCTGGGAGACTGGACTTGAGGGACGGGGCGGGGCGGGGGCGGGGGCGGCTTGTGAATCCACCTGGAGGCCCCAGTTTTCCCACCTGAAATATGGGAATGAAATATTAAAGGTGAAGTGATGTGATTCCTTCATTTGTTCAACTAACCTTTCTTGAGCGCTTACTGTGTGCTAGGTGCAGTTTTAGGCGCTTCGGACACAGCACTGATAGCAGTGATGGAGACAATTTCAGCTCATCTAGCTGTGTAACTCTGCGCTAGTGACTAACTCATCTGTGCCTGGGTTTTCTCACCCTGGGCCAATTATAATAACCTCATGGGATTTTTTTGAAGTTTGAGTTAATCTATGTAGAACAGCCATATAAGTGCTGTTGTTAATGGGGAATTCACCTTAACACCTCCCTCTGCCTCCCTCAATGGGAGGGCGTGGAGTCTGGTTTGACACCTTGGGCCAACCTCGCTGAGGGCTGAGGGTCCTGTGGAGGTGTGTGTGTGTTTGTGATTGTGTCCTGTGGCCGCAGGTGTGTATGTATGTGTGTACTGTGATGCTGGGGTGTTAAGAGTGTGGAGGTTTTCACGAAGTTTTGCAGTATTTCAGAACTTGAGCAAAGGTGTGTAGGGGTGTGTAGGGGGTTCTGGAATGGTCCCCATGCATATCAGTGTGGGCCAGGCCAGTCTGGGCATTGGGGTACATGGGTCCTTGTGTGTTCATGTGTCAGTAGCTGTATGCACACCTGTAACTGTACAACCTTCAGGGTGTCTATGATTCTGTGCATGTGGGAGGGTGTGGAATTTGTCCCACAACTCTGAGGGGCTAGCAGTAGGTGTGCTAACGTTTCTGGGATCATTCCCATGCCATAATGTATGTGTGATTGCATTTGAACCCTGGTAGGTCATTGGCTGTGATGCAGTGTGTGTTCCCAACTTGTGGATGAATAATTGATTGTGTCCCACTGTCAAGACACATGTGAATGTGTGACACCCCATATCTGTGTCTCTATGTGTGACTGTGTGAGTGTCTGACTCTGTAGGTGCATGACTGTGCTCATGACACCCTGTGTCTCTCTCACTGTGTGGGACTCTTTGTCCCAACAATGGGTTTGGCTATGCCAAGTCTGGGACAGTCTCAGATGTCGTGGAACTCCATACGTGTGGTTGTGTCCAACTGTTGGTGTGTGTCTGTAACTTGTATGTGTGTGCTTGTCCCCCACCACTGGTATGTCAGTGACAGTATAAGACACTCTCTGTGATTGTGCCTCAGCACTGGTCGATTCTGTGACTGTGTGGGGCTGTGTCTATGACAATGGTATGTCTCTATGCCTCTCTCTGTATGACTGCACCCACCACAGTGGGGGCTGTCACTGTGTTTATAGCACCCCACGTGTATCTTTGTGTGTAACTGTGTGTCCCTAACCCCCAGGGTCTTCCCTTGACTAGCTATACCCCCAAGTGTGTGTAAGAGATACAGTGTCTGGGTCCCTGGATTTGGACTTCTCTTTCCCTGTGTGCAGCGCACTTGTGATCCCAGATAATCCCCTTGCCTTGGGTCATGCAGACATTGGAGATAGTGCAGCTGGCATCCTCCCCACTGGCTGTGGGAGCTGGGCAGAGGCCGTACCCCGGGTGCACACTTGGCCACAGCACAATGATCACCCCAGCCCATCCAAATGACGTCTCCCTCCCGTGGTTCAGCCTTCTGACTTCATCTGGCACCACATGACCTCCTGGGTGCTCAGCCAGCGCCTATTCAGCAGCCTCTGGCTGGCCTGAGAGTGCTTTGGACTCAAACAAATGCCTCCAGTGGGACTTCAGGTAGTGCCTGGTGGGGGGGGGCACCAGAAGGGCCGCTCAGAGAGAGGGGCAGGGCCTAACTTGCTCCTGTCCCCTCTCCAGGTGTGTATTCATCCTTCTCTCTGTTGCCATCAGCACTCTCAGCAGGTACAACCTGCTTTCCACGGAGACAATCAACATCGACCTTACTCTTACAGAGTCAGTGGGGCTTGGGCGGGGGCGGGGGGCAGGAAGGAGGCGAGGGGGACATTCTCCATTTCATTCCCACCGCTACTGTGCACTCCTGTGGGTGTGGGGAGCTGGCAGCATGGGGAAATGGGGTGGACACTGCTGAGGGTGGCCAGGTGACAAAGGGATCTCTTCGGGAAGGTTCTCAGGTTGAGGCCGGCCTAGCTAAGGAGGCTCATTGGCCAGCCTGTTGTCTCTCTCTACCCCACTCAGGCACAGGTTGATCCAGGGCCTTGACCCCTCCATGTCAGGCCCCCAGCTCCCTTGTCCAGAACTATCCAGGGTTCAGTGGGCCACCTGCTCACCTCACGGACTGTGGCTGCTGTCTCTGGTTACCTGCCCAATGTTAGATAGGATCCAGCTGGGTGGGACCCTAGGGTTACATTCACACAATCCCCTGCACCCTCCCGACCCCTGCTCCCTCCAGACCTGGCGGTGATTCTCTACACCTGAGATCAGATATTCCCTTGTTACCATGAAGTTTCTCTCTTCTGCTTCTATTGCTTCATATAAAGACTCCTGGACACACTCCCCTCTCCCCTGCTTCATGCCCACATGTACTGAACATCGCCTGTGGGCTCTGTTACCATAAGCTCCATGAAGACAGGGAGATTTTTTTTGTTGTTGTTGTTATGCATGGTGTCCCCAGCTCTAGGGACAGGGCCTGGAAAATGGTAGGTGCTCAATAGATGTTAGTTACAGCAATGAATAAATTCATGGATGAATGTGCCTGATGCTCACCCCAATCTTGAAACCCTCCCAACAGTCCCTTGTGACAGCCCCATGTAGCTCGCCTTCCGCATGCCTGACTAATTACCCTGCCACTGCCTTTCCCCATCTTTCCCGAGCCCCAGGGCAGCCTGCTTTACCTCGCAGACTTCTATGCCAGTGAGTGTCTGCTCTAAGCCCTTAGTTAATCTTGGGTGCTTGGGTTTGGGGACATGTGGGGGTCTTCCTGGTCTTCTCCTGCATCCCCCTCCGCCTCCTTCAACCTCCGATCCTCCAACTCACCTGTCCACAGTTGGTTCCTGAGCACAGCGAGATGCCCCTGAAACTCACCAGGGGCCTTGTTATAGTTTATGTAGCACGCATCATTGTGATGCCATTCCAAAATTCGAGGGGTGTTGACCTTGGCTCTCCCGGTCCTGGACGTCCTCAACGTGCTGTGGATATACCACTTCCCAGTGTCCAAGGCTGAGGCAGGGGAACGCTCATGACCCCAAGCAGAGAGTGGGAAGTTATTGAAAAGATCTAGAAGAGCTCCCTCAATCCTGCTGCAGACTTGGACCCTGGGCCAAAGGGTGGGGGGTTGTGCATAGGAGCCCACGACTCTTCCCGCCCCACCATGAGAAGACTCAGATTCACTTAATAAGAATTTGAGTTCTGCTTTTGTAACAGGCACTGAGGAAGAACAGTGAGCACAGACAGGTCCTCGGGGGGACAGACAAAAGACCTTGTTCTATGGAAACATTTTACAACTACTTGCAGCTTGAAAAAATTGAAGTGCAACTTCAAAATTGTTTTCAATATAATTGTGTCTATCATCTTGTTAACATTAATGGCTTCTCGGCCTTTTAGCTAAGATCAAGTGTATCATCTCATTAATGTTAATCAATTTGGAACTTGGAACATTGACCTTTTGTAATTAAAGAATATTTTAGTCCCTTCTTGCTTGTGTATAGAGCTGGATTCTCTGTGTCCTGTGTATAACCTAAGTATTTAGATTTCTGCCTTCTGCCAATCTGCCATCTCAAACAAAGCATCAAAATACATTTATTAATTCAACAAATATTTATACATTTTTGAAAAACAAATTCACGTTGTGTGCTTGATCCAGAAGTTCTTCAGCTGGGGCGTCTGGGTGGCTCAGTTGGTCGAGCGTCCGACTCTTGGTTTCAGCTCAGGTCACGGTCTCAGGGTCATGGGATTGAGCCCTGTGTTGGGCCCTGTGCTCAGTGCAGAGTCTGCTTGAGAGTCTCTCTCTCCTACTCCCTCCACCCCTCCCCCTGTTGGCGTGCACTTCCCAGCTCACTCTCTCTAAATAAATAAAATCTTGGAAAAAAAGAGACACTTAAGTTCTCCAAGCACTTAGAATTTTCCAAGGAAGGACATATTTTCATGAAGTAAAAATGTAAAGTGCTACATGTGATTAACGAAATGTTGACATTAATAACGAAATTTTAAAAAGAAATATTTTATAGCTTGATCTATGTGATGATTACACGGGTGTATATGTATGTAAACATTCATCGAGCTCTCCATTAAGATTTGTACATTTTTTAACGTAATAGCTCAATTCTAAAGTTTTAAAACATAATAACTGATTCATTGAGCTATAATTTATACATCTTTCTGTATGTAAATTTTAAAAGTCTAAACAAGTGTCAGTGAGGATTTGAAGAAAGTGGAACACTTGTATACGGCTGGTGGGGATATAAACTGGTTCAGCCACTAAGGAAAATAGTATGGTGGTTCCTCAAAATATTAAAAATAGAACTGCCATATGATTCAGCAATTCCATTTCTGGGTATATACCCCAAAGAACTGAAAGCAGGGACTTGAACAGATAGTTATACACCCATATTTGTGGCAGCATGATTCACAATAGCAAAAGCAACTCAAGTGTCAGTGGATGGATAAATGGATAAACAAAATGTGGCATCCAAATACAATGGAATATTATTCAGCCTTAAAAATTCAGGAAATTCTGACACATGATACGACATGGATGAACCTTGAGGACATGGTGTTAAATGAAATAAACCAGCCACGAAAGGGCACATATTGTATTATTCCATTTATATGAGGTCCCTAGAAAAGGCAAATGATAGAGACAGAAAGTAGAATGGTGGTTGCTAGGAGCTGGAGGGAGGAGAGCATGGGGACTTAGCGTTTGATGGCAATAGTTTCAGTTTTGAAAGATTGAAAAAAGTTCTGGTGATGGATGCTGGTGGTGGTTGCACAACAATGTGGATGTACTTAGTAACACAGAACTGTACACTTTAAAATGGTACATTTTACAATTAAAAAAAAAAGTCTACTTTAAAAAAGACAAGTGATAAGAGATGAAGTCAGACTGGAGTTCTCCTGGGCTCCCCTGAAGCGTGGGGGGGTGGGGGGTGGGAAGCCCCAGTTGAAGGCTATTAACCTAAGCGGATTAGCACATAAAACGGGGCTTGGCAGTAACAGAGGCTTCAGGCGAGGACAGTTATCCAAACCCGAAAAGCCGCGTCTGCAGTCCCTTGGCAAGGCGCTGCCCTGGGGACAGGAGGCTACTCAGCCACCGGTAGGATGCCTCTAAGACTGCGCAGCCGCCGCACTTCCTCCTCACCAAGATTCCTGTAATTGGCCACGCTGAAAGGAGCTCCAGCCAATCAGCTGCCAGTCTAGAGGGCTTGCGCGCCCCACCCCAGCACGTTGACAGCCACGTGGGCAGCTGCCGGGAGAGCTCCTGCCCTCGGCGCCAGCGCCTAGCTCTGCTCAACTGGGACTTGGGTGAGGGCACGCGTGGGTGGTGTTAGTGTCGCGGACCTGGCCACGGACTTCCGAGCTCGCAGTGTCCCTTCTCCTCTGGTGGCAGTTATGGCGCTCATTTTCTTATTTATTCTTACAGAAGTAGTGAGCTCAGACACAGACATTTACTTTTTTTTTTTTTTTTTGGTATTTATTAACAGAACACAACAGCGTGTGGAGCCCCGATGTTGACCCTTTAACGCAGAGTCCTCAAAACAACCCTAGGAAAAATAGCTTCACAGGGTTGGATCCTGGCAGATAGCTCCTTAAGCATGGGACGGAGGTTAAAATCACCATCAGTGAGTCACTGTGACATCATGAGCCCTTGGTATGAGAAAGGAACATCACCTCTCTGGTATCCTTCCCAGTAATGCGAAAACCTCCATCCAATCAACCAAACTGAGAGATAGTCTACACAGTTACTGGCCGGCTCTCTTCAAGAGTGTCAGGTCATGAACGACTGGGGCTCTGTCGCTGACTGGAGGAGTCTAAGGAGACATGACAACCTAATGCAATGAGAGATCTTGGATTGGGTCCTGGAACAGAAAAAGGACCAGTAGAAAACCCGGAGAAATCGAAATCAAGTCTGTAGTTTATTAATAGTATTGTACCAAGGTTAAGTTCTTAGTTTTAATAAATGTACTATGGTTATGTAAGATGTTAACAGTAGGGGCAGCAAGGTGAAGGGTATATGAGAACTCTGTGATATTTTTGCAACTTTTCTGTAAGTCTAAAATTATCTCAAAATAAAAAGTTAAAAAATAAGCCTAAGAAGCAGGCACTATCAATATGCCCATTTTCCAGAGGAGGAAACTGAATCACAGAGAGGTTAAGATACCTATCCAAGGTCACACAGCCAGAAAGCACCAGGGCATGCCCCAAACCCATGGAATATGGATCGAGAGCCCCCCTTCCCCCTACTCTAAACCGCAGCACCACAGTGCTGTTATGTCATTGACACAAAATGCTGCGTACTCTCCCTTCATCTGTGTCTTTCTCCTCTGTTCCCTGTTGATGGATCTACAGGGTAACTTGTTATTAAAAGGCCACTGCACTAAATGTTCTTTTCACACCTACACTTGTACTTCTTAGGTATATTCTAAAAAAAGAGATTTTTCTGGATCAGGAGGTGTATTAGATAGCAGGGTTCTCCAGAGAAATGGAACCAACAGACTAGAGAACAGCGAAGACAGAGACAGAGTGTGTGTGTGTGTGTGTGTGTGTGTGTGTGTGTGTGTGTGTTATTATAAGGAAATGACTCACATGATTATGGAGGCTGAGAAGTCCAATATCTGCAGTTGGCAAGCTGGAGACCCAGGAGAGCAGATGATGTAGTTCTAGTCCCAGTCTGAAGCCCAGAGAGCCCAGAAAGCCAGTAAGTTCCAGTGTGAGAGCTGCCAGGCTTGAGACCCACAAGAGCTGATGTTTCAATTCCAGTCCTAAGACAGGAAAAGACCAATGTCCCAGCTCAAACAAGTCACATATAAGGAGTTTCTTTTCTCTCTCTCTTTTTAAAAGATTTTATTTATTTTAAAAGATTTTATTTATTTATTTTTTGGAGAGAGAGATCACAAGTGGGGAGGGGGCAGAGGGAGAAGCAGGCTCCCTGCTGAGCAAGGAGCCCCACACAGGACTCAATCCCAGCACCCTGGAATCATGACCTGAGCCGAAGGCAGATGCCTCACCGACTGAGCCACCCGGGTGCCCTAAAGATCTTATTTTCAAGTAATCTCTACACCCAGTGTGGGACTCCAACTCACAACCCCAAGATCAAGAGACACATGCTGTACTGACTGAGCCCACAGGGTGCCCCATGAGGAGTTTCTTCTTATTGGACAGCAAAGGTCAGCCTTTTTCTTCTGTTCAGGCCTCAAACTGATTGAGTGAGGCCCATGGACAATCTATTTTACTATCTAGAAATTCAAATATGAATCTCATCCCCCAAATACCCTCACAGACACACTCAGAATAATATTTGACCAACTATCTGGGTACCCTATGGCCCAATCAACTTGATAGTATAAAATTAACAACCAGAAAGGGGCGCCTGGGCGGTTCAGTCATTAAGCATCTGCCTTCGGCTCAGGGCGTGATGCCGGCATTCTGGGATCGAGCCCCACATCAGGATCCTCTGCTGGGAGGCTGCGTCTTCCTCTCCCACTCCCCCTGCTTGTGTTCCCTCTCTCGCTGGCTGTGTCTCTCTCTGTCAAATAAATAAATAAAATCTTTGAAAAAAAATTAACAACCAGAAAAGGTAAGGACCTTGTCATTTTGAAAGCTATCACCAAATTGCCTACGCCCGTCAACACCATTCTCACAGCTTCCCCAGCACCACATGTCAGGTGTTCTGAATTTTGCCCTTCCAGGAGTCACCGGTCTGCTTTTGTAAACAGGCTTTTTGTTCAACCAGATGTTTTTCCTACAAGACTTCTTGCAAAGCTCACAGCTGGACCTAGGAGTGGGCAGGTGCAGAATGACCTACATAACCCCAGCCGTAGCCTATGGCCCAACCCCCTATCCATCCTCCAACTGGTCTTCTGGGGAAGATGGGAATGGAAACACAAGGGAGACACCCAGCTCAACTGTCCTTAGTCCAGGAAGTACCTGCAAAGTATGTCCTTCCTTTGTGCATGCTTAACCACCAACATTTCCGACAAATGTAGTTCGAGGCCTGGCTCGCCAACTTTAATTCCATTTATCTGGGGAGCCTTTTTTTTGAGCCCCTGTTGGGTGCAGGCGCTGTACTGGCCACGGGAACCAGAGCAGTGAGCAAAACAAGCAAAGCCCTGCCTCTGTGGAGCTTTTATTCTCATAGGATGAGATAGATGGAAGCAAATAGGAGATAACAAGAAAAAGAAAGCCTGGAAAGGGGATAGAGAGTGGTGGTGGTGGGGCTTTTATTTATTTATTTTATTTTGTCATTAAAATACACTTAACATACAATGTTACATTAGTTTCAGCTGTAAATGGGGGCTTTAAAAATGATTTTTTAAAAGATTTTATTTATTTATTTGACAGAGCGCATGAGAGAGCCCAGGCAGGGGGAGCAGCCAAGGGAGAAGTGGGCTCCTTGCTGAGCAGATGCTTAACCAACTGAGCCGCCCAGGTGCCCCCCTCTAAAAATGACTTTTTAATGTGAAAGTTTTAATGGAGGCAGACATAGCCATGTCAGGTGCAAACACTAAGTGTGTGGTTCCCTCATGCCTATCCTCTCCCAATCAGTCTGGGGGTGGGAGATGCTATGATCTTAGAGCAGGTCTGGGTCAGGGAGGGCCTCTCCCAAGTGGTGACATTTGAGCAGAGGAAGTGAGGGAGAGACCATGCAGGCATCTTTTGGAGATGTGTCCGCTGGAAGGCACTGCTAGTGCAAAGGTCCTGAGGTGGGAGCGTGTTCAGGTCCTCAAGAAATACATGTGGAAGGATCTGGGAGAAGCAGGAGCAGCATAATCCTGGGAGAAAGTTTCTACCCCAAGAGGGTGGCAGTGAAGATTAAATGGTTGTGCTTGGCGCAGTGCCTGGCATGGAGTGAGCCCTCCAGAAACAGAAGCCATTATGAACAACAGCATCTGCTTGTTTTCAGGAGGGGGAAGCTAGGTGAGAGGGAGCCTGGCAGAGTGGGGCTGCCCAGACGGGCAGGTGCAGGGGGAAGGGGGCTGCAACTCTCTCTTGGAGACACACAAGTACAGAGTTGTGTGTGTGTGTGCGCGCGTGTGTGTTTTAGATGGCCCTGAGAGGAACGAAGGTTTTAGGGGTCTCCAAAGAGTAAGGAGAGGCAGAGTTTTTCTTTCATGACCGTCCTGGACCCTTCAAGGAAACTCCATTTCTTACAAGATCCCACCTTTCATTTAGATGGGAAACTGAGGCACAGAGGGGCTGGGGCTTGGGAAACACCAGATAGGAGCTAAGTAGGGGACTGCGTAGGGGGCCAGTAATGGGGGAGTCCCCAGGGGTTGGGGGCCTCTGGATGGGATCAGCCCTCTCATTCTGCTTCCACCCCTATCAACCAGACAGAGACATCACGTGAGAAAAACAATGACTTAGAGAGATGAAACAGAGACCCAGAGCTGGAGGGATAATGGAGAGAGGGGAACAGAGAGAGAGTGACAGGCAGGGTCATGTACACAGACAGAAAAAGACTAGGCAAGGTAGAGACGGACATACTGCAACCTAGAGACAGAGCAAGCGATGTAGACAGACTTAGAATCCGAGGGACACGACAGACCCAGAAAGGGCCACCCCCTAGGGAGACCCCGGGCTGCCCCGTCGGGGGACGCGCCAAGAGCGCCCCACCCCGCCCCCGTCGTGCCTGGGCAGTGACTTCAGAGTCCGCGCGGATTCTATAAATGGCCAAGCGGCCGCGGGCCGGGGGCGGAGCCGAGTGAGTCAGCGCTTCGCGTCACTGCCGCCGGACCCCGCCAGGGCCCGCCCCGACCACTCTGCACCGCCAGGGGGCGCCAGCCGTCCGCTCCGCCAAGGCGCGGGTTCTCACTTGCGCAGTAGCGCCCTGTGGGCCCGCCAGGGGGCCGCTCCGCGTGGGCAGGATCCCGGAATCGGCGCGTTCGAGTCCTGGCTGCGTCACTTTCGCGCTGTGTAACGCCAGGCAGTCGGCTTCACCTCTCTGTGCCCATACAGACCCCCACCTTAGAAGGCTGTTGGGAGGAACGAGTTAACAGACCCAATGCACTTAGAATATAGCAGGAGCTCATTGTTAGCTCATTCTACGTATTTTAGTCACCTTGTCCTTAGCATTATTGGTTTAACCCAGTGGTTCACAAACAGGAAAGATATGCGCCCCCTCCCCAGGAAATTTGGCAATGTCTGGGGACATTTCTGTTTGTCAAGACTACGGGAGTGCTCTAGGCATCTAGATAGAGGTAGGAGATGCTGCTTAAAGTCCTAGGAGGCCCAGGAGAGACTCCAGCCAGGAAGAATTATCCAGCCTTGATGTCGACAGTGCTGAGGGTGAGGAGCCCTGACACCTTGTAGCATTAGGCACAGGGGCCTGGCTTCAAATTCTGCTCTGCCACTAACACCCTGTGACACTCGGAAAGGGATTCCACACCCCGTGCCTCAGTTTCCCCATCTGTAAAGTGTGCATAATAACAGCACCCATGTCTGAGGGGGTTGTGAAGCATGAGTTGATGCACGTACTGCTCTTGTAACAGGGCCTGACATGAGGGGCTGCTGTCATATTAGCAATAACCACAGCTGTGCCCTTAACACGTGGCTAGCAAATTGCATGTCCTTAAGGTGTCATCAGTCTATGGCAGGTTGCTGACATGTCATCTAAGTGTCACTAACATGGCCTTGACATATGTGGTGTGATGTGGTCATGTCATCCGCCTCTGTGGTCCAGAGCTGAGATCTGGCCAGGGGGGACTGTTTGCAGGTGTTCCCTCCAGGCTGCCCTGGCTGGGACAGGGAAACACAGGCATGTCCATGCCTGAAACCTGCCAACACAGTCACTCCATGGCAATCCACAGGTAGGTGGAGAAGGTAACATCCAGGATCTCTGCTCCCCCAGATCCTTATGAGGGACTTGGGACAGAAGTGGGGTGCCAGATGCTCATTGGAAACACTGCTATTATCCTGAGTCCTTCCCTGTGCTAGGCACTGCACACTGGGCATGCACTATCCGTTAGCCCATTTTACAGATGTGGCAACAGAGGCCCACTTATAGACTGTTGGTGTCTGGAGTGAAACCCTGGGTGGTGCTCACTGAGCTACTATGGGCTGCAGAGAGACAAAGAGAAATGACCTCAGAGACGGGATGGCCTCAGTGACAGACACAAAGAAACCAGGAGGCCCAGCCAGAGGTCCAATGAACACTGGAGGGTCGGGAAGGATGGGGAAAGCTTCATCTCTTATGACGAAGCCCCCTCCCCCAAATTATAGCCCAGGCCGCCCCCCTAGGTGGAAACAATGACACAATCAGCTCCCAATACCAAGGCCCTGACATCACGGGGGG
>NC_048221.1:8324975-8326159 GCF_002007445.2 Ailuropoda melanoleuca
GGGGGGGGGGAGGGGGGAGGATGGCCGAGGTGGGGGGTGCCCCGCCCCTTGGCAGGCCCCTGCGGCCAATGGGACGGCCTTGGAAGAGGCCCGGGCCGCCTCCGGAGCTTCAAAAACGTGTGAGGAGGGAAGAGGTTGCAGACGGAGCCTTAGCAGCTGCCTCAGTCCTCAGAGGGTCCTGTGCCCTACTGCCACCGCTGCCCACCACCAGCCAGCATGTCCTCTGCTCACTTCAACCGGGGCCCTGCCTACGGCTTGTCCCCTGAGGTCAAGAACAAGGTAAGGCCCCCACCTATGGGTTGTCAGCTGAGGTCAAGAACGAGGTTGGGCCCCTGCCTGGCCCACACACCCTGGCAGGCCAGAGGCCCCGCTCTTGGGGTTCCCTGGACCCCCTCTTGCCTATCCCATGTGACTTGGAACCAGAGAGGGAAAAAGGACAGATATGGGGTAGGGACCGCCTTACTCCCCATCCGGAGCACCCCAGAGCCCTCAGCTGCTGTTGGGGGGCAGGTAAAATGGAGGGCATGCAGACAACCACAGGTAAACTGAGGCGGTCGGTCCCTTGTAAAGACCCGCACTTGATCAGAGTCTCCTATTAACCTGTCCCCTGTGTCTTTTGTGTTGCTGGGGGTCTGGGAAAGGACTTGATTTTCCTCACCCCCCCATCTCAAAAAGAAACTGGGGAGTGCTTGAGAGCTGGGATTCTGGGGAAGTAAGGCCCAGATAGTGTGGGAGATCCTGAAGGGAGAGGGAGACAGCTGAGGAGGTCAGAGAGTGAACATTAGGGACATGGCAGGGGTCTCCTAATTTTGAGCAGGGAAAACATCCAGATACCGCCTTCATGCTATGGATGGGTAAACTGAGGTTCAGAGAGGAGAAGCGAGTAGCTTGGGTTCTACATAAAGGAGTTGCAGAGCTAGGATCCTGTCCTCACCCCCAGAAACACCCCCCCAATGGCGTTCAGCTTCCCAGGGCAGTGAACTTCCAACTCACTGGAATGCTCCTGTGAGCGTTGCCAGGAGTGGAGTCCCAGCGCCCCATTTGACAGAGGGGAACATTGAGGCCCGGGGTGGCTTTTCCTAACGTACAGGGAGTAAGTGGGGAGCTGGGATTGGATCTTGGGTCGGGGGATCCTCGCGCTGGAGGAGGGGGCTGGTGGGGGGCGGGTGCTCGGGCCGGGCGGG
>NC_048221.1:8326219-8352511 GCF_002007445.2 Ailuropoda melanoleuca
CGGGCCGGGCGGGATCCCAGCGCCGCCCCCCTCCCCCCCGCGCCGGCCCCAGAGCCGCTCGAAGCCGCCGCGCCATATAAGGCGGCCTCGGGGAGCCCGGCCCGCGAGGCCGCGCTATATAAGGGCCGGTTTGCTTTATAAAGCCGGGCTGGTGGGGAGGGGGGCGGCAGGGCCGGGGCCAGGTGAGGGGCCGCCCCCTCCCACCTCCTCCTCCCCCAGGAGAAGGGGCAGCGCTGTACCCCAGAGTCTTGGAAGCCTGTCTGGGCTGGGGCGGAGGGTTCTGGAGAAACGGAGGGGGCAGGGTGGGGAAGGGGGAAGAGGGCGAGAGAGACGTAGACAGAGATTCTGGGAGCCTGAGACTTGAGAGGGACGGATGGGGAGGGTGAGCCAGGAGCCAGATAAGACCGAGACAGGGATGGAGAGGCCGAGAGAGGAGACAGACGAGCCCCACCCCCACCAGAGGCAGTGAACCTGGAGTCGGAGACCAAAGCCACTGGCGAGGCAGAGATGGGCGCGCCAGGAGCCCCACCCCCAGCCAGACACAGAGAGATGGGGACAGGAAGACAGCGCCAAGGAAAGACAGAGCTGCAGAGAGACAGAGGGCACGGGGTCGGGAAGAGTGAGAGAAATACAGCCATGCATGCATGGGGCCAGGAGTCAGACAAAAACAAGCCTTTCCCAGGGGATGAGCCCCTGGAGAGACACTGAGGCAGACAGACATGCAAGGCAGAACAGCCCCTGCAAGGCAGCATTCAGAGCCACCTCCTTAGGGCCCCTCCTCCGCTGCCTGGGGCGACCAGGCTTCCAGCAGGGGGTTGGGGGGCAGGGCCAGGGGAAGCTAAGCCCCAAGTTTGGCCTGGAGGGGGAACCAAGAGACCAGGCACCGCCCGCCAGCTCTGAGTACCCCACTCTCCACCCCCCTTGTCTGCATTCTCTGGTGCCAAACCTCAGAATGTCCGGAATGGCCCCCTGGGCAGGTGCCACCTCAGCCCTGGCCCTCGGCCCACTTCAGCCCCCCCATGGATGCTGAGGCAGAATTGCCTTAGTTGGGAAGGGATGGGGAAGATCAGGCCTAGGGAACCTCAGGTTGGGTCCGGGGAGCTAATTCTGCTCCCCACTGCGTCCTTACCACCTCCTCCATGTCCCCCTCCCCCAGCTAGCCCAGAAGTATGACCACCAGCGGGAGCAGGAGCTTCGAGAGTGGATCGAAGGGGTGACAGGGCGCCGCATTGGGAACAACTTCATGGATGGCCTCAAAGATGGCATCATTCTTTGCGAGTGAGTGGAGCAGACTCTGCCTTGGGCTGCCCCTGACCTGGGCATCCATCCCTCCCCCTCAACCCCTCAAACAACTATGAGCTCAGAGCGGGGTTGGGCACTTTACAGCTGAGACCTTGAAAGAGTGGCGGTAAAGAATCATTGTGCCCATTTAACAGGAAAGAAAACTGAGGCTCAGTTAAGTAAAACACATCGCCCAGAGTCCCATGCTGTTCCAACAGAAATGACCAGAATCTAGGCTTAACCACCACGCAGACGGGGCAGGCCCATTTATGGCCTCCAGAGTTCCAAGAAAGAGAGGTTCCAAGAAAGAGTTCCAAGCATATTGTGTTCAAGGAACAGCTAAAAGGCAACAGGCAACAATGGCTGTTCGTCACTGGCTTGGTGACATGAGAGTTATGCCATGGTAATTTAAGTAGGCCCTGCTTTTCTACTCTTCTCAGAATTTAAATCACCAAGAGGAATGAAAATCCACGCAGGTCCCAAGGCCTGGTTCTAGATTCTATGGTGATACTAACGTGGGGTAGGGCCCTGAGCCCAGTGGGGTCCTTTCTGTATCTCTGAGTCTCACCCAGTGCAGGGTGACCGTGATGGCCAAAGAGTGACCTTGGGAAGCTTCCCAAAGGTGCAGGCTTACCAAGGTCTAGGTGCTGGAAAGGTGGTGGGGGTGGGGGGGTCTTGTTCTATATATCCAGTGGGAATAAGGAATAGGGGGACATCTTGGTGTCCCAGCTCAGACAGGGTTGCTTGGGCATTGAAGAGCGCAGAGCCACTCACCCATGCAGTCATTCACGTGCCTGGAGTTTATGGAGCACCTGCTGCGTTCCAGGTCTAGGCACTGGGGATACTGAACAACCGACTTACTCCGAGCTCACACAGAGCTTGAGTCCTAGTGGGGGAGATTCATCAAATAATCCATGAAATAATCCCGTACTTGCCAGTGGTGGGAAGTGCCATGGAGAAGAGAAGCAGGGAAGGATGGTGGGGCGGGGGGAGTGTTGCTGCTTTGTACAGAATGGTCTGGGAGGTCTTTCAGAAGAGGTAGCATTTGAGCAGATTCTTGGATGAAGTGAGTGAGGGAGCTGGGAGGGCATCTGAGGAAAGAGTGGGCCAGGTGGGGGATGGGTGGCGGGGAGGAGAGGGACAGTGGTGCAAAGGCCCTGAGGTGGGAGCAAGCCTAGTGAGTTCAAGGAATGGCCAGGAGAGGGGAAGTGGAGGGAGTTAGCTGGGGGCCAGATGATACAGGGCCTTTTAGTCATGCTAAGTATTAGGATCTTTATTCCGAAGGGAAGCCATGGTACAGTTTTGAGGGGGGTAGTAGCTGGAATTACTTTGAAAAGGCCATTCTAGCTACTGAGGGTCTGCAGGGCACAAGGTGGAAGCTGGGTGCCACAGGAGACCCCTGCAAGAGCCCAGGAGAGAGACGCGGGCAGCTCAGAGCAGGGTGGGGGTGTCAAGGAGCCGTGGGCTTCTGAATGCCTTCCGAAGGCAGAGCCAACGGACATGCTGAGGGGTTGGGTATGGGATGGGAGAAAGGGGTAGGAGAGTCACGAGCAAATCGGAGGGCCCTGCCTGAGCACCTGGAAGGGTATGTTTCCTGAGCCTGGGAGGATGGAGGGAGTTGAGTTGGGAGAAGTGGGTGTCAGGAGTCTGGGGTGGGTACACTTGCTTCGAGATGCCATGTAGGGCGCTGGATTGGGGAGTGAGAGGCCTGGCTGCAGGGAAATAGTGGAGAGTTGTTGGTGTGTCGGTGGCATGTAAAGGCGAGAGAGACTGGAGGAGATCAAGGGGGTGAGTGTGGCCAGAGAAGGGAAGTGGGAGGCCTGAGCTGCGGGCTCTCCACAGTGCAGGCGCCCCCTAAAGGCCAAGGAGACGGAAACGTGGCGGCCAGGGAAGCGGGGGCGCAGCAGGAGAGACTCCCGCATAGCGGGGGTGGGGGGGGTGAGGGGGCTTTCTGCTAGAGACCCAAGCCCAGACCCGAGCCCAGCACCCACGAGGTTAGTTTGCCATCTCTGCCTGGGTGTGCAGGGCGGATCAGCGGGGCTGCGGCTGAGCTGGCTGTAGCAGGAACCGGCAAAACCACCCACTGGCTGTCATCCAGACCCCTTTTCCCACCGGGTTGGGCATGGGTGCGGGGGGGGGGGGGGGGGTGTGTGGCTCGCCTTTCTCACTCCCCACCCCTGATCCCTTGTAGGTTCATCAACAAGCTCCAGCCAGGCTCCGTGAAGAAGGTCAATGAGTCAACCCAGAATTGGCACCAGGTGAGCCTAGGCTCTGTTTTAACTCTTTCAACCCCTGGTGCACAGCCCCTCACACCCCCACCCCACTCCCCCTCCACTGACCGCTGCCCGCTCCCCTCCAGCTGGAAAACATCGGCAACTTCATCAAGGCCATCACCAAGTATGGGGTGAAGCCCCACGACATTTTTGAGGCCAACGACCTGTTTGAGAACACCAACCACACCCAGGTGCAGTCCACCCTCCTGGCCCTGGCCAGCATGGTGAGTGCGGCTGAAGGGTGGGTAAGGGGCCGGGGCGCTGGGAGGTGGCTTTGCAGGGTCTGGGCGGTGAGTGGGGCCGCTTGTGCCCCCGAGCCCTGTGTGAGTGGGAGGGCGAGAGCAGGTGCCAGGAGGGGACGATGTGGCCCAGAGGCTCCCTTGTCAGCCCCTGCTCCCTTGGCCCTCCCCAGGCCAAGACGAAAGGGAATAAGGTGAATGTTGGTGTGAAGTATGCAGAGAAGCAGGAACGGAAATTTGAGCCAGAGAAGCTAAGAGAAGGGCGGAACATCATCGGGCTGCAGGTACTGGCCCTTCCTCACCTGAGTCTTGCTGCTGAGCTGAGCGGGGAGGTCGCAGAGGCCAGGAGGGCACCCAGGTCTCTGTGGGCTTTGGGGCACAGGATATCTGGCTTTAGCTCACATGTATGGCGGGCACTGTGCTTGCCATTTTCGGCACCCTAACTCACTCCTCCAGCAGCCCTATAGAGTGGGTGCTGTGATCATGACACCCTTTATGCAGATGAGGAAACGGGGGGCCAGAGAAGCTAGCTCACTTGCCAGGACTGCCCAGGTGATAAGCGGACGGGCTGGGGCTCGAACCCTGGAAGTCAGACCCTGGTGCTCTGAGCCACTGACAGGTCATGGAGCATGCCTTCTCTGGGCCTCAGTTTCCGGTCCAGAGCCTGAGAGCGGAGCAGTGGCTCATTAGAGGGCCACACAAGCGTCCACTGACATGTTACGTCTTGTGGCCAGGGGTGAGGCTCTGCGACCCTTGGGATGATTCTCCTTCTGGCTTCCTAGATGGGCACCAACAAGTTTGCCAGCCAGCAGGGCATGACGGCCTATGGCACCCGGCGTCACCTCTACGACCCCAAGCTGGGCACAGACCAGCCGTTGGACCAGGCCACCATCAGCCTGCAAATGGGCACCAACAAGGGAGCCAGCCAGGTGTGTGGGGGTTCGTGGGGTGGGCTGGTGGGGCCCCTCCCTCCGCCGTTCCCAGAGTCTGACTGCTCTGGCCTCTGCAGGCCGGCATGACTGCACCCGGGACCAAGCGACAGATCTTCGAGCCAGGGCTGGGCATGGAGCACTGTGACACGCTCAACGTCAGCCTGCAGATGGGCAGCAACAAGGGGGCCTCGCAGCGGGGCATGACGGTGTACGGGCTGCCGCGCCAGGTCTACGACCCCAAGTACTGCCTGACGCCTGACTACCCGGAGCTGGGCGAGCCCGCCCACAACCACCACGCACACAACTACTACAACTCTGCCTAGGGCCCTGGGCCCCCCACCCCGCCTTCCCCCCCAGGGAGGCTGGCTGCTGCTCTTGGCAGGGCTGAGCTGGCCCCGCCGACCCCCTCCCCCTGCATGGCGTCCTCCAGCCCCCTGGCACCTGCCTACAGGGTTAACACTGGGGGTTCAGACTGGGGAGCCTGTGGTGGGGGAGGGGGCCCTCCNATTCCCGCAGTGGGAGCAAACTGCATGCCCAGAGACCCAGCGGACACACGCAGTTTGGTTTGCAGCGACTGGCATACGTGGATGTGACAGCGGCGTTTGTTAACGCGAGCACTTTCTTTTTCTATTTCACTGGAGCACAATAAATGGCTATAAAATCATCGTCTCAGGGCTGCTCTGTCCCGGAGCCTGCGTGGCTCTGGCACATGTGCCAACAGCCGTGCTCGTAGACGCTCCGTCTCCCATGTACACGTTGGCGCAGGCACACACACACACACACTGTGAGATACACACATGGAGCGCGCAGCCACTCAGCTGGACCCAGGACAGGCAGGCACTCACACATAAAATCCACACACATACACTCCCCTTTGACAGATACACACATGCGATTCGCCCTCCCACTCAAGACACATCAACACACAGCCTTGCCCATATACACGATACCCACCCACGTGCTCAGCGCTCACCTGCCTCTCTGGGAAGCCTGGGGTGCTGGTGGAAAAGAGCCCGAGTCCTGGAACAGGCTAGATGGGGTGTGAACCACAGTTCCATTTCCCACTAGCTGGGTGGCCTGGGGCAGCTCACCTGCTCTCCCTAGGCCTGTCTTCCCATCAGGAAGAGGAGGACAGAGAGCCTCCTGGGGATGTGGGGAAGCTGACATGAAACCGGGCCTCCGGACAGGGGATGACACCGGGCGCTGACCGATAAGAATGGACAAGCCAAGTCTTGGAGGCCCTGCAGGCAGCTGGGCCCCTTCCGCCCTGGAGTGGACTGTGGGCGGGTGGGAGGTGACAAGGCAGTGAAGGAGGATGGGCAGGTTGGGGGCCCAGAGCAATGGCCATTTAAAGACTGGCGCGGGGCGCCTGGGTGGCACAGCGGTTGGGCGTCTGTCTTGAGCTCAGGGCGTGATCCCGGCATTATGGGATCGAGCCCCACATCAGGCTCCTCTGCTGGAAGCCTGCTTCTTCCTCTCCCACTCCCCCTGCTTGTGTTCCCTCTCTCGCTGGCTGTCTCTATCTCTGTCAAATAAATAAATAAAATCTTTAAAAAAAAAAAAAAAGACTGGCGCGGAGCCCATGAGTAGCCGACTGCCCGGCGCGGCTGCCCTGTGAGCTTGGCTCACGCTCTGCCCTCTTCTTAAGGGCTGATTCCGGAGTCTGGCCTGCCAGCCCAGGGCCCTAGGAATGTGTGGCCAGCCTCAACCTCCCCACACTTCAGAGGGGACCTTGTCGTCCCAGTGATGTGAGCCCCAGCCATCCTGCCTGGAGACCACCAGTCAGAGTTCCAAGGAGGGGATGTAGCCAGGCCCGGGGCGGGGAGAGGGGGCGGTGGCAGCGGCAGGGGTTAGAGAACAGTGTTCTCTCCTTCCTTCCCCAGAGCAGGGGATGAAGCTGGAACGTGGGGACTTGCAGAGACAGACACCAGGAGACCCGCGTGCACAGACGCACACAGCCCCTGGGGCCTCGTAAAAGGGATTCCAGGCGCTCTTGGCCTGGCTAGTGCAGGTCCTGCTCCCCCAGGGCCGGCATGGGGAAGCTATGCTGAGGATCCATGCCTGGCCCAGGGCCCTGCCTCCTCAGGAAAACAGCACCATATTAGCACTTGGCCTGTGTGACTGGGATGGGCGGGCCCTGGAAGCCAGAGGAATGAGCCCCCTTTCTGCTGGACCCCTGAGGGCACCCCCCACCCAGGCGCCTGTCCGAGGCTCTGCCCATGCCCACTGGCTTCTGCCTGGGCCCGGACACCTTACCTGGGACTTTGGAGGGGGAGGTGGGAACACAGGGAGGGGCATGCCAGGGGCAGGGTAGGCCTGGGGGGGGTCACATGCCAGACCCAGCGGCTGGTCCTAGTGGCCCAGACTTCCAGCCAGCTCAGCATCTCCCTCCCTCGGCTGCTCACACCCCTTACTGGCCTGGGTGAGTCCCAGTCACTCAAACCCAGGCACCATGCTAGGCCCCGCCAGCCTCAGCATGGCCCCAGAAGGTTCCATCATCCTTCCTGCTATATGAAGGAGGAATGCAAAGCACAGGTCACCTGGTGCCAGGCTCGAGACCAGGTGCAGGTGCTGCTCGGCCCCAGGCTGCCAGAACGTCCGTCGGAGGGCACTGTGCAATGCACAGGTGTTCATCATCAGCCAGGTTCAGGGGCATTTTTTCCAAAACCACCAAGCAATTCACTCAATGCCGACACGACCTAGAGACAGCATCAGATCCCACAGGATAAGGGCTCAGTCTCATGAGACTGTCCCTCCACTTTCAGGCTCATTGCCAAGTCCAGGTGGTCACCTGTGCTTCTGATAGATCAGGAATAGATCGGGGATTCCCGAGATCACCTCCTCAGATTTGATTAACTTACTAGAGCGGCTCACAGAACTCAGAAAAAATCGTATTTTATTAGATTACCGGTTTATTAGAAAAGAATATAAATCAGGAACAGCCAGATGGAAGAGGTGCCCCAGGCCAAAATGTGGGGATGGGGTGTGGGGCTCCCATGCCCTCTCCAAGTGCCCTACTCTCCCAGCAGCTCCACGGGCTCACCAATCCTGAGCTCATCAAATCTTGTTGAAGTTTTTATACAGCTTAACGTGTAGCCCCCCGCTTCTCTTCCTCAGAGGTTGTGGGTGTTACCGAGGGTCCCACTCAGCGATCACTCTGTCTTTTTGGTGACCAGCATCAACTCAGGTGATCAGAAGGGGCGCCTTCGAGTGACAAAAGACACTATCATTCAGGAAACTGCAAGGGTTTGAGGAACTCTGTGCCCGGAACTAGGGACAAAGGCCACTATTCATGGTATCACACATGTGCGTCTGGCCCCACCTCCAGCCTTTAGTGACCCCTCATGACCCCTGGGAAAAGGTCCCTTTCACGGACCCTTCCTCTTCTACAGTGCTCTCACTTCCTCCCAAGGAAGCCATGAGCTGTTCCCTCAGCCTGGACCCTGGACTCATAGGAAGACAGACCCTGGTCTATGAAGCCAGGCCTCCTGGGTTCAAGGCCCCGCTCTGCAGCCCTCTGGATGTGGGACCCCGGGCCAGTGACTTCCCATCTCTGGACCACTTTGTCACCTGTGAGCCTGGGGCACCCGCCTCCCAGTGGGGTAAGGCCGGCAAGCCTGAGAGCAGCTTCTGGCACAGGGTGGGCCTGGAGTGTTACTTCCGTTGGGCTCCCCCCAGGAAGCCTTCTCTGGTCACCCCAACCCATCCCACCCCAGGCTTCACTGGCCCCATTTTGTTGTGCCCGTAAATGCCTGGCCAGACGTCTGTGGGTTCGCCCATGTTCCTTGGGCCCAGCACGACCCTGGTTTTACCCTGAATGCCTGCTGCGTGGACAAAATGGACAGTTTGGACTAACCAAACCCCATTTCCAACGGCCCGCTAGGCCACCTCCCCATGCCTCCATCTCCTCCTCACCCCCACTGAGCCCCTGGGCCTGACCCGGAACCCAGGAAATCACAGAGAGGCAGGAGTTTGCACTGGCTGCTTTATTTAAGGGCTTGGGGCTGACAGCTATCCCTGACCCAGCCCCTCCTTCTCTACAAAAGCAACTAAACATGAAAAGGGGCTGTCCCACCACGGCCTGGCCAAGGAGGCTATGACACTGTGGCTCTGAATCTCAGGCCGCAGGCCTTGGAAGGCAGGGAAGGAGGGAGGGCAGTCCGGTTCAAAAGGGCAAGGTGCTGGTGAGGAGGCTGAGGAGGCTGGAGGGTCCCGAGGCAGCCTCTGCTGGCCTTGTCCTTGCCCAGAATGTCAGGACACAGGCTCCGAGGAGGAGTGAGCAAGTTAAAGGCTTTCAGAGACAAGTGAAGCACTTCAGGCCCCCTCGGGGCGGGGGGGGGAACAACAACCCCACCTCACCTCCAGTCCGTGTCCACAAGCACACTGCCACGGCCACGCTCGCAGCCACACACACTCACACTCACACCCACTCCATACACACAGAGGGCTGTGAAGGCCCTGGACCCACACCCTGGACCCTGGAATGTCTCTGGACTGGCAGCCAGTGGGGCAGGTCCACTGCAGATGGCACTGCCAAGGGAGTGGGTCCTCTGCATTGCTACTGATTGGCCGCCTCGCAGGCATCTATCCAATCGCTGTACACGTCCACTGGTTCTGACAGATCTGGGCCGCTGAAGTCAAGGGCAACTGGTGGCATTGGACCCCTTCCCTGTGCACACCTCTCACTGGTGTCATCCGGGTCCCCACCCTGCACCCTACGTAAGCCGGCAGGTGGCACCTCTTCCCCTGGGGAGTCATAGCCCTGCACCGGGGCATACAGCAGGGCCAGAGGAGCAGACTGGAGTCCAGTCCCCCTGCTCCTGGCCAGGTGCCCTAGGGCAGCACACCCGGCACAGGGGAACTCTGACTGCCCCCAACCCTCCCCACCCACCCCACCTTCCAGAAAAAGCCTGTTTTCCCAAGGATACATGTGATGGGCGTCTGGAATTCCTCTAGGCACACAGTACAGGAGATGACGCCGGTGTTGCGGGCACGATCCCTGGAACAGCAGGAGGTGGAGGGACTGGTGAGTAAAGGAGCCTGTGTCTCTGGGTGACGATCCCCCTAACTGCGAAGGCCTGGGGCAGAAAGGAGGATGGTGGGAGCAGGGAAGCTGCTTCCTGACTTTGGGAAGAAAGAGGAGGCCCCATCCCTCACTCACATTTTTACGTCACAAGACTTCTCGTGGTTGCAGAAGGGGCAGGTGAACTGGGTCTCTAGGGTGCCGGTCATCTTCTTTTTGGGGGGTGGCTTCCGTTTTGACTTTCTGCGCCCCATGTCTGTAGGAGGGCAAACCTGGGGGGGGGCAAAAGTCAGCAACTCAGGGGACCCACAGAGCCCTCTAACTTGATGCTCTAGGAAGCAGACTGGGAAGAAGGCCTGGCTGGCACGTGAGGCTCCGCCTCTGAGGGTTGAGGCTCCCAGTCCCCAGGCAGGCGGACAATCCAGGCACACTCTGGGCAGGGTGGATGGGAGCAGGCTCTGGAATCAGGTGGCCTGAGTTCTAATCATGGTCCCCCACTTACTGAGTGACCCCAGGCTGGTGACTTAAACTGTCTGCGCCTCCGTTTCCTGTCGGTAAAATAGAGATGAAGCTGCTATTTCAGAGGGGTCCCGTGGGGCACCCACGACACGCGGTAAGTAAAGCACCGGGCACAAGACCTGGCCCGTCCATCGTCGGCACCCACAAAGGACACCACTGTTCCTGGTGAGGATGACACAAGAGACTCCAACAGACCAGCTGCACAGGGCTGGGCGGGACCTAAGTGCTCAGAAGCCTGTGATTTTAGGAGCAACAGCTCCTGTTCTCAAAGGGACATGCAAGTGGCACCCAGGAGGAATGACACTCGAGGCAGCTGACAGATCCTCCGACGAACCTCTGGATAAAGGGCTGCCGGGCAAAGAAGAGGGGACGGGCATCTCGGGTAGAGACACGCCACGCACCAAGACTGAGGACAGTGTCTGGGGGCCCCCGGCAGCCTTTGGGGGCCACACAGGCAGGGGTGAGGGGCAGGCTAAGGAGGGAGCAGAGGCAGGTGGGAGGTGTTTGCATGGCTACTGGGGGCGGTGGGGAGAGAAAGGATAAAATCACTGCCTTTCTAAGGCATCGAGGAGAACAGGTCAGCGGTCTGGATGCAGATGAAGTCAGAACCAGGATATGCAGGGATGGCAGTGGCTGAGAGACTAAGACAAATCGGTGGAGTGAGTGTGGTTAGAGGAGGGGTCCAGGATGACTCCTAAGGCGGTGGGGGATGGAGAGGGTGGGTGGGGGGTGGGGGAGACGGTGGCATCATTCTCTGATGTCTAGTGCATAGGAAGAACACGATGTGGGGGAAACGATGGGGTCAAATATCAGAGGGACAGGTGTCTTGGAAGCAAGGGTGACCACTGAGCACATCTCCCAAGCCAGGGCTCCACGATCATCAGACCTGGGAGTGCCTTCCCAAGGCGCTCTCCTCTCTCGCTGCTCCCCCTCTCCCCCACCTGTGTGGCTTTAGCACCGTTCCACCCTGAACCACAATGCACACTGGAATTTCACTCGTATTTAGCAATCGCTTTCTACATACCACCCTCATTCTTAGCTTAGGGTGTTCCCAGTTCTCTGAGTAAAGAGAATTAGTCCATGGAGAATGTCCACGAGCCCCCAGGACACCCTTCCCTCCTTTGCTATGAAAGAATGTCCATGCTCCCCTTAAAAACAATTTGTTACCTTGTGTCCTGGATCCCAACATCAGATTCTCTCTTGCCACTAGATCATTAACAAACACAGTTATTAAATACAACCTTAAAAACAACCACCTCGTGGGGCGCCTGAGTGGCTCAGTGGGTCAAGCGTCTAACTCTTGATTTCAGCTCAGGTTATGATCTCAGGGTCATGGGATCGAGTCCTGAGTAGGACTCTGAGCTCAGCACAGAGTCTGCTTGGGATTCTTTCTCTCTCTCCGTCTGCCACTCACACCACTCGCAAGCTGGGGCTCTCTTTCTAAACAAAAACACAACCACCTCTTCATTCTGTGGGCTTTTCTCGTAGAGCTGTCTGCACTCACTGTCTTCATTCATTTCCTCCCATTCTCCCTCTACCTCCCCACCATTCTGCTCACCCCCCTCTCAGGGCACTGGACACACTCGTCCCTCCTCCTACCCATGCGGCTCTCAGGACCCTGCACTCTGCTCCAGCCTCACTGGTGGCTCCTTTCAGTTTCTGCTGCTCCCCCCAGCCCCAGCCCTGACGTGTCTAATGGTACATGAGCCCGCAAGCTCAATCTTTGGGCTCCATTCATTTGCACTCACCCCCATGGAGATCTAGCCCAGCCTTAGGGCTTCCTCTATAGTGATGCCTCTCGATTCACCATCCTCAGTGTCTCCTCTCAACTGCAGACTGGCTCGTCTAACTGCCTCGGATACACCTTCACCTGATGCTAACACACGTTTAAACATAACCCATCCAAAACCAGGCAGCCGACACCTCAACAGGCTCTTCCGGTCTTCCCCATCTCAGCAGATAGCAAATCCATCTATCCCAAAACCTTGGGACTCTCCCTCCATTCCTTTCTTTCCTTCTCACACCCCTTATCTGATCCTGTTCCTGCTGCCCTACCTCTAACAGACATCCAGAATCTGTCCACTTCTTGCCAAGACCATGGTCTGAGTCCGGAGTCCTAGTCATGCTCACATAGCCTCCTCATTGGTCTCCCTGCATCTCCTTCCCTGGCCACCTCCCTCCAAATATAAATTCTATGGTGGCAGGGATTTCTGTCTTTTCTTTGTATCCCCAGAGCCTAGAATGCTGGTGGCCCAGAGCTGGCATTCACCAAAAGTGTACTTAATGAATGAATGAACCAATGCCAGGCCCTTCACTAGCCACAGCAATGCTGCAATCAAGGCCAGCAAAGTGTCTGCCCTCGTGGAACCTCTATTCTACTAGAAGAGAAATCCTCAACAACGTAATAAAAGAGATAATTTCAATTATCAGTAAGTGCTAGGAGATTAATCAGTCAGGGCTAAGTGAATACTTTCGGAATGGAGCTACTTCAGCTAAGAGTGGGGGTGGGAAGGGCCCTCTGGGTAAAAGTCATTTAAGCGGAGGCCTGAATGATGAGAGAAAGCAACGACGCAAAATAGTCCAAGCTGACGGAACAGCAACTGCGAAGGCTCTGAGGCAGAAGCAGCTTTTTTTCCCCCCAGAAAGAGAAAGACTGGTACAGGTGAAGCTCAGTGAGCAATGGGGAGAAAGGGTACAAGATGGGGCAGCAGACGAAAGCAGCCAGACCCCAAAGGTGTGGCCAGTTCTACAGTCTATGTTCTCACCTGCACGGGGCAGTGTTTTGTTTTCCCAAAGCCTGGCCCCGGGTACCACCTGTAACAGAATCCCCTGGGGGGAGGGGATGCTCAAAAAATGCAGATTTTTGAAGCTCATCTCAGATCTGCCTCCAGTGGAACGGGGCGGGAGGCACGATTTGCCCACTGCTGAATCCCCAGCACTGGTAGTGCCTGGTATGCATTAAGCGCTCAATAACTACTTGTTGAATGAATACATCTCTTGAATCAGAAAGTACGCATGGGCCCCAGAATCTCATTTTACCCGGCGTCTGCAGCACCCCAACTCCACGGCGGAAAAGGGGTCTGGCCTGCATACAAAGCTTCAGGGGCTTCAGCCTGCCCTGTGGCGACCTAAGTCCAAGCGCGCCAAGGGGATCGGTCCCCAACCCTGCCGTGACTCACGAAGCGGCGGGTGAGCGGTCCTTCCAAGCTCACCGAGGTTTCGGCGACGCCTCCCGCCGGCCGCCCGTGGGACCCAGGCCACCGAGCAGCCGCGCTTAGGCGGCTGGGGTCCGGCGGAGTCAAGCTCCCCAACAGGCCACCCCCCAAACCCGGGGTCCTCGACGCCTCCTCCTGGACCCTGTGAGCGTCCCTAAGTAGAAGATCGCCCAGTTACGCCAAACCCCAACGCCCGCAGGTGCGAACCGTCACCTACACTCTTTTCCCCTCGTTGCGTCGGCCTCGTTCACCCGGGAGACAGTAGCTTCCGTCTCCCGCCGGAAGCGGAAACCCCTCTCCTCTTCTCACCCGCGGCCAGGGCCGCCCCGCGAGCAGGCCCCGCCTCCTCCAGTGCACACGCGTACTCGCGTACCCGGCCTGGCGGCGGGGTCACAGTGCGCCTGCGCGAGGGCTTCCGCACTTTGGTCTGTGGTAGTGCGCGCCGTCGCTTCTGAAGAGTTCGCGGGGGTGGCGCTAACTGCGGTTCGGGAGCGGTGGCGGGTGGGCCGTACCAGCTTTGGAAAGTCAGACTTGCCCTTGGCCGCAGTATCTTCACTTGCCTTTTCTCCCAGTTCAAGCCCCAGCCCCTCGCAGCCCACCTGGATCTCCCCAACTGCGGACACATTCAAGCATCTCAGTGCTAAGGAATCGCAAATACCAGTATGGCTGAATTGGTGCTGGGGGAGCTTGTCGGACTCTCTTCTCAAACTTTAATAAGAGCCTGCGGATCTTCTTAAAATTCAGGTCTGATTCATTACGTCAGGTGTGCGGTCTAAAAGTCTGCATTTCCAACTAGCTCCCCGATGACGTCCATGCTCCTGGTCCGCGGACCACACTGAGTGCTGAAGTTGCAACAGAAAACGTTGACTAGGCATACGCGGACCAGATCACGTGGAGTCTTGTGGGCCAAGTTAGGGACTGTTTTGGAGCTGGAGGAGATAGGAATAAGGCTTTACGAATCCCGCAATTTAGAGAAGAGGCTGGACATAAAGGATCAATTACTGCACTCCTCAGTGCAGCAGAGGAGAACGTGTGGATCTCAGAGCAAAGGATGGTGGAGGGGGCTGCCAAACTAGTCCGGGAGGTTGGGGAAAGCTTCTCTGGGAGGCTGACGCTCAGGTTGAAATCGAAGGCTGAGCAGGAGTTACACAGAAATAGTCCCTGCAGAACTGATGGAGTGAAGGAGAGAAAGGGATCAAAGGTGACTCCCACTGTCTGGAGCTCCTGGGTGCTGCCTCTCAGGGAGATGATTTGGAGGAGAAATCAAACGTTGTGTCCTAGCCAAGATTTTTGAGACGAGCAAAGAGAGGTATGGGACAGGTCATCGAAAGTGGAGTCTGGAGCTCAGGTGAAAGCTCTGGATGTGATTTTGAGAGTCATTCACCTAGGGAGGTTATCTGAAGCCTTGGAGCCAGAGGAGGTCACTTGGTTTCAGGGTGAGGGGCAAAGTATAGCAGAAGAAGAGGGCTAAGAAGGAGACCAGGGCACCCCATCGTTAGATGTTAGGAGGAGGAGTCAGCAAGAGATAGGGAGGAGAAAGAGGTGGGTGTTCTTTCCCAGAAGCCTCCAGAAGAAATTTCAAGACAGGAAAAGAGGTCAGCTATGCCACATGTGGTTGAGAGTTTGACTAAGATGAGGAAAGAGGATCGACTCTGTTGACTCTGCAAGTGTTTGGTCACGGGTGACCTTGGTAAGAGCTGTTTTCGTTAGGGTGTTCAGGAAAATAATTTGGATTGCGATTATTTTCAGTTAAGCTATCTTCAAGGTATCCCCTAGGGGGCAGTGTTACCCTTGGAACTGACGAGCGGACCCGTTTTCAGTGCTGATACAAACTTGTACACGCACAGGATGGAATCATACTATATGTTACCTTGCAACTAGGTATTTACACTGAATAGTCAAAACACATACAAGTAGCTTTTGTTTTTAGTAGCTACACAATTCATACTGCAACTCGGCCATAGTATATATGGACAATCCCATATTTACTCATGATTGCTGGGTTTCTTGGTTTCTTTTCTTTCTCATTCTATTTTCTTTCTATTTCTCTCTTTCTCACTTTCTCCTACCTTCCTTCATACCCAGCTTTGTTGAGATATAAGTGAAAGACAATAAATTGCATGTAAAGTATGAAATTTCATGTTTCGACATGTGTACACCCATGAAACCATCACCACAATTAAGATAGTGAAAGCATCCATCACTCCCAAAAAGTTTCTTTTTTTTTTTTTAAAGATCTTATTTATTTTGGGGTGCCTGGGTGGCTCAGTCGTTGGGTGTCTGCCTTTGGCTCAGGTCATGATCCCAGTGTTCTGGGATCAAGCCCTGGCATCACCCAGGGCTTCCTTGCTCCGCGGGAAGCCTGCTTCTCCCTCTCCCACTCCCCCTGCTTGTGTTTCCTCTCTCGCTGCCTCTCTCTCTGTCAAATAAATAGATAAAATCTTTTTTTAAAATAAAGATTTTATCTATTTATTTGAGAGAGAGACAGATAGAGCATGAGCAGGGGGGAGGGGCAGAGAGAGAGAGAGCAAGAGGGAGAAGACTTCCCACTGAGCAGGCAGCCCAATGTGGGGCTCCATCCGAGGAGCCTGAGTTCATGACCTGCAGCCTGAGATCGTGACCTAAGGCGAAGGCAGACGCTTAACCGACTGAGCCACTCAGGAGCCCCAGCCCCCAGAAAAGTTTCTTCATGTTTCATTGTAGTCAGCCCCTGCCCCAGCCCCCAGCCCCTGGCACTAACCGATCTGTTTTCAGTTCCTATAGCTTCGTATTTTTCAGAGAGTCCGATGAACAGAATCATACATCATGTATAGTCTTGAGTTTAGCTTCTTTTGTTCAGCCTGCTCGGTTTGAGACTTGTCCACGTTGTGTCTATCAGTAGTTTACTTCATGTATCGCGTATTCCCTTGTGTGGACGGACCAGTTTGTTTATCCTTCTTGCACCTGTTGATGGACATGTAGGTTGTTTCCAGTTTCCACAAATAGAGCTACTCTGAACCGTCTCATTCAGATCTTTGTGTGGGTGTTCATTTTCACCTCCTATTGTACTTTATTTCTATGCTAAAATATGTGAGCCCTCTGGGTTTTAATTTTTGTCTGTGGTCTGAAGCAGGGCTCAGGCTCTGTCTTCTGGGAAAATTGACAAGGCAAATAACACCTTTCCGTGAAGTTACAGCGCCGCCTTCCACCTGCATCACGTTCTCATGTGCTCTTGAATTTGTTTCTGGATTGCCTCTGGATGTTTTCTCTGAGCTCGTGTCATGTTGTTTTGATGACAGTGCATTTCGTAAGGCAGGTCTCTCACCTTCTTATACGTGATTCTTGGCCTGCGAGGTTGTTGCCGGTGTGGCCTGACCTCCCCGACAAGCTACTGGCCGCGAGAGAGTGTTACTGCCTGTCCCAGCACCTGGTGTGAGGAGGTGGGGGGATGATAATATCCATGACGGTTGGATCCCTAGAGGTTGCTTGGGGAGAGTAGAGAGGAGATGAGAGCCTGTGAGTGGCCTTGAGGAGCTCTGCCATCTTGTTCTTGGATGTTTAGAAGGCATCTTTCTAACAGTGGCTGCGTGCTAGCTGGTGTCGTCCCCTGAACTGGATGGAAACCTTTCTAGGGCGAGTGTCCGCCCTGCCTTATTCTTTTTGGCTCTCCTTGGGTCTGCAGCTGCCTGGCACAAGGCTCGATGCTTGGCAGCAGTACTCCATCGTTGTGGAGAAGAGGGCCTGGGTGACAATGCCGCTCCCTGCCCCTCATTCCCTGTGTCAGCTCGGATGTGTCACTTCTCCTTTCCACGTGCTAGGCCCTGTGAACAGGGACATTGGGCTAATTCCACGCTCTGGGCCCTGTGAACAGGGACATTGGGCTGACTTCTGATTCAGATCCCTGCCTGCCCGGAGCCTCTGAGTCAGTGGGAAGAGGCCGGGTAGCTGTGAACCGCCTTAACTGTTGTGGTTAAGATTAAGGGTCTGCCACTTCCTGGACATGACCTTGGGTGCATCACTTAGTCTGTTGAGCTTCTCGAACGTCCTCAGAGAAGCAAGGATGATTTTGGCCCTTGCCTCAAGGGTCAGGAGTAGAAGTGATGGTGTTTTTTGGCATAGAGCTTGGCTGGTAGTAATGCCAGGCAGATAAACATCAGCTGGAAGGAATTCAGGGCTGGCGTTTTGGTGAGAGAGCTTTGCTGGATGTGCACAGGAACCTGGGCGTCTGTAACAAGTGCAGCAATATCAGCTTCTATGACGTAGCAAATGGAAGGCGCCCCTTCCACCCTGTTCCTCTCCCTGGAAGTAACTCAGTTGCATTTTGTCCAAGTTGTTATTTATTTATTTATTTGATTTATTTATTTGACAGAGAGACAGCCAGCAAGAGAGGGAACACAAGCAGGGGGAGTGGGAGAGGAAGAAGCAGGCTTCCAGCAGAGGAGCCTGATGTGGGGCTCGACCCCAGGACTCTGGGATCAGGCCCTGAGTCGTAGGCAGACGCTTAACGACTGAGCCACCCAGGGGCCCCTCCAAGTTGTTATTTCATTTCACTCAGTGGGGCCGACAGTTGGAGCCACACAAGTGGGTCCCCGCCCTGAGGCAGCTGAAGTGACAGTTGAGGGCGGGCCAGCAGAGCAGTTTCTGCGACCTGCCTCTCCCTGGAAGGCTCAGGCAGTGTGTGGGTGGGTGTTACTCAGCTCGCCCGCCGAGGGGAACTGGGCTTCTCTGCAGCTTTTGACTCGGGATGAATACTCTGCTTTCAGCATTTATTGTAAGAAATGGGCCCTGACATAATTCTGCTTCTGGAAGGCTTCTGATGTATCTACTTGCACAGATGTACAAAAGCACATGGCTCCAGCTGTTTTTTTTTTTTAACGTTTTATTTATTTATTCGGGACAGAGAGATTGAGGGAACAAGTGGGAGGAGGGGCAGAGGAAGAAGCAGACGTGGGAACTCGAACCCACGACCCTGGGATCGTGATCTGAGCTGAAGGCAGACACTCACCCAACTGAGCCACCCAGGCTCCCTGAAGCTGTATTGGAAAGAGGGAAGGATTGGAAAAGATTTCAACAGGCCCCAGCCAGGATCCAGGGCCATAAAGAAGGGCAGTCCTACTTGTGGGAACGTATCCCATTTACCCTACAAATGTATCTGTACACGTAGGAAATGAATGCGTAGAGGAGCTCCCTGCAGCGATGTTTGAGGACAGCAAAAGGATTGGAAGCAATTCAGACAACCCTGGGTAAATGGCTGGTTAGTTAGATAGACAGTGGGATCAGGCGGGATCTCTGTAGCTGTAGAAAGGCTCAGAAACTCCCCTGATCTGATGGGCGGATCTCCAGGTATAACAGGCAGCAACAGCCAAGTGCAAAGTGAAGCTTTGGGGCTGTGGTTTCGAAATGCTTGTATCTTGATTGTGGTGGTGGGTTTGTGGCTGTGTGTGCCTGTGTCAAAACTCAATGAACGGCACCCTTTAAATGTGTCAATGACACGTCCACACAGTTGGTTTGAAAACAACAAATAAGCAAGGTGCAGGTCCATGGGAGAGGGGAGAAAACAAGTTCATGTATGCTCTTATTTGAAAAGAGAAACCCTGGAAGGAAACAAGGCATTTATAAAAAGTTCCTTCCTTCCAGGAGAGGGGGACAGAAGAACAGGGAGGGAAGGAGGTATTTCATTTTCTATAAACCTTAGATTTTCGATCCATATGACTGTGTTACCAATTCCATATATGGAGTTGAACAAAAAGGAATGTTCTGTTGTGGACAGTCGCGTTGTGGTTAGCAGAAAGAGGATGTGCTGAACTGTGTGGTGTGTATCCTGCTGTTTTGTGTAAGAAAAGGTGGGCGGTATTTTTATTATGATGGAGGGCCCTGCTGGATCGTGGCAGGAAGGAAAATGAGAAATTGTGGCGGGTGCCCCTGGGGAGCTGGGCGTGCAGGAGGAAGGTGTGCTTGGTGTGGTAACCCTTCTTTCTGTTTGGTCTTTCCTTAAAATCGCATCCATACCTGAGGCCAGCTGGGAGATGGAGGCCCAGAGCGGGGAGTGGGAGAGCCCCGACCCCATGGGACCCAGGTGATGGGACATGCCGTCGAGGGGAGGAAAGAGATGCTTAGCTCACACGTTCAGCCTCTGCAACTATGCTTTTATTGAATATTCGGCAGTGACAGAAAGATGCTTGATTCAGGAGAAGGCTTTCCCTCCCTGCCCCCAGTGCCCGGAATTCGGGTTGGACAAGCCTGGCTACGGGGCACAGCGCTCCGGCTGGTACACGTGTCCATGTGTCTTTCACATACATGGGCATCCTCATCACAAGGGCCACCTGGGACCCCAGCTCCTCATCTGTGGTTCTCCCTCTGCTCTGCTGCGGCCCGGCAGACCCGTGAGAAAGCCTGCCCATGGGCACGGGTCCCAGCAGGGCCCAGCCACCCCCTGGCAGGGCAGCCCCTCTGCCTCAGGCCTTAGAGTGGTGCACTCGTGGGCGCTCGGGCCTGGCTCGCCTTGGCAGTCTGGTCTTGAAGAGGGACTTGCCCGAGGCTTCGATGTAAGTGACGCTCATCTCTTTGGGGCTGATCTCCACGTAGGCAAAGCCACCCAGCGAGTCCTCGGCCCCGTAGTGGAAGCGCAGGTAGCCATTGGGGACCTTGCGCTGATGCTTTTTCGAAGGGTCCATGAAGTTTCCGGCCCCGCTCAGCACGTAGCCCACGCCATTCTCATCCTGAAGGTACTGTGCGTGGAGGGCGCCGGGTCAGTGGGGGGCTCCGCCCCTCCGTGAGGTTGACCCCCGGCTTTGTGCCCACCTGTCTGGAGTCCAGGGTCAGGTCTGTCCCTGACCCCAGAATCACCTTGGGCAAGGACCAGAAGTCCTCTGGGCCTGAGTTTCCTTCCCTGTAGCAATGTACCAATCCTACTTCACGGCCCAAGAACTGAGTAAGCAGTTGGCCACTGGTGGCTAGTGTGCTGACTTTTAGGAAACTGGGCTGTTTTCCTGGTTAGACGGCATACAGCTTGAGGGACACTCCCCCAAGCAGCAGAAGGATCCCAGTGTGTCGCTGGACTGGGGACCCCCTTCCCTACCTCACCCGCACACCCCTCACCTGCAGGTTGTGGTCATGGCCACACAGGTAGGCAGTGACCTTGTACGTGGCCAGCAGTGGCATCAGCTGCTTGACCAGGCAGTGGGTGGGCCCGTGCTCGGCGATGGACCACACGGGGTAGTGGCCGGCCACCAGCACATAGTCCTCCTTGGCCGCCGCCAGCTGCTTCTTGAGCCAGGCCAGCTGCGTGCGGGCCAGCGCCGGATTACGGGGCCTCTCGGGCTGCTGGCTGAGGAAGTCATCAGAGTTGCCACACAGTGTCACCGTGTCCAGCATGAAGATGGCCACAGACACGTTGGACCGCGGGACTTTGAAGCGCAGACGGTAGTAAGGGCTGGGGAAGTTCCTGCAGGGGAGAGAGAGGCAGTGGGGACATGTCTGGAGTCGATAAGCCCCAGGTTCGGCTCAGGCCAGGGGGCCTCTCTGTCCACGTGGGTGAGGCGTGGCGGGGGGGGGGTGGGGCAGGCTCACCAACGCTGAGAGATCCTGGAGTAGGCTATCTGTGCCGAGACGTTCCCCAAGTGGTCGTGGTTGCCAGCCAGCACGTACCAGGGCACGTTGTGGAGGGAGGAGGCAGAGAACACATCCTCGAAGGTCTCCTGCGGGACACAGAAGGGACACCCCCCAAAAAACCCCAGGGTCAAGCAGCTACCCTGACGCTTCCATCAAGTTGTGCTGGGGCCAAGGGAGACACGGAGTGCTCTAGGTACCCACAACTGTCAGCTGCCCTCTGCCCTCTCCAGAGTCCAAAGGTCGAGGGGCTTTTCCACATGCGTCCCCCACCCCACTCCAGTGGCACACACCCGAAACCTCTTGTCGTTGGCATCCTGCACGCCAGTGAAGTAGAAATTGTCCCCCAGGGACAGGATGAAGTCTGCGCCGAGGATCTGCACGGTCCTGGCGATCTCCTTGGCATTGGCCATTTCCCGGGCAGTGTAGAACGGGGCATTGGGGACTCCTCCCCAGTCACCCACAGCCACGAAGCGCAGGACGGGGTTGGCTCCGTCGGCCAGGGGGAGCACCAGCAAGGCTTGCACGATGAGCAGCACAGTCTGTGTGTCCATCTGGGAGGGGAGAGACAAGCCTGGGGCTGAGGCATGGGCAGCGGGCCCCTGAGACCCCTGCTCTGAGAGAGGGGGAGACAGCTCCCTGCAGGGCTGGCCCCGGGGGAAGCCCTGGGTGGGGCCCTGGTTCCCAGGACTTCAGGGCAAGAGCCGGCTGTCGGCTGGGAGGGTCAGAGGGTAGGCGGGGTTCAGGGGCAGGGAAGGGTGGCTGTGCAGGCCTGTTCTGGCCACCCTCATCCCACACCCCGCACTCACCCTTGGGGGAGGCACAAGCCAGTCAACCGGGGGCTCAGAGAGGCAGGGGAGCTCCTGGGCAGAACTGGTGGTCACCGAGCCTTTATTCCCTGGGGCGGAAATGGATCATTAGTGAGGATGATGCAGTTTCTCCGAAGACTGTTCCAGAAGCCCTCCCCTTGGGTCATGTGAGCTTTGGAGTTCCCCAGTGCTGGACACGGGATTTGGCTGGGGGGTCTGGCCCCCAAGTGAGTGCAGCCTCCGTGTGTGCCCACATGAGCTTGCTTGTGTCATGGGTCTGAGGCACCCCGTTATCTGTGTGTGGTGTCCGAGGCTGTATCTGTGTGCCCCAGCCAGACACATCTTGTGTGTCCATAAGCTCCCGGGACGTGTTTGTCTGCCTGTGTCTGGGTGTGTCTGCGCTGTTTCCTGTGTGTAGCCAAGCGTGCCAGCCTGGGTCACATGTCTGCTGTGTGCCTGGGAGTCCTTTGTCCCTGTAGCTGTGCACACGGAGCCTTGCAAGGCCCGCGTGGCATGTCAGTGACATTTGCCTGGGTTCTAAAGTGGGACTGTGTGGGATATTGATTTGTGTCCCTGCGTTGTGGCCTGAGTCGTGTTGTGGGTCTGTGTTGTGTCTCACGTGAGTTGTGGGTCTGTGTTGTGTCTCACGTGAGTTGTGTGTTTGACAACATCCGGGTTTGAGTCCCAGGGTCACCTCCCTCCCCCAAACACCAGGGTCTCCCTTTTCCAGGAAGTCCTGCCCACACCTTCCCCTCCTCCCCACCCCCCACTCCCACAGGAGGAACCCAGGCGGGGGCAGCTGGTGACATACCACGTGACCACTGATTTTTGACCCTCTCACATCGTCAGCAGCTGCCTGCGGGCCTCCCAGTGCCAGCTGCCCCTGAGAATAGGCAGGTGGGCGCTGGGGCAGTGGGGCCCCCACCGGTGCCCTGTCTGACCTGCCCCTCACCTCCCTGCCTTCCTCCTCCCGTGACTCTCCCCTGCACACTCACGACGGGCCGATGCGGGGGGGGGGGGGGCCCTCTTTCAACGCGGAGGTCACCGGCTCAGCGAGGTAAGGTGACCTGCCCCGGGTCACCCAGCAGAGGCCGGCTGTTTGTGCCTCCCGCCCCCCGCAGCCCGGACAAACAGGAAGTGGGTCACCCGGGCAGGTGGAGCCCCCTCCCTCCCGGGGGCCTCGGCGGCGTTCACACCCGCCAGGCGGATCTCACCTACCGTCGGGCGGGGCCGGCGGCGTCGTGGGGGGCCCGGTGGCAGGGGTGCGGGGCGCTCGCGGTGGCGGGCGGCTCGGCTTGGAGGAGGCCACGGCCTTCCCGACCGGTCCGGGACCGGACCAGGTGATCCCCAGCGGGGAGGGCGGGGAGGGCGGGCGCCTCGGCCTCCGGGGCCCCGGCCGCCGCGCCCCTGAATCCGGCTGGGCCGCCGAGCGCCGCCACGCCTCCTCCGGGGCGCAGGCGGCACATCTGTAAAATGGGGTTCAGCACCCCAGGGGGGCGGCCCAGGCCCGCCGATTGGGCTGCAGCTCAGGCCAGCGACGGGGCTCAGAGACCGGAGTTCCTCGCTCTGCCCCCACGCAGGCTGAATCTCCCCCTTCCTTCACACCTGGGGCGCCCACAGCTCGCAATGGCTGGGTAGGGCCTCACCCTGGGCCGGGCCTCTAGTGAGGAAGTATGTCGTCTTCAACCTCAGCTTCCTGGTCTGTAAAATGGGTGTGAGGGCAGAGAAGTCAAATCTTCCCTAGAAAGAATAACAAGTAAGTGTAAGTGGAAATGCCCCTCCCGGAGCTGAAACTCAACCCTTCCTGCTTCCTTTTGAGTCTGGACTGGACTTGAAGGAGTTAGTGACTTTCATCCAAAGAATAAAGTATAGGAAAGCAAAAGACAGCAACCTTCCAGGGGAGACACCTGACAGACATTGCCTTAACCAAACGGTCCAGGCGAACATCCCTGGGGATAAGTCTCGCTGACATCATGTCATGAGAAGGGCACCTTGCCTCTGTGGGTTTCTTCCCGGGAACCCATAACCACAAGCTGAGGGTGAGAAAAATAACACTCAGGAAACACTCAAATTGAGTAATATTCTACACGATACCTGACCCATACTCTGCAAAAATGTCCCAGTCATGAAGAAGAAAAGTTTGAGGAGTTGCCACAGATTGCAGGAGACCCAGGAGACTTGAGGACAAAATGAAAAATGAAATGTGGGATCCTGGGCCAGAAAAGGGGCAATTGTGGAAAAACTGGTGACGTCCAAATAAAGCCTGAATGATCGTGGCGGGCCCTGCAGCATCTTTTGCCACTTTTCTGGAAGTCTAAAATTATTCTAAAATTAAAAAAAAAAGTTTACTTTGCAAAAGGGGAATGATCCAAGAAACCTAAAATTTTATTCAACACGTATTGAGCACCCACTGTATGCCCAGTACCAGCTGACCCAGCAGTGAACAAGACAGACAGGAAAAGCTGCTCTGTTGGGGCAGGGAAATTTATACTCTGGCTATTAATTACTTTCCTTTCTTTGGGGATGGGGTGGGGCTTTCTCTCTCCATTTTATATTTTATGTACTGTTTGGATTTTGGCTTGGAAAGTCTTGTTAGTTATTTTGCCAGACTTCCTCTTAACATATCTATATGTTAAAATGTAAACCCAGGAAAAAAAGACCCCATTTCAGATTCAGGGCAACAGGTGTTTTCTGGGGAGACAGGAGCTAGGGACAAAGGGGGATGGGAAGGGGGCTTCTACTTTCTCCTTATCTGAAGAAATATCTGAAGCATTTAGTACTAAGTGTTAACATTCGCTTCTTTATGTGGATGGTGCCAGGGTGTTTTAGGGATTATCTTCTCCACTTTCTGTGTTTTTTTAATTTTAATATTTACTTATTTATTTTAAAGATTTTATTTATTTATTTGACAGAGAGAGACAGCCAGCCAGCGAGAGAGGGAACACAAGCAGGGGGAGTGGGAGAGGAAGAAGCAGGCTCCGAGCGGAGAAGCCTGATGTGGGGCTCGATCCCAGATCGCTGGGATCACGCCCTGAGCCGAAGGCAGACGCTTAATGACTGCGCCACGCAGGCGCCCCTNAGAGATAGAAGCAGGCTCCGAGCGGAGAAGCCTGATGTAGGACTAGATCCCAGATCGCTGGGATCACGCCCTGAGCCGAAGGCAGACGCTTAATGACTGCGCCACGCAGGCGCCCCTGTGTTTTTTTATTTATTTTTTTTGAGATCTCACAAGATTATATTTATTATCTTTTTGTAGTACATGGTCTTCATAAAAAAGTTAGAAAATACTGAAAAACAGAAAGAAAACCATTACACTTGCCTGTCATACCCCTGCCTGGAGAGTCACTATCCATTACTTTTTTTCCTGTCGATTATTCTATGCCTACATTTGTCTTCAGGAAAGTAGATACCAGTGAAACATACCATTTTATAGCTTTTTCAAGTGTTAACATTTTCTGTGTTTTTTTTTTAAATGAAAAAGTGCAGGAATGCATGGGTAGCTCAGTTGGTTAAGTGTCCAACTCTTGGTTTCAGGCAGGTCATGATCTCAGGGTTGTGAGATCGACCCCATGTCAGGCTCTGCTTGAGATTCTCTCTCCTTCTCCCTCTGCCCCCCACCAATAAATAAATAAATCTTTAAAAAAAATGAGAAAGTCCAAAAGCATGGGCACATGATTAAAAGAAACCAGACTTTGTGCTGAGCATATGGATTCCTGGTTTTATCTCTCTTGGTCACCGCCTGGGTNATTCCTGGTTTTATCTCTCTTGGTCACCGCCTGGGTTCTGAATAAGCTCTTATCCTTGCATTTGCCCAGTGGAGCCCTGTTCTACCCATTTTCTGTGGAGGTGGACCAGGTGGATCAGGATTTGGCTCACTCTTGCCTTGCTTCCCAACACCAACGTCAATCCTATGGTTGAGTTCCTTCTTTGGCTTCTGGAGGCCCTGCCCTCCCCACTTCCCCTCTCCCCTTGCAGTCACACTCCTGCAGCCTCTCACCCTTCCTGGAATAGAGCCTCACTCTGACCTCAAGGCCTTGGCTCTTGCCATTTCACTTGCCTAAAAGGCCCTTCCTTCCCTAGAGACTCCAAAAACGCACCCCACCCCCACCTGTGTGCCTCTCACCCTCCTCACCCTCTGTAGCCCTTATCACTGCCTGACAAACCACACATGTGCTTATCTCGCTTTCTGTCTGTCTCCCCAGCAGAATGAGCTCTTAGGTGACACGGACTCTCTTGGTCTGGTTCACTGCTGCTTTCTTTGGCATCTGGAATCTGGAGCACAGAAAGGTCATTGCTGAGGAATTTGGGGGGAATGATGGAATGAAGGAACGCCCTCAGGACACACACACTCTTCCCTCCAGTCTGAGTGTCCACCCTCCCCCATCTCTCCTGGCTTCATCCCTCGAGTGAGTTC
>NC_048221.1:8352611-8375737 GCF_002007445.2 Ailuropoda melanoleuca
ACACACTCTTCCCTCCAGTCTGAGTGTCCACCCTCCCCCATCTCTCCTGGCTTCATCCCTCGAGTGAGTTCTACCAACTCCCTTACAGCTTGCTTCAGTTCTAACCTTGTTGTTGTTGTTGTTGATAATCCACCCAGGACAAAACTCTTGGAGACATATTAATGACCCCTGATTACAGTCTGCATCTCTCTCATGTCTGTGTCACAGTGCTCAAGTCACACTAAGGGCAACTAATTTCTACCTCGGGGCCTTTGCACTTGCTATCCCCACCACTGGGCCCCTCTCCCTCATCTTCTTGTGAATGAGTACTTGGCTTAAATGCCACCTCCTCAGACTATCCTGACCTTGTGACTCAATTAGCAGCACCCCCATCACCCACGTTGTCAAGCACCCCTCTCCACCTCCCCACTGGGAGTTCCCATGAAAGCAGGTTGGCATGGACAAGCAATATACAGTCAATGGGGGCAGATGGGGGCACAGTGTTAACATGACTTCTGACAAGTGTAGGTCAGTGAAGGGTGCTGTGCACCAGACTGCCACGCGTGGTGAGGACAGCTCCAGGTGGGAGGCAGGTGGGTGGTCTCAGGAGGTAGGGATAAGGGGCTAATGGGGACACAGGAGCAAGGACCTGGAGCCCTGGAGTGTGGACCTGATCTGGAGGTGACAGGTTGGGAGGATGGGTTTCGAGCTGCGTTTTTACAAGATCAGTTTGGAAAAAAGCAAGACAAAGACAGCTGTATGTATATCCTCTATTATCTATATCAGTTTTTATCTATCTGGTTAGCTGTCTATCCATCCATTTATCCATCTCTATAGCTATCTGTCTATCCGTCTATCTATCCATCCAGCTGTCACACTACATCATGATCTGGAACTGCAAGTGCTGGTTGCTATACACCAAGAAGAAATTCGAGTCCCCAACAGGAACCCAAGTAAAAGTGGTATCCTCAGAGCGCCTGGGTGGCTCCGTCGCTGAAGCGTCTGACTCTTCATTTCGGCTCAGGTCTTGATCTCAGGGTCAGGAGATAGAGCCCCACATCGGGCTCCATGCAGAGCAGAAAGTCTGCTTCTCTCCTCCTCCCTCTGCCCCTCCCCTGCTCTCTTGCATGCATGCACTTGTGCTCTCTCGCTCTCAAATAAATAAATAAATAAATCTTTAAAAACAAAGTGGTATCCCTGAGGAGGATTGCTATGGGAAATGATTACTTTCTACTTTATTTCTTTACTGAACTTGTCTTTAAAGATTATATGCTGGTGATACGTGTGTGATCGGGGAAACAATATTTACCTAAATAATCATTCTGATGAAAAGACGGATGATTGGGTTGACTGAGGGTGAACCTACAGTGAGGGGAACCCGCAGGGGGCTGGTATGATCGAGTCGGCGCTATAGGGTGGATATTCAAGGGTAGTTGAGCCTAGGGGCTCTGTGCCCATCTGCCTGGCTTCAGAAGCCTGCTCCTCTGCTGTTACTTAGCTGTGTGACTGGGGGCTGGTGACTTTACCTCTCTGTGCCTTATTCCTTTGTCTCCAGCCCAGAGGATATTACAGTTGTTCACTACAGGGTGTTGTGTGGATCAAACGACCCGCCTTGGGTGAATACGCAGAAGTGCACCCTGCACATAACAAGCCCTTGAAATAAGCAGTTACCACAGTTTATTGTCATCGCTGTGATGTGTGTTATTAGTATAGACTAGGGCAGTGCCAATTTGGATCAACTGAACGTGTTTCAGGGGCAGAAATGATAGGTTGGGAGACCCACTCATCTCACTTTGCTTGGGACTTCCCTGGTTTTAGCACAGAATGTCCCGCAGCCCAGGAACCTTCAGTCTTGGGTAAAACAGGAGGACAGCTGGTCACCCTAAGAGAAATCTTGGGACCCAATGGCGAGAAGGAGAAATCTCTGGCAACTCCCAGTTCTGGGGCCCGGTGAGTGAGAAGCACCCCGAGGAAGAGAGCCAGGGGGAGGAACCATTTTGGGGGAAGTGGGCAAATCCAAGCGTGGCTGTGTTGAGTCTGAGGGACTTCTTGCCTGTCTGGGTGTGAGAAGACAAGTTCTCCAGCGGAAGCTCAGGACAGGGGTCCCCATATTTTGTTCTGAAATATTTCAAAGATACAGCGAAGTTAAAAGAATTGTACGATTGTACAGTGACTACCCACACACTCCTAGATACTGTGATTAACATTTGAATGTATTTGCTCTAATACCTATCCACTCATCCACCTTACTTTTTACTTTTTTTTTTTTAAAGAAAGAGAGAGAGTGCATGTGGCGGGGGTGGGGGGAGCAGAGGCAGAGGGAGAGAATCCCAAGCAGACTCCATGCTCAGCATGGAGCCCCAGTGCAGGGCTCAGTCTCACGACCCTGAGATCATGACCTGAGCAGAAATCAAGAGCTGGGTAGTTAACCAACTGAGCCACCCAGGTGCCCCACTCTTTACTCATTTTAATCTGTCACAGATACCTGCACGCTTCCCTCCCAACCCTTCAGTGCCTCTACTATTAACTAGAGTTCAATATTCGTTTACAGCTTTTTTCTTTGTTGTAAAATTTGCATGCAATGACGTGGACGGATCTTAAATGCACACTGCCTGAGTTCTCATAAACCTCAGCGAGAGCATTCAAGAAATAACTTGTTCACCCCCTGTGAGATTCAAAACCAACAAAATAAAGTCAAAATAACCAGAGGGAGCTCAGGCCTTGCCACTTTGTAAGCTCCGTGACCCGGAGCAAATGACTTACTCTTTCTGGGCCTCAGCTCCTCATCTCTAAAAGGGATTAGTAAGGGTACTTATCTGAGATCAGACATGGTCATTGTGGATATTAAACTACTTAATCTATGTAGAAATACCGAGGAGTGCCTGGCCCCTAGCAAGTGCCTTAAAAACACTCGCTTTTAACATTACCCAGTCGGAACAGTTAGAGGAACTCTAGTTTGTGGAAGAAGAAATAATGGGGTAAGAATGTTCCTGAAAAATGTCAAAGATGGCCAACAGAGGAACTACCGGGGATCTAAGCCAGTGTGGAGGGGGGCAGGGGAAGAGAAAGGGAAGCTGTGAGCTAAATCCTGATCCACCCCACAGAAAACCAGCAGGTGAGGACCCCATTCCCCTCTGGGTGGCTAGAGGGAGCCAGCACATTCAGGACGGTGGAAATGATGAGAGAGAGAAAGCTAGGATTCCACAGGTGTTCACCATTCATTACAGGCTCTGCGAAATGCGAAAGATCGCATTGATTTTAATCATGTCCACGTGCTTTTGTATTTTTAATTTAAATTTAATTTGAAAAACACAGACAAGATTCTGACACCTGCTACAACGTGGCTGAAACTTGAGGACATTTGCTGAGTGAAATAAGCCAGTTACAAAAGGTCTGTATGATTCCACTCATAGGAAGTTCCTAAGGCAGTCAAATCCACAGAGATTAAAAGTAGAGGGGTGGGTGCTCTGCAGGGGACCTGCTTCTCCCTCTGCCTGCTGCTTCCCCTGCTTGTTCTCTCTGTCAAATAAATAAATAAAATCTTAAAAAAAAAAAGTAGAGGGGTGGGTGCCTGGGGTGGGGGAGGGGAGTAGGAGTTAAGGTTTAATGGGGGCAGAGTTTCAGTTTTGCACAATGAAAAATGTCCTGGGGGTGGATGGTGGTGATGGTTACACAACCATGTGAAATGTACTTAATACCATTGAACTGCACAGTTAAAAATGGTAAAGATGGTAAATTTTATGTTACTTGTATTTTACCGAAAGTAAAAGTTGACAAACAAACAGAAAACCACAGAAGATAGTCCCCCAAACACCCCTGCACCTCCACGTGAAGAAGCAAAAGTTAACACCCGGTGGTAATTGCTTCAGATATACATTTTCCTTTTATAAAAAAAAGAAAACAGGGTTGAAGCTGAGCCCCCCCACACACCCATAATTTCAATTCAGAAAGTCCCCAATAGTTTATAATGAGAAGCCTCCCTCCGTCTCCGGTCCCCTCAACTATCTCCTCCCACCCCCCCCCGCCCTTCGGAAGGAGCAAGACTTACCAGATTTTTCTCCTTCCAGAGACGATTAATTGATTTCAGGCTGGTAATTTAAGTTGGAAACTACATGATAATTTGGCTAGGTTTAGAAGTAGCATCAGGATGTTTAAGAGAACATATTTCTCCTTATTTATATTTAATTTTTAGATTTGTAATAACTTCGGAAGTCTTTGCTTGGTGGAAGCATTTAACAAGATTAAAGAATCAGCTATATCACTTTTATAAATGCCATGTACAACGTTAAGTGATTTCATCCCACTACATTTCTCAGTGGATCCAAGTGGGTACCCAGTGGCCTCTTTGGCGAGCGATGGTCCACTTACCCAGGTATGTATATAAGTAACATAATAGCTGGGGTTGGAACCAAAGGCTTAAGGGAAACTGTTTCGAAAAATATAGTTTTAATTGATTTAACCACAATGATGCATTTTTCTAGGCACTAAAGCTGTCCCAAACAGGCACTGTCCTGAATTTCTTTGCTTTGAGGAACCAATAGGACTGCGTGGGCTGGAACAGAGGGAGTGAGGGGTTAAGTGGGAGGAGTTGAGGGCCAGGAGACCGGGTGTGTGGGACAGTCAGAGGCTTTGGGGGCTGCTGGGAGGGGGGCTTTGTCCATAGTGAGGTGGGCACCATGGAGTATTCTGAGCAAAGAGACTGATTTAACTTAGGTTTTNTGGAGTATTCTGAGCAAAGAGACTGATTTAACTTAGGTTTTGCATAATTTGCACTAACTGTTGGACTTGGGGCTCAGGCATTGGGTGGGTGGAGCAGGTGGGAAAAAAACTGGGTCGTAGGGGTTTCCCCCTCTACCCATTAAAAAAAAAAAAAGGCGGAGGTTTTGGCTGAGAAGCTCAGGGGGCGCCCAGCAGGGACCAGATCATCTAGGTGCCTTTCTTAGACCCTTGATCTGTGCACTGCTGCCCCCGCGTGGCCACAGCCCGAACTGCAGCAGCATCCCGCAGGCAGCGTTTCCGTTTTGGTGAGCAAAGGCTTCTTCCAGACCCCGTGTGCAGGGCATGGAGAGTCCTGCGAGGCATCGGTCCAAGGATTGCGCCAGAGAAACTCCGTATGAGAGACTTGGGGATCCAGATGCTTTCAGGATTACCTGATGAATAGTCGGTTTCTTGGGAAATTGCACACTGCATCTGCGCCAGAGAGATTCTCAGAGGAGGGGTCAATGGCAGCATCTTTGGGGAAGGGGGGGAGCATCAGGAAAGCACAATAAGAAAAGGCATCCTAGGCAGAAGGAAGGGCCTGAGCAGGGCAAGGTCAAAGCTGAATTCCTGATACACCCCCCCCCAATCCACTTAACTGCTCCTCTCAGCCTGGGTCATGGGGTCACCTTTGAGACTCACACCTAGTGCTCTCACTCCTGCCAACCCCATGGACACTACCCACGGCCAGGCACCCATCCCTTGGGGGGGCTGTTCCAGCCTTTAATTCCTAGTCATCTACTGCAGTCCCAAGGGACCTTTTCCTGTCTCTCCCCTGCTCAGCCCCCCACTCCCTGCCCTGGCTCCCCAGTGCTCTGGAGAGCAAGTCCACACCTTCATCTTGGGATAAGACGTAGCAGGAGACCCAGCCCTGCCTGCTGCATCACATCTTTAGCATGAACAACTACACGAGCAATAATAACAGTAATAACAGCAGCTACCTGTATTTACACGATGCCAAGTCTTATGTCACGTGGTTTAAAGGTGACTTCATGGTGGATTTATCATCTCCGTTTTACAATAGGGCATGCTGAGGTTCAGAGAACTCAAGGGACTTGTCNTAACAGCGGCTACCTGTATTTACACGATGCCAAGTCTTATGTCACGTGGTTTAAAGGTGGCTTCATGGTGGATTTATCATCTCCGTTTTACAATAGGGCATGCTGAGGTTCAGAGAACTCAAGGGACTTGTCCAAGGTCACCAGCCTGGGTATGAACGGCATTCTTTCCAACTCCAAAGCTCAGGCTTAACCCCAACAGTCTGTCCCCTCCGTGACACGTCTCTGGTGTGGTGGGTTTCACTTCTTTGCTGTTGCTCTGTCTTAATCATTCAGCCTGAACACCAGAAGCTGGGCAGCCTAAACAGCAGACATTTATTTCTCACAGTTCTGAAGGCTAGGAAGTCCAAGGTCAAGGTGCCAGCCAATTCAGTTCTGGATGAGGCTCTCTTCCTGGCTTGCAAACGCTCACCATCTTGCTGTGTCCTCACATGGCAGAGAGAGACAGAGACAGAGATGGAAAAGAGGAGGGGAACAGAGAGGGTGTCTCTTCTTAGAAGGGCAACATCTCATCAAGAGGGCCCCACCCTCATGACCTCAATCAAACCTAATCGCCTCCCAAAGGTCCCACCCCCAAATACCATCACACTGGGGGTTAGGGCTTCAACATATGCATTAGGGGGGACACAAGCACTCAGGCCAAAACACCCTTGCTTCAAATAATGGAGCCTAATTCCCCTCTGCTTGAGTGTGGGTCAGACTTGAGTGACTCCATTTAAAAAACCAACCACTTTTTATTTTCCTATTATTGTAGATTCTCATGTGGTTGTAGGAAATCACACAGAGAGAGCCAGTATATTCTTCACCCATTTCCCCCTAATAGTAACATGTAGCATAACTCGGGTACAATATCCTACCCAGGAAACTGATACAAACTGACCTTATTCAGATTTCTCCAGATTTACATGCACTCGACTGTGTGAGTGTGTGTATGTGTGTGTGTGCACGTGTGATTCCTTACAGTTTTACAGGACTACATTTGTGTGACTATACCACAGACGAGTATAATAATCCCATCACAGNTGGGGGGGGGCACAAGCACTCAGTCCATAACACCCTTGCTTCGAATAATGGAGCCTAATTCCCCTCTGCTTGAGTGTGGGTCAGACTTGAGTGACTCCATTTAAAAAACCAACCANAGGGGGGACACAAGCACTCAGGCCAAAACACCCTTGCTTCAAATAATGGAGCCTAATTCCCCTCTGCTTGAGTGTGGGTCAGACTTGAGTGACTCCATTTAAAAAACCAACCACTTTTTATTTTCCTATTATTGTAGATTCTCATGTGGTTGTAGGAAATCACACAGAGAGAGCCAGTATATTCTTCACCCATTTCCCCCTAATAGTAACATGTAGCATAACTCGGGTACAATATCCTACCCAGGAAACTGATACAAACTGACCTTATTCAGATTTCTCCAGATTTACATGCACTCGACTGTGTGAGTGTGTGTATGTGTGTGTGTGCACGTGTGATTCCTTACAGTTTTACAGGACTACATTTGTGTGACTATACCACAGACGAGTATAATAATCCCATCACAGGGATCCATTGTGCTACCCTTTTACGGCTGCAGTCACCTTCAACTTGTAAACCATTCATCAGTTCTCCCTGCCTATCATTTTGCCATTTCAAGGATGTTCTAGCATAGCCATACAATGAAGTATGGTTCAGCCGTGTAAAGAAATAAGTACTGATAAATGCTACAACATGGATAAACCTTGAAGATACTATGCTAAGTGAAAAGGCCAGTTACCAAGGACCACATACTGTAAGATTCCATTTGTATGTAATGTCCGGGGGGCAAATTTACTGAGACAGAAAGTGTATTAGTGGTGCCTGGAGCTGTTGGATAGCTAAGGGGTGTGGTTTTGTTTTGTTTTGTTTTGGTTTGGTTTTTTGTAGGGGTAATGAACATGTACTAAAACTGCGGTAATGGGTGCACAATTCTCTGTACCAAAAGCCACTGAATTGTCCACTTTCAATGAGTGAATTGTATGGTATATGAATTTGCTTCTCAGTAAAGCTGCTACAAAGAGGAATGTTATATAACTGGAATGATAAAGTATGTAATCTTTGAGATTGGAGCTCCCCTCCCCCACTCAAAACAATTCCTTTGAGATTCATCCAAGTTGTGACATGGATCAATAGCTAGTTCCTTTTTATTGCTGACTAGTATTTCATGGTTTCAATGTACCACAGTTCGTGTAACTACTCACGCACCAAACAATATTTGAGTTGTTCCTAGTTTTTGGATATTATGAATAAAGCTGCTATGAACATTTATGTATAGATATTTATGTGAACTTAATTTTTTATTTTTTTAATTAAAAAAATTAAGTAATCTCTACACCCCATGTGGGGCTTGAACTCACAACTCTGAGATCAAGAGTCACGTGCCTCTCCCACTGGGCTAGCCAGGCACCCCTATTTTTAAAGATAAACGCCTAAGAGTGTAATTGTTGGGTCTTATGGTAAGAACATGTTTAGTTTTGTAAGAAACCACCATACTGTTTTCCAAAGGGGCTGTATCGTTTTACATTCCCACCACCAAAGTATGAGGGATTAAGTTTCTGGGCATCCTCACCAGCATTTGGTATTATTGCTATTTATTATTTTAGCTGTTTTGATAGGTGCATACTAATATCTTCTTTGAACCTGCATTTCCTTAATGGCTAATGATATTGAACATTTTTTCATGTGCTGATTTACCATCTTTATATCCTTTTCAGTGAAGTGTCTGTTCATGTATCTTGCCCATTTTTTGTTTGTTGTTTGTTTTGTTCACATAGGCTCTAGGCTCAGTGTGGAGCCCAATGTGGGCTGAACTCATGACTCCGAGTTCAAGACCTGAGCTGAGATCAAGAGTCAGGTGCTCAACAGACTGAGCCACACAGGTGCCCCTATTTTGCCCATATTCTAACTGGATTTTTTAAAAAGATTTTTATTTACTTATTTGAGAGAGAGAGAATGAGAGCACAAGAGAGGGGAGGGTCAGAGGGAGAAGCAGGCTCCCCGTTCAGCAGGGAGCCCAATGTGGGACTCGATTCTGGGACTCCGGGATCATGACCTGAGCCAAATGCAGACACTTAACTCACTGAGCCACCCAGGTGCCCCTATTTTGCCCATATTCTAACAGGATTTTTTTTTAAAGATTTTTATTTACTTATTTGAGAGAGAGAATGAGAGCACAAGAGGGGGGAGGGTCAGAAGGAGAAGTAGACTCCCTGCTGAGCAAACAACCCAATGTGGGGCTCCATCCCAGAATCCTGGGATCATGACCTGGGCTGAAGGGAGATGCTTTTTTTTTTTTTTTAAAGATTTTATTTATTTATTTGACAGAGATAGAGACAGCTAGCGAGAGACGGAACACAAGTAGGGGGAGTGGGAGAGGAAGAAGCAGGCTCACAGCAGAGGAGCCTGANGAACCCAATGTGGGGCTCCATCCCAGAATCCTGGGATCATGACCTGGGCTGAAGGGAGATGCTTAACCAACTGGGCTACCCAGGCATCTCCTAACTAGATTTTTTTAACTGTTGAGTTTTGAGAGTTCTTTGTATGTTCTAGATAAAAGTCCTTTGTCAGATACGCGTTTTGCAAATATTTTCTCCCAGTCTGCAGATTCTTTTCATGTCTTCCTGGGTCTTTTGAAGAGCAAATATTTTTATAATTTTGATGAAGTCAGACCCTCCAATCCCCACCAAGGAGGCACTAAATACCTCCCCAGAGCTTCAAGACCTTTTTCCGTGTCTAGAAGTCTCCTCAAGAGATACAAGAACCACTTTTGGAACTTAGACACACCTGATATCCCTCAAACTCTGCTTTTTAGGTTCAGAGCTACACCTCCAGCGGCTCAAGCTCCTCCACCAATTCATGGACACCACCTCCTGAACTTCACCCTCCTCCACATCGGGACCTCCGCCTGTGCTCCTCCTCCCCTGGAGCCTGGAGACGCCACCTGGAGCTGGTTGGCCGCCAGTGTGGTCTCCTGCAGGTAGGTGATGGTGAAGGGAGAGCAAGTCCTGCGGGCAGTGGATGGCCTGGGCTGAGTGGGAACAAAGTGGGGTTTCCCCTCTCCCTTCTCTCTTTGCCTCTGCCTTGTCTCCTTCCCACTTCTGCTCTTCCCATTCCCAAGTTCAATCCTGAGTCCTCCCCTATGGCGCACTGGTGCTCCAAGTGCGGCAGCAGCGTTTCCAGGCCCCAGTGCATGTGGCAGCGCGGGTCCCAGAACTGTGGCGGAGGGGTGGGACTGAGCCTGGTGAAGCGAGGCTCAGGTGGGGAGGGCGGGGCTGAGCAGAGAATGGGCGGGCCTTGGCTGGGAGCCAGCACTCTTGTGCCGATAACAACCCACCTGCCAGCCCAGCATTTTTAAAAGACCATTCTCACTATCTCTGCCTTCTGATTAGAGAGCTTAATCCATCTCCTTATCAAGTAATTGCTGATAAGGAAGGACTTATTTCTACCATTGTACCATTTGTGTTCTGTGTTTTAGAGCTTTTTTGTTCTTCCTTTCTTCCGTTACTGCTTTCTTTTGTGTTAATCGATTTTTTTGTAGTGAGACATCCTTTCTCATTTCCTTTTATGTATTTTTCCTGTAGATATTTTCTTTAGGGTTACATTTGACATTCTAACTTATAAAAATCTGACTTGAATTAATACCAGCTTGAATTCAATAACACACAAATAGTCTACTTTTTTTTTTTTAAAGATTTTATTTATTTGACAACGATAGACAGCCAGCGAGAGAGGGAACACAAGCAGGGGGAGTGGGAGAGGAAGAAGCAGGCTCCCAGAGGAGGAGCCTGATGTGGGGCTTGATCCCATAACGCCGGGATCACGCCCTGAGCCAAAGGCAGACACTTAACGACTGTGCCACCCAGGCGCCCCCAAATACTCTGCTTCTCTACAGGTCCATAACCTTAGGCTGTATGTATGTATGTATGTATGTAATCTCTACACCCAGCATGGGGCTTGAACTCAACAACCCTGAGACCAAGAGTCACACGCTGCACCTACTGAGCCAGCCAGATGCCCTGACCCTGTGCATTGTTGATGTCACAAATTACATCTTTATAAATTGTGTCCAATCATAGATCTATAATTGTTTTAAAATTAATTTTGTTTTTAAAAATCGAGTAGAGTTAAACTGTAACTACAATAAAGCTGGCTTCCATATTTGCCCATGTAGACACCTTTGCTGGACCTTTATTTCTTCGTACAGCTCAAGGTATTGTCTGATGTCCTTTCATTTCAATCCAGAGGACTTCCTCAGCATTCCTTGTGGGGCACGTCTAGTGGTAATGAATCTTATCAGCTTTTGTTTATCTGAGCATATCTTAATTTTTACCTCATTTTTTTTTTTGAAGGACAGCTTTACTGGATATAGAATTCTCAGTTGACAGTCTGTTTAAAAAAGATTTTCCCCAGCACTTTTAATATATCAACCACTACCTTATGGCTTCCAAGATTTCTGATGAAAAATCTGCTGGTAAGGAGGTATGCTTCTCATACCTACTTCAACTGTCCATTTTTCAAGTTTGCCAATTCTTTCTTCTTCCTGCTTACATCTATAAACCCATGAAGTAGATTTTTTTTATTTCAGTTATTGTAATTTTTATTTTTATTTTTTTTAAAGATTTTATTTATTTATTCAACAGAGATAGAGACAGCCAGCGAGAGAGGNCATCTATAAACCCATGAAGTAGATTTTTTTTATTTCAGTTATTGTAATTTTTATTTTTATTTTTTTTTAAAGATTTTATTTATTTATTTGACAGAGATAGAGACAGCCAGCGAGAGAGGGAACACAAGCAGGGGTGTGGGAGAGGAAGAAGCAGGCTCCTAGCGGAGGAGCCTGATGTGGGGCTCGATCCCATAACGCCAGGATCACGCCCTGAGCCGAAGGCAGACGCTTAACCGCTATGCCACCCAGGCGCCCCTCAGTTATTGTAATTTTTAGTTTCATAATTTTTCTTTGGTTCCTTTTTTTTAAAGATTTTATTTATTTATTTATTTGTCAGAGAGAGAGAGAGAGAGTGAGCACAAGCCGGGGGAGTGGCAGGCAGAGGGAGAAGCAGGCTCCCCACTAAGGAGCCCAATGCAGAGCTCAATCCAGGACTTTGGGATCATGACCTGAGCCAAAGGCAGATGCTTAACCAACTGATCCACCCAGGCGTCCCTCCCTTTGATTCCTTTTTATAATTTCTATCTTTATTGATGTTCTCATTTTATTTATACATCATTTTCCCGTCTTTGCCCATGTTTTCCTTTCACTCTGTGGGCATATTTAAGATAGTTAATAGTTGTTGGGTTTTTTTTTTTTTTCCTAGTATGTACAGCATCTGAGTTTCCTCAGGGCTGCTTTTTGTTCATCTGATTTCTATGAATGGATCATACCTTACTGTTTCTTTTCTTTTTCTTTTTTTTTCTTTTTAATATTTTATTTATTTATTTGACAGAGAGACAGCCAGCGAGAGAGGGAACACAAGCAAGGGGGGAGTGGGAGAGGGAGAAGCAGGCTTCCCGCTGAGTAGGGAGCCGGATGCGGGGCTTGATTCCAGAATGCTGGGATCATGACCTGAGCCTAAGGCAGATGTTTAACGACTGAGCCACCCAGGCGCCCCTACCTTCCTGTTTCTTTGTCTGCCTTGTTGTATCTTATTGAAACTGATCATTGAACCTTATAATATGATAACTCTGGAAGTTTAATTCTCACCTCTTCTCCAGGGTTTTTCTTTTTCTTTTTTTAATTGCTGTAGGGGTCTCTGTTATGTAGTTCAGCCTGGAGTGGAGGCTTACGGGCTTCAGAGGTCTTTTCTGAACCTGTTTTTTCCTTGGGCATGTGCAGTGGCTTTCTAAATTCACCCATATATCTGGTTGTTTGTGGGTGTCATCATCCTTAATGTCTGGCTCCCAAAAGGAGAAAGGGGCGGGGGATGATCCCAAACAGATAATATTCCTTAAAATTTCCTGGAAGCTGGGGCGCATGGGTGGCTCAGTAGGTTAAGCATCTGCCTTTGGCTGTGGTCATGATACCGGGGTTCTGGGATTGAGCCCTGCATCTGGCTCCCTGCTTAGGGGGGGCGTCTGCTTCTCCCTTTCCCTCTGCTGCTCGTGCTTTCTTGTGTGTGCATGTGGGCACGCGCTCATGTGCACTCTCTCTCTCTCTCTCAAGTAATTAAGTAAAGTCTTTAAAACAATCTCCTGGGAGCCACTTTAGCTGGTGGGGTTGAAACAATGGCAGCCAGCCTTGGTGTCTGCAAACCTCAGTGATCAAAAGTCGTAAGCAGCAATCAGAACATAGAACCCAGATAACTGGAAGACTAATTCTTTTCGTCCTACCTCGGTTCGAGCAGGACACACCTGGAATACAGGCCACTTTCTCCAAAGCTGTCTGCCATGGAGTGGGTGGTGGATAATAGGTAGTCACTCCACTCCTGCGCTAAAGGCTGAAATAAACTGCAATTTACCAGCCACAAGTTCAAAGCCCAGAAAGTTAAAAAAAACCTGGAACTGGAAGTGCAAGTTCAAATAGACTCCATAGTTTCAAAATAGTTAACTTCAGACAATTTGTGGCAGTATAATTGTCAAGGTGGGAAAAAAATGATTCCCAGTGCTACCCAGTTCCACCATTGTCCCTGATATCACTTGCGGCATAGCTGCTTTTAGATGACCTAAAATCTCAAAGAAACTCTCCAGCTTCTCCTCCAGAATTTACGTGGTCTACTATATGTCTTAACCCCCTAATCTCTTGCCCCTGGCATTTGTGGGTCTTTAAAATGCCATGCAGCTTTTATGAGCAGTGCCTGTTGCCTTTCCCACTTGAGATCTGAGCGAGGTTAATGAGACAGGAGCACCTTGCACCAGTCCTTCAGGTACCTGCCAAAGAAGTTAGGACAATCTTACACACGCATTAGTGAATTGGTCTGCTCTGTTCCTCCAGTTCAAGGGCCAGGCTCCCCAAATCGGAACACGAGCTACTGATGCAGTCCAAAGGGAAGAGAGGCATAGTAGCAGATTCAGGACAGGCAGAGGCCACAGTAGAGAGGGAAGAAGTTTCCAAGAGGCAGGCTTGGCCAACACAAGAGATCAAAGCCCCCTGTCATGAGATCGCCTTGGTAGAGGTGGGGTCTGTCTCTGAGCTCAAGCTCCCTTGGCACCTGGGGCTGGTAAGAAAGGCATAAACTTTAGGGAATTGGAGGATGGTCTTTATATCATCCATGGTCCACTCAGAAGTTAGATTAATGAGGAGAATTGAATATAAAAATTACTGATCCGTTATTGAGGAACTGAAAAACAGAAAGAAAACTCAAAGGTAGAGAGGAGGTAGTAACTCTAGGGAGACTTTGCTTCTCTCTGGGACCGGGGGAATCGAATGGAAGAAGATGAGAGATTAAGTATTATAAACTTGGAAGATGGGTCCTGGGGGGCTCAAACCCAGACTCCTGAGAAAGCAGTGCAGCTTGACTTGTGCTAGCTTCCCCAAGGAGTGTCCATGAGGCTGCTTCTGCAGGTGATGGGAAGGGGGCAGAGTGGGGTCCCCAGCTGATGCCAGGAGGAGCTGCCTCTGCAGAGCGAGGTAGCTGGTGTGACAGGAAACAGGAAGAAGTGAGTCCCTTCTCCTGCCTACAGCCTTTCTGTCTGTCTCTGCCACCTTCTGCTGGTGGTGCCTAACCGGGAAACTCTGCAAAGCAGAAACATGGTTTGCCGAGGCCCCGTTCCAGCAACATATGAGAAAGCATAAAGGATGGGGTCAAAGCTGAGAGATAGTCGTTTCATAGGCAACATGGTCTCACACTCTCCCTGAAGGATACAATCTCCTGAGTTTGTGTTACAAATGAATTGTTCAACTCAGTAAAAATTCACATGCGTGCTGTCTTTTCTAAGAAGAACACTCATCTGATGTTTCTAGCCCCTTTCATTTTCCTCGGTAAAAGGTCCCCTCTCGTAAACCCTCAGGGCTACCCCCATGTTGGCTCCGGGATACGCTGTGAGAGACAAGAGAAGGAAGTAGGAGTTGAGGCAAAGGGCCCAGAAACGTTGGTGAGTCCCGTGCACCTGGGGCTAGTGCTTGCCATGCCCATCCCAGGTGGACATTCTGAAGACATGAAATGCACCCCCACGGACCTAGACAGAGCCAAACCCATGGCAGAGTTCTGCCCAAGGAAGGGGAACCAGCTCAGAAAGAGGAGACCAGATAGCCTGAGCAGGAAAGGGGGTCATGGGAATGAGAGTGAGGAGGTATAATGTTGAAGCAGAGAGTTGGTTTCCAGCGAGAGGAAGACTAGAGAGCCAGAGGAGAAATGGCAAAATCCTGAGGTATAGGGGAGTAGGAGACAAGAGTGGGAGGAACTACGTAGGATGGAAGTGCAGGATTCCAGTTGGGTGGGGTAGTTTGGGTGAGGAGAGTGACTGGGTTTCAGAGATAAACGGGGTCTAGAACAGGAAGAAGTTAACTGTAGGACATTTCAAAACATACTACAAGCCTACAGTAGCCAAGACAGTGTGGGACTGGCATGAGATTTGATATGGATCAGTGGGAAAGAATTGAGCATCCAGGAACAATTCCCTACATTTTTGGCTAATTTGTTTATTTATTCATTTACTTTATTTTATTTTTATTTATTTTTATTTTTAGGGAGGAAGGGGGGTAGGAGGAGAGAATCTTAAGCAGGCTCCATGCCCAGTGCATAACCTGACGTGGGGCTCGATCTCACAACTGTGAGATCATGACCTGAGCCAAAGTCAAGAGTCAGATGCTTAACTGACTGAGCCACCCAGGTGCCCTGGTTAACCTATTTTTTTTAATTGCCTAAGACAATTCAGTGGGGAATGTCTACTCGACATGGTGCTGGGACAGTTACATATCAACCTGGAGAAAGATGAACTGAGACCCCCTACCTCACATCGTACAGTAAAATTAACTCACATTGAAATGGTGAAAAGTAAAAATATAAAAATATAAAGTTATCAGCAGATGCAGGATAATATTTTTTGACCGAGTGGTAGGAAAGACGTTTGTTTATTTGTTTTAAAGGAAGATCAAAAGGATATATCCTAATGCAAGAGCACGTGATGATGTGTGTGTTTCAGTCCCCAAATTATTCACCAAAATGTGGTCTCTCAGAGCTTTCCTAAGGTTCTCTACCTATAGGTTTTCTGGATTTATTTTATAATTTTTCACAAGAATAATTATTCGTGACTTTTTTCCATATTATGGTAATATGGTAGCTTATTTTTCTGAAAGCTTTCATAAATATTTAAATCAATACAATAATCAACTATTTAATAGCTGTAATCTTTAAAAAATGTACAAAAGCCATAAATAAATACCCCCTTCCACTTAGCTGGATATACTGCCCTTTCTCTAAACATATCTCTGGGAAAAAGTAAGCATGACAGTTTATGGAGCAGTTAATGTGAGGAGTGAGGAGAAGAACACCTTATAGCATGGTGTTATATCCTTTGGGGATAGTACAGTGTCCTCTGATATTAGACTCTGTGTGTGCGTGTGTGTATGTAATTTTCTAAGGAAACGGGATCATTTATTCATTCATTATATTTAGTCATCTCGTTCTCTTATCTTCCAAACATGTCCATCTGACCTGGTAGAAAATGCTATTACTATTATAAGTGTATTAAAGATATTGTTTTAATTAATGGCCATTGGATGTTTTGTCTCCTTATTTTCCCCATGGTTTTCAGTACCCAATTCATATTATAATTCATAAAAAGAGGCGGAAACCTAATGTGTAAAAATTCAAAGTCCAGGGGTGCCTGGGTGGCTCAGTTCGTTAAGCATCTGACTCTTGATCTCAGCTCAGGTGTTATTATGAGAGTCAAGAGTTCAAGCCCTGCATGGACTTCATGCTGAGCATGGAGCGTACTTAAAAAAATTCAAAGTCCAATCTCTGCCTTTTGGTTAGAGCATTTAACCCATTTACACGTAAAATAAGTACTGATAAGGAGGGACTTCTGTCATTTTGCTATCTGTTTTGTATATGCCTTGCAACTTTTTTCTCACTTGCTTTTGAAGGATAGTTTTGCTGAGTATAGGACTCTTGATTCATAGTTTTGTTTTGTTTTATCATTTTGAATATATCATCCCACTGTCTTCTGGCCTCCAAAGTTTCTTTTTTTAAAATTTTTTAAAAGAATTTATTTATTCATTCGACAGAGAGACAGCCAGCGAGAGAGGGAACACAGCAGGGGAGTGGGAGAGGGAGAAGCAGGTTGCCAGCGGAGGAGCCTGATGTGGGGCTCGATCCCAGGACCCCAGGATCATGCCCTGAGCTGAAGGCAGACGCTTAACGACTGCGCTACCCAGGCGCCCCAGGCCTCCAAAGTTTCTGATGAGAAATCTCCTAATAATTTTTTTTGAGGATCCCAAGATTCACTTTTCTCTTGCTGCTTTCAAAATTCTTTATGCCTTTGGCTTTGACAGTTTGATTATAATGTGTCATGGTGTGAGTCTCTTTGAGTTCATCTTACTTGGAGTCAATTCAGCTTCTTGTATGTTTTTTATATTTGTGTCTTTCATCAAATTTGGGAAGTTATCAGCCATTATTTCTTCAAATACTCTTTCTTCCCCCTTTCTCTCTCTTTTTCCAGGACTCCAATAATGTGTATGTTGGTCCATTCAATTGTGTCCCTTAGGCTCCATTCACTTTTTTCAATCTTTCTGTCTCTCAGACTCAATAATTTCCATTTTCCTATCTCCAAGTTTGCTGATTCTTTCTTCTGTCTGCTCAAATGTGCCTTTGAATTCCTCTAGTGAAAATTTCATTTCAGTTATTGTACTTTTCAACTCCAGAATATTCCCCTCGAATAGGTTTATTTTTTAAATTTTTTTCATCTTTATTGACATATAATTGACAAATAAAAATTGTTACCAGACTTCTTTTATGTTTTGTATTTCTTTTTTTAACTTTTAAAATTTATTTAATTAATTTATTTTTAGAGAGAGAGTGGGAGAAAGCAGAAGGGAGGGACAATGGGAGAGGGGGAAAGAGTCTCAAGCAGACTCCACATTGAGCACAGAGCCCAACATAGGGCTCGATCTCATGATCCTGAGATCATGAGCTGAGCCAATACCAAGAGTTAGATGATTAACTGACTGTGCTTCCCAGGTGCCCCAATTTTGTTTTCTATTTCTTATTGACATATCCATTTAGTTAACACATTTTTTTCTTTTCCCACATCTTCCTTTAGTTCTCTGAGCAACCCTAAAATGATTGTTTTAAAGTCTTTGTCTAGAGATCTGCCATCAGGTTTCTTTTCAGGGGCAGTTTTTGTTGGTTTATTTTTTCCTTTGAAATGGCTGTGTTTTCTCATTTGTATGCCTTGTGATGTCTTTGTTGAAATCTGGATGACTGAATCTAAAAATGTTGTAACTCTGAAAATCAGATTCTTCCCCTTCTCCAGGGTTTGCTTTATAAAATTTTTTTGTTGTTATTTTAGGGGTGCTTGGCTGGCTCACTCAGTAGAGTGTGTGACTCTTGATCTCAGGGTTGTAAGTTCAAGCCCCATATTGGGTATAGCACTTACTTAATTTAAAAAATTAATTTTTTGTTATTTTATTGTTGTAGACTGTCTCTGTGCCAAGGATCAGCATGACATGTAAATTTAGGTTCTTTGCTGAGTGTGTGTCTTTCCTTGGGCATGCACAGGTGACTTTCTAATTTTCCGGGTATATATAGTTGATTTTTAATATTCTAGTCTGGCTCCCAAAAGACGGATAAACAAATGAAGGAGGACAAAAGGGCACTAACCCTTCAAATACCTTGGAAATGATTTCTCTTGTAGAGGGAAGGGCTTACAACAATGCAGGGAATTGCAACAACAGTGGCCACAGCCTCTTTGTCTGTACCTCTGTGATCAGAAGCAGTAATCAACCATCAGAGCATAGATCCCTGATATTTGGGGAACAAGGTCCTTTTTGCCCACCCTTTCTCCCACAAGCTGTGTGCAAGCTGCTCCAGGAACATGCACACAGATTACTGCTACCAGGCTAGGGGTGAGGAATGTGTCCCTGCTACTGTGCTAAGAGCTGTGATTGACTGTAGTTTACCTCAGTTTACTTTTCAAGCCATCCTCTGGAATTTGCAAGCCTTCAATAGACTATGGAGTTCAAATGCTTATATCAGACAGATTTTACCAGTGTAATTGTTGTCTAAGTAGGGAGACATTCCAGGTGCACCCTATTCTGCCATCTTCCCAGCCTCCTCTGCTTTTCTTGTCCTAATCAATTACATCAGATCTCTCCTCAATGTGAACTCCTTCAAGGGTATCCTACCTCCCATCTCAATTACTCCTACTGCTTTCCAAGTGTGGATTTTTTCATCACACTTTTCACAATCAGGAAAATCAAGGTTCACAGGGTTTATTGCTTTCTTAAGAACTTACAGGGGCACCTGGGTGGCTCAGTCCGTGAAGCGTCTGCCTTTGGCTCAGGTCATGATCCCGGAGTCCTGTTCAAGCACCGCATCAGGCTCCTGCTGAGTCTGCTTCTCCGTCTGCCCCTCACCCCACTCATGCTCTCTCTCTCAAATAAATAGATAAAATTTTTAAAAAGTTACTTACAAAAAATTAAATCGTGTAGATGAAATTAAGTTAAACAGTGTTACTTTTACTTCTATTAACTGTACTTTCCTATATAAAAAGTCCTCCAGGAAACTGCTTAAATCATTTTCCAGAAATGGAAAGGCAGTGGTGCTCCCTCTTGTGGTGAGGGCAACATTAATATCCACACACTATTACAGCAGATGATAGTTTAAAATATTCTCTGTGTGTCCTCAATGAACAGGTGGTGTTATGGTTGGGGAGAACAGAAGCAAATAAAATGGATGAAGCACTTACCCAAGATATCACAGTCTATCTTGGAAGACCATTTCAAATTAATAATTAAAACTGAGGAAGGGGCATTTGGCTGGCTCAGTCACAAGGATGTGACTCTTGATCTGGAGATCATGAGTTCAAGACCCACGTTGATCATAGAGCTTAAAACGAATGAATGAATGAATGAATGAATGAATGAATGAATGAATGAATGAAAGAAAGAAATTAAGGGAAACTAGGGATGTGTAGATGGATTCAACCTGCAGCCAGTCAGATTGCTTGAAAGAGAAAGCTATTTATGTGATGGTTAGGACTTAGCTACAGAAATGATTGGACAGATCTGTGGGGGTGAGAGTGGGAATTAGAGAGAATCTCAAATTGGTAAATTGAACATGTGTATCCTCAGGCACGGAGCCCCTGGCGACAACCATGAACTGACGAAGGTCGGAGAGCTCTGAAGCAGAGGAAAAAGGTCAGATTCGATTAGTTTTATATAGCAATTTGTTAATGTGAAAATGATAGTTTATGGACATCTTTGTAGTCTCAAAGAAACAATTATTTGCCAGTATTTTTATCTATAAACAGTATATCTTAGAATTTTTCTTCGCTACCATATGCAAAAATACGTTTATGATGTTTTGACACGTGTATATTGTAAAATGATGACCAGAATCAAGCTAATTAACATACGCATCACCTCTCATACTTACCTTTTCGTGTGTGTGATGAGAACATTCAAGATTTACTCTCTTAGCACATTTTAAGTATACAATTCAGTATTATTGACTGTATCTCCGGAACTTATTCATCCTGCATAACGGAAACTTGTTACCACCCTTTGACCAGCATCTTGCCTTTTCCCCATCCCTCAGTCTTTGGTAACTATCTTCTTACTCTCTGCTTCTGCGAGTTTGACATTGTTAGATTCCACATACAAGTAAGATCATGCCGCGATGCCTGGGTGGCTCAGTCAGTTGAGTGTGTCCGACTCCTGATTTTGGCTCAGATCATGATCTCAGAGTTGTGAGACTGAGCTCCACAACAGGGTTGAGCCTGCTTGGAATTCTTTCTCTCCCTCTTCCTCTACCCCTCCCCCCCCACTCTCTCAAAAAAAAAATGAGATCATGCAGTATTTGTATTTCTACGTCTGGCTTATTTCACTTAGCTAATGTCCTCTAGGTTCATCCATATTGTTGCAAACGGCGGGATTTCCTTCTTTTTAAAGGCAGAGTTATATTTTAGTGTGTGTCTATAATAGTCTCTTCATTCATCCATTGACAGACACTTAAGTTGTTTCACTATCTTGCCTATTGAAAATAATGCTGCACTAAACATAGCAGGGCAGCTAGGTCTTTGAGATACTAAGGTGGGGTTACTGCATCGAATGGTAGTTTTATTTTCAATTTTTTGAGGCACCGCTATGCCATTTTCCATTATGGCTCTACCAGTTTACATTCCCAACAGTGTACAGAAGTTCTCTTTTCTCCACATCCTTGCCAACCCTTGATCTTTTGTCACGATTAGCCACGTGAGATGATATCTCATTTTGGTTTTGATTTGCATTTCTCTGTTGATTAGTGATGTTGAACATCTTTCCATATACTTGTTGGCCATTTGTATGTTTTTTTGAGAAGCGTCTAGTCAGATCCTTTGCCTACTGTTTTTTGTTTGTTTTGCTATTGAGTTGAGCTCCTTATATTTTTTAGATGTTAACTCCTCACTGGTTTGCAAATATTTTCTCCTATCCTTTAGTTTGTCTCTTCACTGTGCTGATTGTTTTGTTGTACAGGAGATTTTCAATTTAATGCAATCCCACTTGTCTATTTTTGGTTTTGTTTCCTGTGCTTTTGGGGTCATATCCAAAAAAAGCAATTTCCCAGACCAATGTCAAGAAGCTGTCCCCCTCTGTTTTCTTCTAGTAGTTTTACAGTTTCAGGTGTTACATTTAAGTCTTTCATTGATTTTAAGTTGATTTTTAAAATGATTTCATTTATTTATTTGACACAGAGAAAGAGCACAAGCAGGGGAAGCAGCAGGCAGAGGGAGAAGCAGGTTCCCTGGTGAGCAAGGAGCCTAATGCAGGACTCTCCCAGGACCCTGGGATCATGACCTGAGCCGAAGGCAGATGCTTACCTGACTGAGCCACCCAGGCATCCCTTAAGTTGATTTTTGTATATGGTGTGCGATAAGGGTTCAATTTCATTCTTCTGTACATGGATATCCAGTTTTCCTGACACAGTTTATTGAAGAGACTATCCCCATGTCTGTTCTTGGCATCCTTGTAGAAGATCAGTTGACTATAAATGTTTAGATCGGTTTCTGGGCTCTCTGTTCTTTTTTTTTTTTTTTTTAAAGATTTTATTTATTTATGCGACAGAGATAGAGACAGCCAGCGAGAGAGGGAACACAAGCAGGGGGAGTGGGAGAGGAAGAAGCAGGCTCATAGCGGAGGAGCCTGACGTGGGGCTCGATCCCACAACGCCGGGATCACGCCCTGAGCCGAAGGCAGACGCTTCACCGCTGTGCCACCCAGGCGCCCCTGGGCTCTCTGTTCTATTCCATTGATCTATATGACTGTTTTTATTCCAGTACAGTATTTTTTTGATTATTATAGCTTTGTAGTACATTTTGAAATCAGGCAGTATTATTCCTTCAGCTTTTTTCTTCTTATTCAAGATTGCTTTGGTTATTCTGGGTCTTTTGTGGTTCCATTTGAATTTTAGGAATGTTTTTTCAATTTCTGTAAAGAATGACATTGCCCATTTCTAGATTATCTGATTTGTTGGTATATAATTGTACATAAAAGTAATCCTTTTTATTTTTAAAGCCTCATTACAATGTTTATTCTTTCTGGCTTTGTTTGAGTCTTTTTTTTTTTTTTAAATCTAGCCAAGCGTTTGTTGATTTTACTTTTTGATTTTTATTTTACTTTATTTTTTTTTTTACTATTTCTCTACTCTGTACTCATTTATTTCTCCTCTAATCTTTAGTATTATTTCCTTTCTTTTGATAACTTTGGGCTTAGTTTGTTCTTTTTATAGTTTCTTGAGGTGTAAAGTTAGATCATTTTTTGGAGATCTTTCTTCTTTTTTAGCGTTAGTGTTTATTGCTCTAAAATTCCCTCTTAGCACTGCTTCTGCTGCATCCCATGAGTTTCGTTAGGTTGTATTTTTATTTTCATTTGTCTTGAGATATTTAGAAAATCCCTTTTTTATTTCTTCTTTGAACCAATGGTTGTTCAAGAGTGTGGTGACTAGTTTCCACGTATTTGTGAATTTTATTGCTGTTAATTCATTTCTAATTTCATCACATCTCATACTGTGTGAAAGGATACTTGGGATGATTTTTACCTTCTTAAATGTACCAAGTCTTGTTTTGTGACCTAACTTGTGATCCTGTGATCTATCCTGGAGAATGTGCTATGAGCGTTTGAGAAGAATGTGTATTCTTCTGCTTTGGGTGGAAGGTTCTCTCTCTCTCTCTCTCTCTCTCTCT
>NC_048221.1:8376099-8389969 GCF_002007445.2 Ailuropoda melanoleuca
GCCTGATGTGGGGCTCGATCCCATAACGCCGGGATCACGCCCTGAGCCGAAGGCAGACGCTTAACCGCTGTGCCACCCAGGCGCCCCTCAATTGACTTTTTAAACTTTTTATGATGATTCGTCTATTTATCATGAAGCAGAGTTCTGCCTCTTTTGAATTTTAATAAGTTAGTATTATATAATATATCATTCATATTATACTGAAAAGGTGTGGGTCACCCAATATACTTACTCACCTCACTNAAACTTTTTATGATGATCTTTGTCTATTTATCATGAAGCAGAGTTCTGTCTCTTTTGAATTTTAATAAGTCAGTATTATATAATATATCATTCATATTATACTGAAAAGGTGTGGGTCACCCAATATACTTACTCACCTCACTGCTTATGGGACAGAGTTGAAGTTTTTTTTTTTTTTATCTTGTTGATAATATCATTCTTCTTTTTGTCTTCAAGTGCTAGTACATTATTAAATTTTTTACACATCGGGAAAAAAATTGCTGGGCTATAGATTATGGAAAAATTCAAATTTACTAGGAAATGCTGATAGAGGGTATGAATTAACTATCTGACCATTCATGCATGTGTATTTATTTATTCTTTGCAATTTGCCAACACCTTTTATTTTACCTATATGGTGTTAAACAGAATCTCCATGTGATTATATATTGTTTTGGTTAATTACCATTGGTGTTGAGCATTTTTCCTATATGGTCTTTCATCTCCTNTGTGTATTTATTTATTCTTTGCAATTTGCCAACATCTTTTACTTTTACCTATATGTGATTATATATTGTTTTGGTTAATTACCATTGGTGTTGAGCATTTTTCCTATATGGTCTTTCATCTCCTGATGAAAGTTTCAGTCATTTTTCATATTTAACTTATTTGTACATTTATTGATTTCCTACTTTTTTTTACTATTCTGCACACTAATGCTTTATCATCTGTAGGTATTAAAATATTTTCTCCCAAATTCACTTCATATTTAACTTATTTGTACATTTATTGATTTCCTACTTTTTTTTACTATTCTGCACACTAATGCTTTATCATCTGTAGGTATTAAAATATTTTCTCCCAAATTCACTTTCTCCCAAATTTTCACTCAGTTCCACATTTTGATGGACTGTTCTTAATTTTAATAGAGTTGAATTTGTCCATCTCTTGGGGCCTACTTTCTTTTCTTCCCTTTTAGCCCCAAACTAAAGGTCTCACATATTTATTTCTGAACCCACCTACTAATGCAGAAGCATAGAAACAAAGAGAAAAATGATTTCCCTGATAAAACACGCCCAACTATTCAGAGATTGTGGTAAGGTGTTAGTGACCACTGTGCAGCATAAATACGTGGGCCGTCTCTAGTGTGATTCCTTATGGACCCAGCTTGGTTTTTCTCCAATCTCTCTTCTTGGAGTTGTACCTGATTTTATTACCAGTTTTCATCTGAATCCATTGGGGAATGGGACAACTCTGCTTTTGTTTCTTGGCCAGGAATCACTTGATTCTAAAAGTCTTGTGAGAGGACATGGTGAGTCAACCAGACACACCACAAAGGTAGAGAAAGGGCCTAATTTATTTTTATTATATAAGAAAGCTCCCCCTACTATGAAGCTATAAAAAACATTTGCATGTAACCTTGAAAGTGTTCTATTTTTGTCTTTCATAGGTAGCTCTACAATAATTATTGTATATGGATGTGATGGGCAGCTGATTCATTATTCTGTAGGTAACCACTTGTCATTTCTCTGTGTTACAATGTCCATCATTTCTATCATTACCCGCTCTATCATAGGTTCATGTACTTTAGATTTTATTTTATTTATTTATTTGTTAGAGAGCACACGCATGGGGAGTGGCAAGCAGAGGGAGAAGCAGGTTCCCTGCTGAGCAAGGAACCCAATTCGGGACTTGAACCCAGGACCCTGGGATCATGACCTGAGCTGAATACAGACGCTTAACCAGCTGAAGCATCCAGGCTTCCCAGGTTCATATACTTTAAGTAGATGCCCCTTTTCCAGAAATTCCTATTTTCCATTGGTCTGTTTGTACATATCTCTGCTGATACCATATTGTCCTGGTTACTATAGATTTAAAAGCCTTGATGTATGCTAGGGAAAGTGCCTCCCTATCTTAGTCCTGCTATCACAGGACTGCTATCACAAATTACCATAGACTGGGTCACTTAAACAACAAACATTTGTTTCTTACAGTTCTGGAGGCTGGGAAGTCCAAGTTTAAGATGCTGGAAGATCTGGTGTCTGGTAAAGCCCTGACTCCTGGCTTGCAGATGGCTGTGATCTCATTGTATCCTCACATGGTAGAGTGCAGAGGGAAGAAACTAACTAACTCTCTTGTGTCTCTTCTTATAAACCCATTCATGAGATTTCTACCCGTATGACCTAATCACTTCCCAAAGGTTCCACCTCCTAATACCATCACAGTGCAGGGCAGGAATTCAACATGTGAGTTTTGGAGGACACAAACAGTCAGTCCCATGACACTCTCTAACAGTGTTCTGTACAAAATCCCAGATATTCTTAGACATTTGTCTTCTGTTTTGGTTTTTAAAAGGAGTTTTAGGGGCGCCTGGGTGGCGCAGTCGTTAAGCGTCTGCCTTCGGCTCAGGGCGTGATCCCGGCGTTATGGGATCGAGCCCCACATCAGGCTCCTCCACTATGAGCCTGCTTCTTCCTCTCCCACTCCGCCTGCTTGTGTTCCTTCTCTCGCTGTCTGTCTCTATCTCTGTCAAATAAATAAATAAAATCTTTAAAAAAAAAAAATAAAAAAAAGGAGTTTTAATTAAGCTCAAAAACAAAGCAGTGTCTGGCTGGGTCAGTTGGCAAAGCATGTGACTCTTGATCTTGGGGTTGTAAGTTCAAGCCCCACGTTGGGTGTAAAGATCACTTAAAGATAAAATCTTAAAAAAAAAAAGCAAAAGCAAAACAAAACAAAAACCTGATTGTGAATTTAATGGAATTTACTAAAACACTAGATCTACATGGGGAGTGATTACATCTTTGTGATATTCAGTCTCCTTTCTAAGGGCATACATCATTTTAACATTTATTTCATGGTACTTTGATGTCATTCAATGTATACTTTCCCTATTATAAGCATTCAATAGACTTCATTAGACATATTTTAGGATTTTAAGAAAATTACCTTTAATAAAAATTAGTTAAAACTATGGCTATGGTATCTTCTAAAAATTTACTTCCAGTGTCTTCTTGCTAGTAATTCAAACTGCACTGAAATTTATTTTACTTTTTTAAAGATTTATTTATTTATATGAGAGAGAGAATGCAAGCAGGGGAAGAGGCAGAAGGAGAGAGAATCCTCAAGAAGAATCCGTGCTGAGCACAGAGCCTGATCCAGGGCTTGACCCCAGGACCCTGAGATCAGCACCTGAACCAAAATCAAGTCAGATGCTCAACTGACTGAGCCACCCAGGTGTCCTGAGATTTATTTTTATATTGAGTTTTACATTCTGGAAACTTACTAAAATATTACATACGTGGAAGATATATGAAACAATTGCACAGTCAACTGAAACATTATAAAGGAAATCCGTATAATGTCAATCAGGCCAAGACTTGGAAGAAGACTCCATACCACCCATCCCACTCAAGATGATACTTAAGGGAAGAATCATTCCATCTCTTTCCAGCTGGAGTTAGCGTCGTGAATTATAAGGCAATTTCCTTGCTTTTCTTCATAGTTTTGTAACTTGTGTATGCATCCCCATGTCAATATATTTTATTTTTGTGTTTTTATGCAAATGGCATCATAATGTATGTACTATTGTATGTCAGGTTTCATTTTTACACAGTTATGAATCTTCCATGGAATGGTAATGCATTCATTTTTTTTTTAGTTAATAGACTATTTTTCAGAGCAGTTTTAGGTTTACCAAAAAAAAATGAGCAGCTATTACAGAGTTCCCACACATCCCTTCCTCCCCGCCCCCAGCTCGCAGTTTCCCCGAGTTTTAACATTTTGCATTAGTGTAGTGCATTTGTTACAACTGATGAACCAGTGTATTACATTTGATGATGATTAGAGTTGATAAACGAACACATTATTATTAACTAAATTCATAGTTCACAATAGGACTCACTCAGTGTTTTATAGTTCTATGGGTTTTGACGAAGGCATGATGTCATGTATCCACCATCAGAGTACCCTACAGAATTTTTGCAGCCCTAAAAATCCCTTGTGTTTCATTTATTCATCTCTCCTCCCCTTCTTTGCTGTGCCCCACCAAATCCCTGGCTACCACTGATCTTTCTACTATCTCAATAGTTTTTCCTTTTCCAGAATGTTATATGGTGGAATCATACAGGGTCTAGCCATTTCGTACTGGCTTCTTTTACTTATTGAAATGCATTCGAGGTCTCACCATGTCTTTCTGTGGCCTGATAGCTCATTTCTTTTTATCACTGAAGGGCATTCATTGTAGAGATGTACCACTGTTTGTTTATTCATTCATCTATTGAAAGGTGCATCTTGGATGCTTCCAATTTTTGGCAGTTGTGAATAAAGCTTCTATAAACATTCACATGAAGACTTTTGTGTGGATATAACTTTTCAACTCATTTGGGTAAATACCTAGGAGTGAGACTGCTGAGTTATATGGTGAGGCTATGTTTAGCTTAGTAAAAGCATGCCAGACTATCTTCCAAAGCAACTGTACTGTTTTCTATTTATCCTAGCAATGAACGAGAGTTCCTGTTGCTCCACATTTTTGCCAGCATTTTTTGTTGTCAGTGTTTTGGATTTTATTCTACTAGGTGTATAGCGGCATCTCATTTTTGTTTTAATTTGCAATTCCTCAGTGACATATGGTGTTGAGCATCCTGTCATGTGTTTATTCGCTATCTATCTTCTTGGGTGAGCTGTCTTTCCAGATTTTTTGCCTATCTTTAAATTAGGTAGTTTGTTTTCTTACTGAGTTTTAAGAATTCTTTATATAGTTTGGATACCAGTCCTTTATCAGACTGGTATGTCTGATGTGTATTTTTTTTTAAAGATTTTATTTATTTACTTGACAGAGATAGAGACAGCCAGCGAGAGAGGGAACACAAGCAGGGGGAGTGGGAGAGGAAGAAGCAGGCTCATAGCAGAGGAGCCTGATGTGGGGCTCGATCCCATAACGCTGGGATCACGCCCTGAGCCGAAGGCAGACGCTCAACCACTGTGCCACCCAGGCGCCCCTGATGTGTACTTTTTATGTGTACTTTGCAAATGTTTTGTCCTGGTCTTTGGATTGTCCTTTCATTCTCTTAACAATGTGTTTTGAAAAGCAGAAAATTTTAACTTTGATGAAGTTCAATTTATCAATTTTTTCATTCATGGATCATGGTTTTAGTGTTGTATCTGAAAACTTCATCGCCAAACCCATGTCATCTGGATATTCTCTTATGTCATCTTTCAGAAGTTAAAAAATATTCATTTTACATCTAGGTTTATGAGTTCCATTTTTAGTGAATTTTTGTGAATACTGTAAAGTCTGTGTCTAATTAATTTCTTTGCACATGGTTGTCCAGGCATTCCATCACCATTTGTTGAAAAGACAATTTGTTGAAAGGATTTTCTCTATTGCATTCCCATTGTTTCTTTGTCAAAAATCAGTTGACTATATATGTGTGTTTATTTTTGGGTTCTCTGTTCTGTTCCATTTCTCTATTTCTCTCCCTCTCTCTCTTTTTTTTTCTCAAAACCACACTGTCTTGATCCCTTTAGCTTTATAGTAAGTCCTGAATTCAGGTAGTGCCAGACCTGTGACTTTCCTCTTTGTCAGTATTGTGTTGTCTATTCTGAGTCTTTTGCCTTTCTTTCTTTCTTTTTCTTTAAATGGGCTCTACATCCATCATGGAGCCCAGTGTGGAGCTTGAATTTACAACCCTGAGATCAACACCTGAGCTGAGATCAAGAGTCGGACACCCTAAGTGACTGAGCCACCCAGGCACCCCAGAGTCTTTTGCCTTTCTATATAAACTTTCGAATCAGTTGTTGTTATCCAAAATAACTTGCTAGGATTTTGATTGGGATTATGTTGAAACTATAGTTCAAGTTGGGAAGAACTGACATCTTAACAATATTAAGTCTTCTGATCCCTGAACATGGAATGTTTTCCCATTTTTTTGTATCTTCTTCAGTTTCTTTCAACAAGGTTTTGTAGTTTTCAGAGTCTAAGTTTTGCATTTTTTTGGTTAAATTTATTCCTATGTATTTTATAGGTGCTATTATAAGTGATGTTAGAAGGTGAAGGAGAGTCAGTAATGTATCCTCCAGACTGAGAAGGCATTTAAAGACCAAAACATGAAGGAAACCACTCCATACTGTTGACACAGAGTTTTACTTTGGGTAATTTACTGACGGGAGGAATTGGGTGGACAAATGATCCCGGTGCAGTGCAGCTATTCTCTGCCAAGTCTGGACTTTATTTTTTTTTAAGATTTTATTTATTTGACAGAGAGAGAGAGACAGCCAGTGAGAGAGGGAACACAAGCAGGGGGAGTGGGAGAGAAGAAGCAGGCTCTCAGCAGAGCAGGGAGCCCAACGTGGGGCTCGATCCCAGGACCCTGGGATCACGCCCTGAGCGGAAGGCAGATGCTTAACGGCTGAGCCACCCAGGCGCCTCCCCAAGTCTGGACTTTAATCCCCAGCTTTTATAGAGAAAGGGACGTGGTGGTGAGGCCACAGGGTCGTTATCTAAAGTGGCACCATCCAGGGGCACTTGGGTGGCTCAGTTGGTTAAGCATCTAACTCTGGATTTCAGTTCAGATCACGATCTCGGGATCATGAGATCGAGCCCCACATTGGGCTTCATGCTCAGCAGGGCATCTGCTTATGATTCTTTCTCCCTCTGCTCCTCCCCCTGCTCTCTCTCTCCCTAAAATAAATAAATATTTAAGAAAAAAAGCAGCACCCTCCATGTACCAGTTATATCCACCAGTTATCTAAAGTGGGGCCTTCTGTGAGCCACTTTAGGAAAGATCAGAACAAGTCTTCCTACATTCTGGTCAGGGCATATGTTAACCTCCAAGGCGACTGGAACCCATAGACCAAGGGAGGTCACTGCATGGGTATGAACAAGGGGAAGGGCCAAAGATTAAGTCAGGGTTGTCAGCACTCTTACAATAGACTTGTTTTCTTAATTTCATTTTCAATATATTTTCTGGCAAGTATATAAGAATAAAATTGATTTTTGTATATTAATTTTGTACCTCCGGTCTTGCTGAACTCATTTATTTGTTCTAATAGTTTTTTAGAAGATTCCTGAGGATATTCTATGTCATCTGTGAACAGAGTTTTACTCCTTCCTTTCCAATCTGGATGCCTTTAATTTTTTTTTCTGGCCTAATTGATCTAGAATGTCTGATACCATGTTGAATAAAAGTAACAACAGTGGGGGATACCTCAGTGGCTCAGTCAGTTAAGTGTCTGCCTTCAGTTCAGGTCATGATCCCAGGGTCCTGGAATCGAGTCCCACATCAGGCTCCCTGCTCAGCGGGGAGTCTGCTTTTCCCTCTGCCTGCTGCTCCCCCTGCTTGTGCTCTTTCTCTGACAAATAAATAAATAAAATCTAAAAAAAAAAAAAGTAGCAAGAGCAGGCATTCTTGTCCTGGTTCTGATTTTATGGGTAAGAGCATCCTGTCTATCACCGTTAATCATGATCGTGGCTGTCCCTTGTTAGCCTGCAGAAGTTCCCTTCTGTTAATAGTTTCCTGCATGTTTTTATCATGAAACAGTGTTGGATTTTGTCACATGCTTTTCTGTCTATGGAGATGATCACGTGATTTTTGTTTGTTATTCTATTGATATGATGTATTACAATAATTGATTTGGAGGTGTTAAACCAAATCTGTATACCTGGAATAAAATCTACCTGGTCATATTGTATAGTTCATGGGGCGCCTGGGTGGCACAGCGGTTAAGCGTCTGCCTTCGGCTCAGGGCGTGATCCCGGTATTATGGGATCGAGCCCCACATCAGGCTCCTCTGCTATGAGCCTGCTTCTTCCTCTCCCACTCCCCCTGCTTGTGTTCCCTCTCTGGCTGGCTGTCTCTATCTCTGTCAAATAAATAAAATCTTAAAAAAACAAAACCAAAAACATGCATGAATGCTTACAGCAATAGCATTCGTAACAGTCAAAAGGTAGTAACAAACCAAACGTCCATTAAGGGATGAAATGGATGAAGAAAATACGGTATCCCGGGAAGATTAATAAAAGGAAACCTCGTTTACAATGGTGTCAGGAGGCCAGCAGGGGGAGCTCTCAGGCTCTACGACCCGTATCAATTGCAAACTCCGCAGACAACAGGTGCACGTTGCAAGCTCATACTACTGGAGCTGCTTTACTACCCCAGCAGCCGGAAGGAAGTTTTTTTCCTCCTGCCTTGGCAATAGCCAATGAGAGACCGCCACAACTCCGCCAATGAAAAGCCCCTATATTTTAAACTCCCAGTTTATTCCAATAGATTTTTGTTCGCAAAAGCCCTCCCACTCTCCTCTTTCCTATGGAAGAAAAAGAGCTTTTCTCTCCCTTTCCTCCTGCCTTGCCTGTGGTTTTGCCCTACCTTGTTTGTTCCAAATTGCAATTCTCTGCCATTCTCGAATAATCCTTTTTTTTTTTTTGCTGGTAAAATAACTACCGATTTTATTTTTAAAGTTTTTGTTTGTTTGTTTGTTTTTTGGGTTTTTTTTTTTGAAGATTTTTAAAAACAATTTATTTGAGAGAGAGAGCACAAGCAGGGTTCTCCCTTCCAAGCAGGGAGCCAGATGCAGAACTTGATCCAGGACCCTAGATCAGGCATGACCTGAGCCAAAGGCAGAGGCTTTACTTACTGAGCCACCAGATGCCCTATTTTTGAGGTTAATAATCCGCAAAATGAGCTATTATTCGGCTGCAAAAACAAACGAAGTATTGATACGTGCTACAACATGGGTATAACGTTGAAAAAACTATGCTAATGTAAACGAATTCAACAGAGTAAATGAAGTTAATCACAAAGACTACTTATATAATTTCATTCATAAGAAAGTCAATGAATATTAAAATCTGTAGAGATAGAGGGGCGCGTGGGTGGCACAGTGGGTTAAACAGCCAACTCCAGGTTTCAGCTCAGGTCTGACCTCTTGGTTATGAGATCGAGCCCCATGTGGGGCTCACCCTTAGCGCGGAGCCTGCTTGAGATTCTCTCTCTCCCTCTGCCCCTCCTGTTCGTGCTCTCTCATAAATAAATAAATCTTTAAAAATAAATCTATAGAGACAGAAAGTAGATTAGTGGTTGCCCAGTGCTGGGTGCAGGAGGAGGAAAACAGAGCTTTTTGAGATGAAGAAAATGTTCTAAAATTATGATTATTGCACATATTTTTTGATATACTGTACTGAAAACCATTGCATTGTACACGGTAAAGGGGTCCATTGTATAGTATTGTTATAGCTCAATAAACTGTTCAAATTAATGGGTAAATGCATTAAGTTTTACAATGCAAGAGTTTTACCATCTAACCTGTTAAGTGTATTAATAGTTTCCAGGTGCATCCCAAATTTATAGGATGGCTTGTTTTTCTTATATGAGTGAAAATAAGAATTCAATTGCCTTAGGGATATGATAGCCTTTCACACGTCAAAGTCCTCTAGGCACACACTCAAAAATTGATGTAAATTTCCTTCCAGTGTAAACCGTACACCTGAGAACTTACTGAACCCAGCTCATAGTTTGTGGTGGTTCCCAGAAGAGTCCCTGCGCTTAAGATAGGGCTGTGGATTCTAACTTTGCATCAGGGCCAAGGGGCGAAGAGGTTAAGGGGTTCTTTAAATTACCAAATATGTGGGGGTGGCGAGGGGAAGGGTGGAAGACTGCAATCAATGGTCAAAAAGCAAAATGGAGGGACGCCTGGATGGCTCAGTCGGTTAAGGGTCTGACCAGCTCAGGTCATGATTTCAGGGTCCTGGGGTGGAGCCTCCCCTTGGGCTTCCCATTCAGCGGGGAGTCGGCTTCTCCCTCTAGCTCTCTCTGCCCCTCCCCCTGCTGGTGCTCTCTCTCTCAAATAAAATCTTTTTAAAAAATCAAAATGGAGGCAGACTCTTTGTTATATATGGTGAGGTGACTTTTACGTGTCTGTGCTTGTAAATGAGGGACACAGTTCCATGAGTGCTCTCAGACCATGTGCTTATGGCATGGTCACCCCTCTTCCTCCCCCAAGGGTCAGTCCACCTAGAAACTGAGTCTTTTTTTTTTTTTTAAGATTTTATTTATTTGTCAGAGCACAATCACGGGGTGCGGGAGGCAGAGGGAGAAGCAGGCTCCCCGCTGAGCAAGGAGCCCCACGTAGGACTCAATCCGAGGACTCTGGGATCATGACTTGAGCCTAAGGCAGCCGCTTAACCAACTGAGCCACCCAGGCTTCCCCAAAAGCTGAGTCTTGAATTCCCTGGGCACACCTGCCTCCCATTCCCGTGCAGTTAAAGGCAAATATCCTCCGAGCCGCCAAGTACTGGCGCGAGAGTGGAAGCAGGGTCGGCTTAGCCACGTGACCGCCAGCGGCCGTTCCTCTGTCCAATCAGGGGCGCAGCAGGGGCAGGTGGGTGTGGCCTCGCTCCGCAGCCGCGTGGACGCTGACGGTCTTGTTCACCGTCAAGTCTCACCTGCGCTTAACGGTCGCAGGTGGCTCTGCTGCAGCGTCAGTTGCGCAGTAACCTGCACGGGCTGCGGGAACCGTAGGGACAACACCGGCGGACCGAGAGGCACGGGACATGGTGAGTGTGCGGGGCCGGGTGTGCCAGGACGGGGCGGAAGGGTGGCGGGAGCCTTCGCGTCTGCGGAGCCGAGTCACGGTGGCGCCGCTCGGACCTAACTCCCTCCGGCGTGCGGCGTGCGGGCTGGACGGGCAGCCGGGAGCCTGGCGTCCTGTTCCGTCCCTGCGCACGGCCGCGTCTCCCTGTTCGTACAGTACGGGGAGGGTCGTCAGGGAACAGTCGTGACTTGGTGTCCGTGCGTGGGTTCGTGCGCGGGAGGTGCTGTGGTCTGTGGTGTCCCCAGTCCGTCCTTTCTCGAGAGGGGCACCCGTTTTCTCCTGAGTGTTTCCGATGTTTGGGAAGCAGAGTCTCAAATCCAGGACCCTTTCCCCTCAGCCTAGCTCTTCCTGGGGGTAGCAATAAATCCCTGAATTTCCATATCGCTCTCGGCCTCCCCAAACGCCAACTTCTGATTCACAGCATCATCAACTATGAGTCTCCGTGGCGCATTTCAGAAATAAACAATGAAATAACGGATTCCATATTATTACATTCCATTTGTTAAAAAATTCTTGTTCCCCCCCTTTTTTTTATTTTTTTATTTTATTTTTTTTTTTTAAAGANCCTCAGCCTAGCTCTTCCTGGGGGTAGCAATAAATCCCTGAATTTCCATATCGCTCTCGGCCTCCCCAAACGCCAACTTCTGATTCACAGCATCATCAACTATGAGTCTCCGTGGCGCATTTCAGAAATAAACAATGAAATAACGGATTCCATATTATTACATTCCATTTGTTAAAAAATTCTTGTTCCCCCCCTTTTTTTAAATTCCCCTGGGAGCCTTTAGTAATATTCTGAGGTTCTTGTCGTTTAGGTGATTTTTAAATGGAATATTGGGGCTTAGATTTGCAACACCTAGATACGGCCCGTTTTCCAAGCGATTGCTTGCCATGGAAATAACAATTGACATCTTTATTTTCTGAAAGGAATAGAGATTTGTGAGTTTTCTGGTTGAACTAGCAAAGTGCCTTAGGGTTTTCTTTCTTTCACACTCAAACACTGGGTTTGAGCGCTGTTACTGGATTCTTTGAACACTGGGTTCATCACTTTTAAAGTATCAGTGGTGGACTAAAAGAACATACTAAAAAAAATAAATAAAAATAGCAGTGGTGCAAAGCAGCCTGACCCGGGGCAGAGGCCTGAGGTCAGCGTCTCTCTAAGCTAAGCACCCCCTCTGCATGAGACTGCAAAGGGAAGTACCGCTTGGTTCTTTCTGGAAAGCCTCACCCTGCAGATGTCCTACTTGCTCACATCGATTTGAGGAGCCTTGTCTACTGAGAGAAGCTACAAACCCCTGGAAAACTGGGGATGCACGTGCGATGGGGTGGGGTGATGAGACGGTGATGGCTTTCTGTGGTTATAACTGGTACCCTCGGGCCGGCTGGCAGACGTAGGGTGGAGTTTTGCGTCCACGGAGAGTGTGGGTGCGCTCAGAGTCATTTGTGTGCATTGAGAAAGTCTGTGAAGATCCGGAGTTCTGTTTTCTGACAAAGGGTCTATGACTGTGGGAGTTTTCTGGGTCACAATCTTAAATTGAATCCTCCTGAGAGCGTCCTCACTTTCGAGAATGTAAGCCCGAGGGAGGGAGCACTTCCATTCTGCTTTTGGGGTGGGTTCATTCCTGCGGCTGCTCAGGCGTCCTTGCCCTCCCTTACCAGGGACTGTCCCACTCCAGGGCTTCCTCTCCACCGAGAGAGTCTGGAGCCAAAGCTTGGGACAGTGTTTAGCCTTCAGAATGTGGCTTTTCCTTTTTCAATTACAGGGAAGCAGGCCGCTTATCTCAACTGATTCAAATTTTGGCATTTCTTTCCTTTGGAATCCTAGATCTGTTGAACGTTGTGGCCCTAATATAACACCAATTTTCCCTTGGCATTTTGTAATTTTATTTCCTGTGTGAGTAAGTAAGATGTTTGAATTCTTGGGATTTGAAGATGTGAGTTGATTGAGAAATACGGTGTGAGTTAGGCAAGAACATTCTGGAGCCAGAGTATTTGTACCTTTTAGGAGAGAGAACCTCAAGAGGTGAGATGGGTGAATTTAAGTTCTCAGATGCATTTTTAATTTAAAAAAAAATTAAAAACATTTTTTCGTTATAGAAGTATTTATTTTTAAGTTTGTATTTTAATCCCAGTTAACATACAGTGTTATGTTAGCTTCAGGTGTGCAAGACAGTGATTCACATCTCCATATATCACTCCATGCTCATGACATTTTCAGTTTTTAAATCAGTTTTTCTATGTGCATGTCCCTGAGAATTTTGACATTTAAAAGGCTATACTATTCTTTTTTTTATTTTTATTTTTTAGATTTTGTCAGAGCACGGGTGCGTGTACACACACACACACACACACACACACACACACACGCAGGGGGAGTGGCAGGCAGAGGGAGAAGCAGGCCCCTTGCTGAGCAGGGAGCCCTGTGCGGGGCTTGACCCCAGGACCATGACCTGAGCTGAAGGCAGATGCTTAACATACTGANGACATTTAAAAGGCTATACTATTCTTTTTTTTATTTTTATTTTTTAGATTTTGTCAGAGCACGGGTGCGTGTACACACACACACACACACACACACACACACACACGCAGGGGGAGTGGCAGGCAGAGGGAGAAGCAGGCCCCTTGCTGAGCAGGGAGCCCTGTGCGGGGCTTGACCCCAGGACCATGACCTGAGCTGAAGGCAGATGCTTAACATACTGAGCCACCCAGGCATTCCCAAGGCTATACTATTCTTAAGGCAAATTAATTCCTATTTTAATTGATGTAAGGAAAATTCAAAACTTATGTAAATCTTTGAAAATCCTACACATGTGGGATTAGGCCCAAGCCCCTACTGCATTATAATATGCTGATACTCACTAAAATACCCAGCTGATATATAAGTTGGATATGTAAGTACAAACTATGCTGATTCTCGTTATTTGAATTAGGAAGAGATTTGAAACTTTTCTTACGGCTTTTATGGCTTTTATAACCATTGATGTTTAAAAGATAAAATCTTAGAATGGTTTCCTATGAAGTTAAATGAATTTTATTTAGTTTCAGAGAGCTTGAG
>NC_048221.1:8390069-8401316 GCF_002007445.2 Ailuropoda melanoleuca
GTGGGGTTCAGTCTTCCATATCTGGTTGTTTTCCAACTATCATTCTGCTACTGACTTCTAGTTTAAATCCACTGTGGTCTGAAAGCATACTTTGTAGGGTTTCTAGTCTTTACTTTTTTACAGGTGTGTTTTATGGCCTAGAATGTAATCTATCTGGTACTTGTTCCATGTTATCTTGAGATGAATGTCTTGAGATGAATGTCTATTCTGTTGTTGGTTGAAGTCATCTATAAATATCATCTAAGACCAGTTGATTGATGGTACTGCTGCCTTCAACAATTCATTTGCCAATTTTCTACCTGCTAGATCTGATGAGGGATGTTGAAGTCTTCAATTATAATTGTGGACTTGTCTATCTTACCTTGCAGTTCTGTATGTTTTGGATCAGTTATTTTGACAATCTGTTGCTTGGCACATAATATTAAGGTTTATTATGTTTTCCTGGGGAATTGGCACATTTACTAGTATGTAATGCCCCTCTTTCTCCCAGATAATCTTCCGTGTTCTGAAGCTGGCTTTGTGTGAAACTAACAGTTATTTAAAATTCATAGCCCGGTCGTTTAAAGTCTCTCCCATACCTGAGTCTTCTTTTGATAATTGCTTTGTCTCTTAATGTTTTCTCTTCCCTTTCAGTATGCCTTCCAGTTTTTGGTTGAAAGCCAGACACAGTGTATCAGTTAATAGGATTTGAGGAAAATAGGCCTTTAGTTGGGAGGGTTTATGTGTTCTTGAATAGGAGTTTAATGTTTATTGTGGCTGTAGGTATCAGGGACTTCAGTATGCTTCAGTGTCCTTGTATTTTTCTCCTCAGTGTGTTTGGCTACCCGAGCAACTCAATCTTAGGTAGAGTCTGTGTCTTGCAGCTGTTTTAATCCAATTCTTACATTGGTACCCTGCTGATATGATGCGTAGGTTTTTGGGAGGGAACACGTTCTATTATGTTATGATTAAACCTGTGATGTTTTGATGGCATAGAATCCCTCGACTATGAAAATCAGAAAAGGCTCTTGGCCTTTATTCCGCCCCTTCTGTCAAAGAGGAAAGGTGAAGAAGGCTGGAGTTGTGTAATTGCTCTTTCCCCAATCAGATAAAGCTTTGGCAAATTGGTTTTCTTTGGAGGATGGCCCAAGTTACAGAGAACAGAATGCATTGTGTACATATCAAAACATTTCCTTCTGTGTTCTGCATGAGGCAATTTTTTCTGATCTCACAGTGAGAACCTGGTTTGGCTTCTGCAGGAAGAATTTGAATTGCGGGGAGTACCTCAAGACTGTGTTCCCCAAACTACTTAATTCTCAAGGTAGTCAATTCTCGAGCAACTCATCTCTTATAGTTTGTGTTCCTATAGGTCACTGGATCGAGTGGCTTCCACTCCCAGTTCATTACTCAGAGGCACTTTAAGAAAGTAGGGCAAGTACAAGTGGGTTCAGGTGTCTGGATCAAGAGGGAGAAAGTGGGTAGAGCCTTTAACGTGTCAAGGAGTTGAGGCTGTGGGTTTTCAAAGTTTGACCCTCCTAACATAAGCACAAAAAGAAAAGGGGCATGTGTGAACCCTCTTAGTTTATTGTCCATTGTGGGCCAGGCTGGGTGAGTGGGTATATACTAAAGCCAGTAGTCAAACATCAAAAAAAGGAGTGTCTTTATTAAAGCTCGTTCTTTGATGATTGTTGACTGAATTATGCCACATTGTATTTACACAAATTTGAATTTGAATATGAATTTTATTTTAAAGATTTTATTTGAGAGAGCGAGCGAGCATGCCAGAGAGAGCATAAGTGAGGAGGATCAGAGGGAGAGAAGCAGACTCCCCACTAAACAGGGAGTCCAACACGGGGCTCGATCCCAGGACACGAGGATCATGACCTGAGCCGAAGGCAGATGTTTAACCGACTGAGCCACCCAGGTGCCCCTGAATATGAATTTTTAAAGTCACATGAAAATCACAAGCAACATGTTAGAATCAAGATGAGGAAAACTTGAAAAAAGCATCAGAATCTAGTCATCCCAAGGTTTTGGGAGAGATCCAGAAGTATCATGTCAGTAGGCTTCCAGAGCTCTGTTCAATGACTTTAGTAATGTTATTGGTTCTTTTCATTCATTGTCTCATTTGTTGAGTTATTGATGACACTTTGCCAGTGTTGTCTACATGCAGCAAGCAGTCTCTTTAAGGGAACGGAACTCTCCCTGCCTGCCCATAAACAGTCAAAAGCCAGGTAGTCATCGGTGACCACAGTTGCCCGTTTTCCTCCTTAGAAAACCTCTCAAACATTAGCTGTCTGCTACCTGTGCTTAGAGCGTTTGAGACATTTTTTGATTGGGCTCGGTGATGTTAATTTGTTGAATGACATCGTTTGTGCCCAGGATAGTGCCAGTGACTCCCACGACGTGAGTGCATGAGTGTAGTTGGTAGGAAATATTCCATTTGTGTTGAGATGGCCCTGAGGTGGTTCTGAAAGAGGGAGCCCCAAATGAAGTACTGACATGCAGGGTACAGAGTGCAGGTGATGTTGGGAGGAAGGTCCAGGGGTGGGATAGAAGAGTGTTGGCTGTTGGGCACGATTACAATAAATAAGGGCCTGTGAAAACGACCATTTTGACATAAATGTCAGATGTGGAAAGGCCTCTTCTCATAACCTGCCAGCAAACGTGATAACAAGAACAAAGTTATGGGCCCTAAAAACTGAGGGTTCAGTCTAACTAATGCCCTGAACAGCAGGAAACCCATTCAGAAGACAGCAGGTTTGTCTGAGTACACCGTTCTGGCTTCCGTGAGGGCTGTAGACTGGGCTTACAAGAGGCAAGCCCCAATGAATGCCTTTTTCAAGAGCCCAGTGTGTTTTTTCTTTCTTTTTTTGAGAAATGAGTTAGTTGATCACATCAACGTCTAGAATGTCTTAGTCCTTGCATTTTGGTTTCATCAGTGGCACATCTGAAAGAGTGAGTAATGTCTCTGCATATCTAGGGTCTGATCATAGCAAGTAGCCCTACACAGAGGACAAAGACTGTACCTATAAAAGAACGAACAGTACAACATGTACACACGAGGTAATCCTGAGAATGTATGCTGACTTGACAAAATGACAAAGTTGATCTGAAAACTCATAATTACAATGGGCTATTTTAATATCTGCTCTCAGGAAATGACAGACTCAGTATCTGTTAGCATACAAATTGTATTAAAACTGTTAATGTTTTCAGATTTTGAGAGCAAGCACAAATGGGGGAGAGAGGCAGAGGGAGGAGGGAAGCAGGCTCCCCACTGAGCAGAGAGCCCAATGCAGGCTCGATCCCAGGACCCTGGGATCATGACCTAAGCCAAAGGCAGATGCTTAATCAACATGGCCTAAGCCAAAGGCAGATGCTTAATCAACTTAGCCACCCAGGTGCCCCAGTTAATAAGATGTCTGAAGAAATGACTACAGAAGATTTTGTTTGACAAATGCATTGCTTTTAATCACATACAAACATACTTGAAAACATACTGAGGAATTATGCACAGCTGTGAGAAAAGAGAAACATCCATCATCTGCCTGATATGAGGAAGGTGCCAGTTCTCACAGGGAAGGACAGGGTCAGAGCAGTCACTGCACAGCACAGCAGAGGAACAAAGTCCAGGGTGGCTCTTGTGGACTGCGTCACTGTAGCTATCACAGTGGAATCAGGAATACACGGTCACTGGCAGTGTTACCAAGACAAGGTGTTTACTACACAAATTAGATCTTAAGTGAATAGTATAGAGGAGAGGAAAGTGAGCAACAGAGAACACTCCCAACCATGAAAGTTCAAATTAATTGGCTGGTGGGCACGTGGGGGCTGGCAGGAAAATCCAAACTGTGATGGATCTTTGATGTGGAACTTGTGAAGGTGTATGTGGAAACCTGCACCTCTGAGAAATGGAAGTCGAGCAGTTAACTGTGGTTTTGAGGACACTCCTGACTGGCAGGGCAAGGGATCAGGAAAACAGGCTGCAAGCAGGTATCCTCAAAGCTCCTATATGGCTTCTGTCTGTACGGTGGCTCTGAAACCTAATGCCTGCTGTACTCCTGCCTCCCAAGTCTCACGCAAAGGAGGCTACAGGTATAGAATCACAAAGGAAACAGAATCTCGAAAATGTCACATTACCCAGGTGACAAAACACAATTTAGGAGCGCCATCTCCAATTCTACATTTTATTATCCAATCATCATTCTGTCTTAATGCAAAATTGATGATTCAAATCTCAGCGAGAAGGATTGGCAAAGGCCAAAAGATGGAAATAATTGATCAGACTATACTTCATAATAAACTGCATGTTTACAAATTTATGCCATCTTTTTTATTAGCAAGGAAAATGGAATTAAGGCTCTTCTAGCCAAAGCAAGAACTGCTTTTCTCCTAAGAAAAATGGAATATATGATGGGTAATGGATATCCAGTAGCTGACACACAGGAGGCCAGTAGGAAAATCCCAACAAATACCAAAATGTCATTTATCGATAATTCGATTAAAACATTACATAAAAATTAAACCTATTTGCACATTCAGAAACCACCCATGGATCAAACTAACTCCAAAATGGAAAGAGAAAAATGTTAAATGATTTAAGGAGAAAGCAAATATCTATTAATTTTTAAACAACAGTAATAAGAGTACTTACAGAATTCTCTCACCTCAGTGTTCATTTTTGAAAGTAGTAAATATCCACAGTCCAGAGACCCACTTTAAGAATGAGGCAGTGATGATATATTTATAACTTTCATAGTGATTCTTTCATGTTAGTTTTCTGGAACATTTTACACGGATTAACTTGTATCAGACTTTCTTATATTTGTTGGATTTCTTTCCAGCGGGGGTTTTCACATGTAAGGATGAAGGTCAGTTGATGTTTTTCCCACACTGCTTACATTCAAGAGGTTTCTATTCAGTATGAGACCTCTCATGCCTTCGAAATGAGTTGGGACGACTGAAGGCTTTCCCACATTCTTTACACTTGTACGGTTTCTCTCCAGTGTGCATTCTCACGTGTCCTCGAAAAGTAGTGCGATAAATGAAGGCTTTTCCACATTCCTTACACTCATAGGGTTTTTCTCCAGTGTGCGTTTTCTCATGTGTTCGAAAGGACGTGTAACAGCTGAAGGCTCTACCACACTGTTTACATTCATAAGGCTTCTCTCCTGTGTGAGTTCTTTCATGTATTCGAAATGAACTGGGAAAATTGAAGGCTTTCCCACATTCCTTACATTTGTAAGGTCCGTCTCCAGTGTGCATTATCATGTGTGTTCGGACGCTTGAGGGAGAAATGAAGGCTTTCCCACATTCTTTACATTTATAGGGTTTCTCTCCAGTGTGCTTCCTCATGTGTCCCTGAAAGGTTGTGCGATAAATGAAGGTTTTGCCACATTCCTTACATTCGTAAGGTTTCTCTCCAGTGTGAGTTCTTTCATGTATTCGGAAGGAACTGGGCCAACTGAAGGTTTTACCACACTGTTTACATTCATAGGGTTTCTCTCCAGTGTGAGTCCTTTCATGAGAGCGAAAGGAACTGGGACAAATGAAGGCTTTCCCACATTGCTTACATTTATAAGGTCCATCTCCAGTGTGTGTTATCATGTGTGTTCGAATGCTTGACAGAGAAATGAAGGCTTTCCCACATTCCTTACATTCATAAGGTTTCTCTCCTGTGTGGATTCTTTCATGTATTCGCAAACCTAGAGGAGAACTGAAGGTTTTCTCACATTGTTTACATTCATACTGTTTCTCTGCAGTGTGAGTCCTTTCATGTCTTCGAAAGGAACTGGGACAACTGAGGGCTTTACCACATTGCTTACATTCATAGGGTTTCTCTCCAGTGTGATTTCTTTCATGTATTCGCAAACCCAGAGGGGACCTGAGGGATTTACCACACTGCTTACACTGATAGGGTTTCTCTCCAGTGTGAGTCCGTTCGTGGGTTCGCAATGAAGTAGAACAACTGAAAGCTTTCCCACACTCCTGACATTTGTAAGGTCCGTCTCCTGTGTGAGTTATCATGTGTCTTCGAAAAGTTGTGAGCCACGTGAAAGCCTTCCCACATTCCTGACATTCATAGGGTTTTTCTCCAGTGTGAGTCCTTTCGTGTCTGTGAACAGATTTGCGGTAACTGAAGGCTTTCCCACATTCCTTACACTTATATGGCTTCTCTTCATATTCGTGATACTCATATGGCTTATGTCCGGTGTGAGATCTGATGTGCCTATTTAGGGATGAATGACGCACGAAGACTTTTCCACACACACTACACTCACATGGTTTTACTCCAGAGGGCGTTTTCTTGTTCAGATTAAGATCTGGAGTCGGGGTGATGGCTTCTCCACACTGATGATCTTCAGGTGTTTTTACTCCAGAAGGACTTAGCTTGTTCAGATCAAGATCTAGAATTGGGGTGATGGCTTCTCCACACCGATGACCTTCAGGTGGCTTTACTCCAGAAGGCGTTTTCTTGTTTAGATTAAGATCTGGAGTCTGGCTGCTGGTTTCTCCACACTGATGACCCTCTTTGCTTTCACAAGGTTTTTCTACCATATGACTTCTGTAAAAAATGAGAAGTATATTATTGAGTTCTTAGTAATTCATAATATTAGCGTATTGGAATTACATTTTTATAATTTAGAGCAAAATGATTTCCTGCCCTTTCTGAACTGTTTGAAAATATACTGAATGTTCCGTACATAGGACTTGACCACAGCTATTATGTAAACAAAGATTATTAAACACACGGGGTTTCCTTGTGCTATTTCCAAGTGGACAGTTTTGCAAACACTGAACACCCATGTGACGTTTAAGTAAATATTTTCAGTGAAAAAAATTTAAGGATAAATTTGAATAATTTGGGTTTAATTTATTTAAAGATTTTATTTATCCACTGGGCGGGAGGGGGGAGAGAGAACAAGTAGGGGGAGTAGCAAGCAGAGGGAGAGGGAGAAGCAGGCCCCTGCTGAGCAAGGAGCCCAAAGTGGGACTCGATCCCAGGACCCTGGGATCATGACCCAGGCCAAAGGTAGACGTTTAACTGACTGAGCCATCCAGGCACCCCCGAATAATTTAGTTTTTAAAAATTCATGATATATAGTAGGATTCTCATGTGGGACACCGCGATATTGTGTGACTCACCTTAGTTCTCTCCCCTGGGTGTAGTATGTATCTTCAGTGTCATGATCTTTCCATTTTTTCTCTAAAATGCAGATGGAGAAAAATAACTCCACATTATCAGAAATTACAGAAAAATTACTAGATTTTAGGTCTATGATGGCCTTAGCTTACTCTAATGTAGTCTTTTCCCACATGTCAGAACAAGACTGATGGGCAAGAAATACCTGTTCTCTAATGGCCAAAGTTCAGTAAGAATGTCTTTACCTATTGAGGCCAGGTTTCTGAAGGTTTCCCGCATCACATCTCTGTAAAGTTTCTTCTGAGAAGAATCCAGTAAAGCCCACTCTTCCAGGCTGAAGTTCACAGCCACATCCTCAAATGTCACTGAGTCCTAAAACATCCCAAATACATTTACAGCAGCATACATGATTCTGACAGCACTGGGTTTATACTCAATTTATAGGAAGATTATGTATGATTCTCTGGTCTCCAAACATTTCTTTTATGTCTTGGTCCTGAGAAACTTCTGTTCACACTTCCTCATAAATTTAACAACATCATGAACACATGCAAATTATTTATTCGTCTTTACTGTGATCACTTTAAATGTTACTGTTCTCTAGTGGCAGGGTCTAGAGCACCTTGGAGAAATGAGAGAAATGCTATACACATGAAACAAGTATTATTTTAAGCACACTAATTCCTTTTGAGAAAAAGGCTCTCATCTCCTTCCTTCTTACCTACCATTTAACTCAGCACTCCATGATGTACGGGGTCAAATCTGCATGAGGTTTTAATGAATAAAACACAAGAACTGGAAGCTTGTTCTTCTAGTCCCATCACCAAACATGAGAGTCCAGGAGGCCTGTGGAAATGCAACTTGTAACAAGGATCAGCTTGCCTTATCGGCCTGAAGTACTCCAGGCCATCAGAAGTAGCCAGGTGTAGCTGGATAAATGAAAATATTCTTGTGAAGTGGACAGTTTTGCAAACACTGAACACCCATGTGACGTTTAAGTAAATATTTTCAGTGAAAAAAATTTAAGGATAAATTTGAATAATTTGGGTTTAATTTATTTAAAGATTTTATTTATCCACTGGGCGGGAGGGGGGAGAGAGAACAAGTAGGGGGAGTAGCAAGCAGAGGGAGAGGGAGAAGCAGGCCCCTGCTGAGCAAGGAGCCCAAAGTGGGACTCGATCCCAGGACCCTGGGATCATGACCCAGGCCAAAGGTAGACGTTTAACTGACTGAGCCATCCAGGCACCCCCGAATAATTTAGTTTTTAAAAATTCATGATATATAGTAGGATTCTCATGTGGGACACCGCGATATTGTGTGACTCACCTTAGTTCTCTCCCCTGGGTGTAGTATGTATCTTCAGTGTCATGATCTTTCCATTTTTTCTCTAAAATGCAGATGGAGAAAAATAACTCCACATTATCAGAAATTACAGAAAAATTACTAGATTTTAGGTCTATGATGGCCTTAGCTTACTCTAATGTAGTCTTTTCCCACATGTCAGAACAAGACTGATGGGCAAGAAATACCTGTTCTCTAATGGCCAAAGTTCAGTAAGAATGTCTTTACCTATTGAGGCCAGGTTTCTGAAGGTTTCCCGCATCACATCTCTGTAAAGTTTCTTCTGTGAAGAATCCAGTAAAGCCCACTCTTCCAGGCTGAAGTTCACAGCCACATCCTCAAATGTCACTGAGTCCTAAAACATCCCAAATACGTTTACAGCAGCATACATGATTCTGACAGCACTGGGTTTATACTCAATTTATAGGAAGATTATGTATGATTCTCTGGTCTCCAAACATTTCTTTTATGTCTTGGTCCTGAGAAACTTCTGTTCACACTTCCTCATAAATTTAACAACATCATGAACACATGCAAATTATTTATTCGTCTTTACTGTGATCACTTTAAATGTTACTGTTCTCTAGTGGCAGGGTCTAGAGCACCTTGGAGAAATGAGAGAAATGCTATACACATGAAACAAGTATTATTTTAAGCACACTAATTCCTTTTGAGAAAAAGGCTCTCATCTCCTTCCTTCTTACCTACCATTTAACTCAGCACTCCATGATGTACGGGGTCAAATCTGCATGAGGTTTTAATGAATAAAACACAAGAACTGGAAGCTTGTTCTTCTAGTCCCATCACCAAACATGAGAGTCCAGGAGGCCTGTGGAAATGCAACTTGTAACAAGGATCAGCTTGCCTTATCGGCCTGAAGTACTCCAGGCCATCAGAAGTAGCCAGGTGTAGCTGGATAAATGAAAATATTCTTGTAAAGTAGTATTTTTCCCTTGGGTAATATTTAATGCACTCTCAGCTTTTCTGTTCTCTGTGTCCCGAGCCAGGAAGTTACTCGGCAGTGAGGGCTCAGAGATCTCTACAAAAACCCTATACACGTGAGCCTCAGGGCTGCTTTNTTCTCTAATGGCCAAAGTTCAGTAAGAATGTCTTTACCTATTGAGGCCAGGTTTCTGAAGGTTTCCCGCATCACATCTCTGTAAAGTTTCTTCTGTGAAGAATCCAGTAAAGCCCACTCTTCCAGGCTGAAGTTCACAGCCACATCCTCAAATGTCACTGAGTCCTAAAACATCCCAAATACGTTTACAGCAGCATACATGATTCTGACAGCACTGGGTTTATACTCAATTTATAGGAAGATTATGTATGATTCTCTGGTCTCCAAACATTTCTTTTATGTCTTGGTCCTGAGAAACTTCTGTTCACACTTCCTCATAAATTTAACAACATCATGAACACATGCAAATTATTTATTCGTCTTTACTGTGATCACTTTAAATGTTACTGTTCTCTAGTGGCAGGGTCTAGAGCACCTTGGAGAAATGAGAGAAATGCTATACACATGAAACAAGTATTATTTTAAGCACACTAATTCCTTTTGAGAAAAAGGCTCTCATCTCCTTCCTTCTTACCTACCATTTAACTCAGCACTCCATGATGTACGGGGTCAAATCTGCATGAGGTTTTAATGAATAAAACACAAGAACTGGAAGCTTGTTCTTCTAGTCCCATCACCAAACATGAGAGTCCAGGAGGCCTGTGGAAATGCAACTTGTAACAAGGATCAGCTTGCCTTATCGGCCTGAAGTACTCCAGGCCATCAGAAGTAGCCAGGTGTAGCTGGATAAATGAAAATATTCTTGTGAAGTAGTATTTTTCCCTTGGGTAATATTTAATGCACTCTCAGCTTTTCTGTTCTCTGTGTCCCGAGCCAGGAAGTTACTCGGCACTGAGGGCTCAGAGATCTCTACAAAAACCCTATACACGTGAGCTGCTTCTCATTTTTTAGGACACATACAGAGGTGAAAAGGTGCTAGAAGAACTCTTTTTGGTCAAACTGTACCAGTGCACTCTGGCCCATGCTTGACAAATAGGTTAAGAACTGCAGATTGCAAGGGAGTTCACGGACATCCACAATGATCTGATGGTGAGTCTGTTCATGATTATTAAATACGTAAAGGATTCAGCAGTGCTTTCCTCCAAAAGAACATAAAATCTCCATTCTCCAATTTCAGGAGGAAGTTTCCTGACCAGCCACTCTAGAGGGAGCCATCTCATTTTCTCTCATTTATGAGCGGCGATGCAGTGCACAGAAGCACAACGGCCAACACCCGAGTACTGGATGACACCACGTACTGCCAAGAGGGTGTAAAAGAGTTCATTCCGTAACTGAGGTCTCTGGGAGGAAGGCAGGCCTCTCAAGCAGGCATGAAATAGCTTGAGAGAGCAGGGAAAAGCATGCAGACTTTTTTTTTTCCTGATGTTGTGAGTGGACTAAAGGTTCACACACAAGGGCAGATGCTTGTATGAACTGAACCTCTTGCCACGGCCAACGCAGGAACCGCTGGGCTTTCTTGCTGCCTTGGCTAGAAGTGGACCAAGGAGGAGGAAGGAGGGATGAGCTTCAAAGCTGTGAGCAGTCAAACATCAAAAATCAGAGTCAGTGACTTGGGGAGAAGTCTTGCCATAAACCCACCACTGGTGCAGCAACCCCACAATCAGGAGGGAAATCAAAATCCCAAGCTTCTCCCTGAGGAGTGAAGGTTCTGAACCCCACATTGGGTACCCCCAACTTTTAATTAAGACCTGAACTTGAAGAT
>NC_048221.1:8401618-8453345 GCF_002007445.2 Ailuropoda melanoleuca
TCATTTTTTAGGACACATACAGAGGTGAAAAGGTGCTAGAAGAACTCTTTTTGGTCAAACTGTACCAGTGCACTCTGGCCCATGCTTGACAAATAGGTTAAGAACTGCAGATTGCAAGGGAGTTCACGGACATCCACAATGATCTGATGGTGAGTCTGTTCATGATTATTAAATACGTAAAGGATTCAGCAGTGCTTTCCTCCAAAAGAACATAAAATCTCCATTCTCCAATTTCAGGAGGAAGTTTCCTGACCAGCCACTCTAGAGGGAGCCATCTCATTTTCTCTCATTTATGAGCGGCGATGCAGTGCACAGAAGCACAACGGCCAACACCCGAGTACTGGATGACACCACGTACTGCCAAGAGGGTGTAAAAGAGTTCATTCCATAACTGAGGTCTCTGGGAGGAAGGCAGGCCTCTCAAGCAGGCATGAAATAGCTTGAGAGAGCAGGGAAAAGCATGCAGACTTTTTTTTTTCCCTGATGTTGTGAGTGGACTAAAGGTTCACACACAAGGGCAGATGCTTGTATGAACTGAACCTCTTGCCACGGCCAACGCAGGAGCCACTGGGCTTTCTTGCTGCCTTGGCTAGAAGTGGACCAAGGAGGAGGAAGGAGGGATGAGCTTCAAAGCTGTGAGCAGTCAAACATCAAAAATCAGAGTCAGTGACTTGGGGAGAAGTCTTGCCATAAACCCACNGAAGCTTGCTTGCTAATCAAAGTGTCAGCTTGAACGGTAGGCATCTAATTTAACAGTCCTCTAAGTGCTTACTGCAGTGCTATCCACAAACAGGCAATTTTGTGCTCTCCCTGTGCCTCCAGCTCTCCAGTATTTCCCAGAAGCATACGCCTTGCTTGACACTCTGATTTTTGCAGAACATTTCTGCTGCCCAGGAAAGCCCTCTAGATTGCTTGGCTCCGGTGGTCAGTGGGACTTACTTATGCCCGTGGGTCCCACAAGACCAACAAATGGAGAAAGAGTTCTTAACTGGCTACCACCNTCCCTTGGGTAATATTTAATGCACTCTCAGCTTTTCTGTTCTCTGTGTCCCGAGCCAGGAAGTTACTCGGCACTGAGGGCTCAGAGATCTCTACAAAAACCCTATACACGTGAGCTGCTTCNAAACTACATCCTCTCCAGAGACTGGTGAAGACAGGGGTGTAGGAGTGCTGACAACACTGACAGCCACTCCAGCCCTCCAATCTTGCTCATGTTTGCTCAATGACTTCTCTTGGGGCTCTCTGTTCCAGGTCCTTGGATATTAATATACCCACGTTAGGAATGCCCACCAAGGCTGGCAAGAGGGGAGGCTTGTTCCGGCCTTCCATCGATCTGTCAGAGATAGCACAGTCCTTCCCCTTCCGGCACACAGGTGGTGCCACAAGATCCAATTAGAGGTTAGCTGTCAATCAGGTGCATGCACACTCTTTGAGGTACGTGCAACCCTCTGATCTTACGACAGTGTCCTTCTGTGTCCCCTTCCTCTATAAAATCCGTGGACTGAGGCCTGGACTTCTGGAGAATAACTATGTGGCTACCGTGGACCATCTTCTGCCCACTCTCCCCTCGGTAAGTTTCCCTGAATAAAAAAAACTGTGAACGGTCTGAAGTGGCCTGTTTTGTTTTTGGTCTCGAAGTGCCTTCTCAGCTTGAGGGATACTTCACTGTGTCCCCTCCATCTTCTAACAAGTGGGCACCATCTTCACGTGCTCCCTTGGGCCTGCCTCAAGCCCCCCATGCTGTACGAATCTCTAACATAAGAGCCTGTATACAGTGCCCTGGAGTCCCTTAATATCCTGCCTTTGGTGGCCGGCAGGGCTTGTATTCAATGGGACGGTACCAAAGAAAGAAACCATTCTGAACTGGTTACTTCCCAGGGCTCAGAGCAAAGGAGGCAGAAACATCCATCACCCAGTCTTCACCTGAGAGGTCACGCTGCAAACTTTAAAAGCTGCTGCCTGAGGGTCAGCCTTCTAACCAGCCTGAATCTAGGTGCTGACTGGGATCCTCCTCTTGGGGCACTGATAGGTCTTGGCACCCCCTCAACTACTGGGGGCAACTAAAAATAGCCTTCTTGGACAATCACCAAGGTTTGAGAGACAGCAAACGGCTCTCTTCCATGAGGTCACTCCTTCAAGCCTGGGAGAGGCGGCTGCTTTATCTAACACACAAAACCCAACAGAGTGTCAAGGAAACCAAAGAAGCAAAAGATAAAACCTTGGAGACCTTAATGAAAAAAAGATAGGTGATTTATCTGATAAAGAGTTCAATCAACAGTGATAAAAATGCTCACCTCGCTCAGGAAAGAAGAATGGATGAAAAAAGTGAGAATTTCAACAAACAGATAGAAAACAAAGTACCAAACAGAAGTCCTAGAGCTGAAGAATAACTGAACTGAAAAATGAAGACAGGGCAGAACTTACCCAATCAAAACAGCAAAAAGAAAAAAGAATGAAAAAGTGTGAAGACAGCGTAACGGACTTATGGGATTACATCAAGCTGACCCATATCTGCATTATCGGACCCCCAAAGAGGAAAGGAGCAAAAAAACCTTAACATTAATAATGGCTGAAAACTTCCCTAACCTGGAGAAGAAACAGACACCAAGATCCAGGAATCTGAGAGAGTTCCAAAAAAAATGAACACAATGAGACTCACACCAAGAAGCATTATAATTAGTGTCAAAGCTAAAGACAAGGAGAGGCTCTTAAAACCAGCAAGAGAGAAAAACAACAACAACAAACACTTGTTATGTACAAGGGAACTCCCATAAGATCATCAGATTTTTCAGTAAAAACTTTGCAGGCTAGAAAGGAGTGGTGTGATATATTCAAAATGCTTGGCGGGGGGAGTTGGTTAAGCATCTGCCTTTGGCTCAGGTCATGATCCCAGAGTTCTGGGATCGAGCCCCATATTGGGTTCCTTGCTCAGTAGGGAGCCTGATTCTCCCTCTCTGACAAATAATAAAATCTTTTTAAAAAGAGAAAAACTGCTAACCAAGAAAACCCAACTCAGTAAAGCTGTCTTTCAGAATTGGAGAAAAAGAGTTTTCCAACGAAGCAAAAGCTAAAGGAGTTCATCACCAGTAGACTGGCCTTGTAAGCCATGCAAAAAGTACTTAAATTGAAATGAAAGGATGCTAATTAGTAACAGGAAAATATGAAAGTACAAATTACACTGTTAAAGGTAAATATATAGTAAAATTCAGACTAATGTAAAGATGGTGGGTTAATCATGAAAGTTGAGGTTAAAAGACGAAAGTATGAATGAAAATACACTAACTGAGACACAAAGATGTAAATTGTGATATCAAAAACATAAAATGGAATAAAAATGTAGAGTTTCAGAATGCACTCAAACTTAAATTGTTCTCAACTTTAGCTTATATTTATAACAATCTATGTTTCTATTAACCTCATGGCAATCGCAAAGACCTATAGTAGACACATAAAAGAGAGAAGAATCTAAACATAGTCCTACAGGGGTGCCTGGGTGGCTCAGTCATTAAGCATCTGCCTTTGGCTCAGGCCATCATCCCAGGATCCTGGGATCGAGCCCTACATTGGGCTCCCTGTTCAGCGGGAAGCCTCCTTCTCCCTCTCCCACTCCCCCTGCTTGTGTTCCCTCTCTCGCTGCCTGTCAAATAAATAAATAAAATCTTTAAAAAAATAGACATAGTCCTACAGAAAATCCTCAAATCATGAGACCCAGAAAAGAACAAATTACAAAACAGCCAAAAAACAGTGAAAATGGCAATTAGTACATACCTACCAATAACTACTTTAAAATATTAATGGACTAAATTCTCCAATCAAAAGACACAGAGTGGCTGAATGGACTTTTAAAAATCTATACTGCTGGGGCGCCTGGGTGGCTCAGTCAGTTGAACAGCTGCCTTTGGCTCGGGTCATGATCCCAGAGTCCTGGGATTGAGCCCCACATCTGGCTCCCAACTCAGTGGGGTGCCTGCTTCTCCTCCCCTGCTTGTGTGTGCACGTGCCTGCGCACTCTCTCTCTCAAATAAAATCTTTAAAATAAAAACCTATACTGCTTACAAAAGACCTCAGGTGCAAAGACATACAGATTGAAAGTAACATACAGACTGAAAATGACAGGATGGCAAAAGATATTCCATGCAAATGAAAACCAAAATAAAACTAGCTATTTTGTATGACACAAAATAGGCTTTAAGACAAAGACTGTAATAAAAGACAAAGGAGGTCATTATATAATGATAAAGGGGTGAATCCCATTAAGAGGATATAGTATTTGTCAATGTTTATACACTCAAAATAGGAACACCTAAATATATAAAGCAAATATTAACAGACCTAAAGGGAGAAATAGCAATACAGTAACAGTGGGGGACTTTAATATCCTATTTTCACCAATGGATGTATCATCCAGACAAAAAAAATCAATAAGTAAACATTGAATTAAAATGACACATTAAACCAGATGGACTTAACAGACATTCCATCTAAAAGCAACAGAATACACAGCATACACATTCTTAAGTGCACCTAGAACATTCTCCACAACTGATCATATCTTAGGCCACAAAACAAGTCTTACTAAACTTAAGAAGATTAAAGTCGTATCAAGCATCTTTTCCAACCACAATGGTAGGCCTAGAAATCAACTGCAAGGACAAAACTGTACAATTCACAAATATGTGCAGATTAAATAACATGCTACTAAACAACCAACAGGTGAAAAAAATCAACTGAGAAGTAAAAAAATATCCGGACACAAATAAAAATGGTAATACTTCATACCAAAACTTATGAGATACACCAAAAGCAGTTCCAAGAAGGAAGTTCATAGCAATAAATGCTAACATCAAGAAAGATCTCAAATAAACCCAACTTTATACCTCAAGGAACTAGGAAAAAAAGAAAAAAATGAAGACCAAAGTTAGAAGAAGGAAAGAAATAACAAAGATCACAGTGGAAATAAACAAAATACCAATTATAACGACAACGGGAAAAAATCAGTGAAACTAGGAGTTGGTTTTTTGATAAGACAAATAAAATGAATAGACCTTTAGTAGAGTCACCAAGAAAAAAAGGAGAGGACTCAAATATATAAAATCAGAAATGAAGGAGACATTACAATATACAAGAGAAATACAAAGGGTCATAAGAGACTGCTGCGAACAAGTATACACCAAAAAAATTGGACAACCTAGAAGACCCAGATAAACTCTCAGAAACAAAATACATATAAAGACTGAATTATGAATAAGCTGAAAATCTGAACAGACTGATTACTAGTAAAAAGTGTCAACCAGTAATCAAAAACATCCCAACAAACGAAAGTCCAGGACCAGATGGCTTCACTGGCAAGCTCTACCAAACATTCAAAGAAAAAGTAATACTAAATCCTTCTCAAACTCTTACTAAAAAACAGAAGGGAACATTTCCAAACTAATTTTATGAGGCCAGTGTTACCTTGATATCAAAACCAGACAAAGATGCCACAGGACATTACAATCCAACATGAACATAAGCTAGAAAACTCCTCAACAAAATACTAGCAAAGTGCGTCCAACAGCACACTAAAAAGATCATATACCATGATCAAGTGGGACTTGTTCCATGATGCACTGTAGATGGTTCAGCATCTACAAATCAATGTGATAAACCATATTAACAAAATGAAGATTAAAAATCATGATTATCTCAATAGATGCAGAAGACATATGGGAAAATTCAACATCCATTTATGATAAAAACTCTCAACAAAGTGGGTATACAGAGAAAGTACCTCAACATAATAAAGGCCACATACGGCAAGCCCACAGATAACCTCATACTCAATGCTGAAAAGCTATAAGTTTTTCTGCTAAGATCAGGAGCAAGAGAAGGATGCCCACTACATAAAACTGGAAGTTCTAGCCAGGGCAATTAGGCAAGAAAAAGAAAAATGGCACCCAGATTAGAAAAAATGAGGTAAAACGGTCTATTTGTAGATGACATGATATTCTGCATCTCCTCACCTTATGACTGTGTTGTGTACTGATATATCATAAATCGGAACTATCTCTCAATTAAAAATGTAGGGCTACCCAGGTGGCTCAGATGGTTAAGCAGCTGCCCTCAGCTCAGGTCATGATCTCAGAGTCCTGTGATCAAGACCTGCATTGGGCTCCCGGATCAGTGGGGAGTGTGCTCCCTCTGCCTGCCTGCCCTCCCCGGCTCATGCTCTTTCTCCCACTCAAATGAATAAATAAAATCTTTTTTATACCTAACTTACTGAACATCTAAACTTAGCCTAACCTACCTTAATTGTACTCAGAACACTTACATTAGCTACAGTTGGGTATAATCATCTAACACAAAGCCTATTTTTAAAAATCTATTTATTTGGGGGAAAGGACAGAGGGGGAGAGAGGGAGAGAATCTCCAGCAGATTCCCTGCTGAGCGAGGAGCTCAATACCATGACCTGGAAATCATGACCTGAGCTGAAATAAAGAATCGGACGCTTAACTGACTGAGCCACCCAGGCACCCCACAAGGCCTATTTTTAACAAAGTGTTGAATATCTCATGTAGTTTATTGAATAGAATACTGAAAGTAAAAAAAAGAACAGTCGTATAGGGACAGAAGGGTTTTAACTGTAACAATCATTTACCCTCATGTCTGTGTACTGACTGCCACTACCGCTGGCTGCTACTGCTGCCTAGCACCACAAGACAGTACTGTACTGCACACTGAGAATGGAAAAATCAAAATTCAGAGCATGGTTTCTACTGAATGTGTATTGCTTTCGCACCATCAAAAAGTCAAAAAATCTTGAGTCGGAACCATCATTAAGTTGGGAACTGTTTGTATATAGAAAACTCTGAAGACTCCACCAAAAAACCATTTGGTTACATTTCTTTAGACTAATAAGGAACCATCAGAAAGAGAAATTAAGAAAACAGTCCACCTTACCTTAATAAAAAAATTTAAAGGTATGTTAACTATACTGGAATTAAGATAAAAAACTTAATAAAATTTAACAATAGTCCAGGGGACACCTGGGTGACTCAGTAGGTTGAGCATCTGCCTTCAGCTCAGGTCAGGATCTCAGGGTCCTGGGATCGAGTCCCATATTGGGCTCCTTGCTCAGCAGGGAGCCTGCTTCTCGCTCTGCCTGTCGTTCCCCCTGCTTGTGCTTGCTCACTCTAACAAATAAATTTTTAAAAATAAATAATAGTAAAAATAGTCCATTTACAATTGCATCAAAAAGAACAAAACAGGAATAAACTTAAAAAGGTGAAAGGCCTATATACTGAAAACTGTAAGACACTGATTAAAGAAATAGAAGGTGACACAAAATAAATGCAAAGATATTCCATGCTCAATGGATTGAAAGAAGTGCTACTGTTAAAATATCCATACTACCTAGGGGGCGCCTGGGTGGCACAGCAGTTAAGCGTCTGCCTTCGGCTCAGGGCGTGATCCCGGCGTTTTGGGATCGAGCCCCACATCAGGCTCCTCCGCTATGAGCCTGCTTCTTCCTCTCCCACTCCCCCTGCTTGTGTTCCCTCTCTCGCTGGCTGTCTCTGTCAAATAAATAAATAAAATCTTTAAAAAATATATCCATACTATCTAAAGCAATTTACAGATTCAATGCAATCCCTATTAAATTTCAAAGGCATTTCCACAGAAATAGAACAATCGTATAATTTGCATGGAACCACAAAGACCCTGAATAGCCAAAGCAATCTTAACAAATCTGAAGGCATAACACTCTCTTATTTCACACTATGTTACAAAGTCACAGTAATCAAAACAGTATGGCACTGGCCTAAAAACAGACATACAGATCAATGGAATAGAGCAGAGAATACAGAAATAAACCCACAGTTCGTGGTCAATTAATTTACAACAAAGGAAACAAACATATACAATGGGAGAAAGGACAGTCTCTTCAATAAATAGTGCTGGGAAAACTGGACCATTTCTCACACCATATACAAAAATCAATTCAAAATGGACTAAAGACTTGAGTGTAAGACCTGACTCCATAAAATTCCTAGAAGAAAACTGGTAAGCTCCTTGACATCAATCTTAAAGATGACTTTTTAGATCTGGCAACAAAAGCAAAAATCAACAAGTGGGTCTATATCAACCTAAAAAGCTTCTGTACAGCAAAAGAAATCATCAATAAAATGAAAAGGCAACCTATTCAATGGCAGAAAATATTTACAAATCATATCTCTGGTTACATCCAAGGGGTTATATCCAAAATACATAAAGAACTTATAAAACTCAACACCAAAAAAAGAATCCAATTAAAAAATAAAATGGGCAGAGGATCTAAATAGACATTTATCCACAGAACACATATGGACGCCCAACAGGTATATGAAAAGGTGCTCAACATCATTCGTCATCAGGAAAATGCAAATCAAAACCACAACGAGATATCACCACAACAAGATATCACCGTCAAAATGGCCGGTATCAAAAAGACAGATCACAAGTGTTGATGAGGATGCAGGGAACCTTTGTGCACTGTTACTGGGAATGTAAATTGGTGCAGCCGCTACGGACACAGTATGGAGAGTCCTCAAAAAATTAATACAATGACCATGTGATCCAACAATACCACTTCTGGGTATTTACTGGAAAAAAACTAACTCGAAAAAAATACATGCACCCTAATTCACTGCATTATTATTTACAACAGCCAAGATATGGAAAAAGCAAGTGTTCACCAATGGACAAACCGATAAATATTAATAGATTATTATTCAGCTATAAAAAAGAATAAAATAGTCTTTTTTTTCTTTTTTTTGAGTACGAGGGTAGGAAGGGGCAGAGGGAGACAAAGAACCTTCAGCAGGGTCCACAGGTGTGGAGCCCTACATGGGGCTCGATTTCACGGCCCTAGCCAAAATCCAGAGTCAGAGGCTCAACTGACTGAGCCACCCAGGCACCCCAAAATCTTACCATCCACACAGACTTTGAGAACATTAAGTGTAATAAGTCAGAGAGGAAGACAAATACTGTATAATCTCACTTATATGTGGAATCTGAAAACAAAAGCACAGGGGTGCCCGGTGACACAGTAGGTTAAGCATCCCACTCTCGGTTTCGGTTCCGGTCATGATCTCGGGGTCGTGAGATCAAGACCCACCTCAGGCTCCACGCTCAAGCAGAGTCTGCTTGAGACACTCTCCCCCTCTGCCCCTCCTCACCGTGCATGCACACATGCTAAGTAAATCCCCCCAAAAATAAAAACAAAAATACAAACTCAGAGAGAAAGCAAACTGGTGGTTGCCAGAGGTGAATGGTGCGGAAAATGGGTGAAGGGAGGTCAAAAGGTACAAACTTTCAGTTATAAAATGAGTAAGTCATGGGGATGTAGCATACAACATGGTGACTACAGCTCATAATACTGTAATACTGAATATTTGAAAGTTGCTAAGAGTAGATCTTAAAATTTCTATGCTAAGTAAGAAACTGTAACTATGTGCAATGAAGGATGTTAACTAGAATTATTGTAGAAATATTTCACAATATATACAAATACCAAGCCATTATGTTGTACACCTGAAACTAATGTTACATGTCAATTATATCTCAATAAAAATAGAGAAAATAAAATGGTAAAACTTATAAAAGACATTAAAAATTACAGGAAATTAAGAGACAATATCAAGAAAACCAAAAGCTAGTTCTTTGAAATGATTAATGGATTGGTAAATGTCTAGTCAATCTAAGTGAGAAAAGAAGGGAGACAGAGATTACTAATATCAGGAATAAAGGAGGTGAAAATGAAAAAACATTTGCTAAAACCCAACACACACTTATGGTAGACTATCTGACAAGAGTCCCCAACAATTTCAGCGATCACTCTGCAAATAACAGAGCATAGCAAGTTTGAAGGATGCAGAAGTCAACTGCTTTCCTACAGACCCACACAAATGTAGTCAGCTGATCTTTGACAAAGGACAAAAAGGCAATTCAGAGAGAAAAAGTCTTTTTTAAAAAAGATTTTATTTGAGAGAAGAGCTCATGCATGAGCAGGGGTAAGGGCAGAAGGAGAGACAGAATCTGAAGCAGACTCTGTACCGAGTGTGGAGCCCGACATGGGGATCAATCCCATGACCCCGAGACCATGACCTGAGCAGAAATTAAGAGTCAGACACTTAACTGACTGAGCCACCCAGGCGCCCTGAGAAAAAGTCTTTTAAACAAACAGTGCTAGGAAGAGTGGATATCCACATGCAAAAGATAAACCAAAAAAACAAAAAATAAATTTAGACACTAACCTTACACCTCTCCCAAAACTTAACCAAAAATATATCGTAAATCTAAAGGTTAAAAACTCCTAAAAGATAACATAGGAGATGATCCTGGGTTAATTGATGAATTTTAAGATAACAACACCAAAAGCAAGATCCATGGAAGAAAAAAATGAGAAGCTTTATTTCATAAAATAAAAACCCTGTTCTGCAAAAGAGAGTGGTAAGAAAATGAATAGTCACAGGGCGCCTGGGTGGCTCAGTTAAGCATCTGCCTTCGGCTCAGGTCATGATCCAGGGTCCTGGGATCGAGCTCTGTGTCGGGGTCCCTGCTCAGTGGGGAGCCTGCTTCTCCCTCTTCCTCTGCTGCTCCCCCTGCTTGTGCGCTCTCACTCTTGCTCTATCTCAAATAAATAAATCTTAAAAAAACAAAGAAAATGAACAGTCACAGGGAGAAAATCTTTGTAGAACAGTTATCTGATAAAGGACACCCAAAATGGCCAAAGAATTCTTAAAACTAAGACAAACAATCCAATTAAAAATGGGTAAATGATCTGAACACACATCACCAAAGATAATACAGATTGCAAATAAGCATATGAAAAGAAGTTTAACTTCAAATATCATTAGGGAATGATAAACAGAACATAAATGGATATCACTAGACACTTATTACAATGTATACAATTCAGAACACCAAATACCGGTGAAGATGTAAACTGACAAGAATCCTCACTCACTGCTGGTAGGAATGGAAAATGCTATGCCTACTTTGGAAGACAGGCAGTTTCTTATCAAACTAAACATACTCTTACCAGAGGATCTAGTGATCATACTCCTTGGTATTTATTTACCCAAACGAACTGAAACTTTGTACTCACACAGAAACATGCAAAATGAGCCAGGAGTTTAGCAAGATATCCTTCAATAGCAGAACAAATAAACCACCTGTGGTATATGCATATGATAAATCTTGCTTAGTGATAAAAAGAAATAAAGGATAAAGCCAACAGAAGACAAGGAAGAAACTTTAAAGTATGTTACGTGAAAGAAGACACTCTGACAAGGCTAACTACACTGTTTTCAGGTATATGACATTCTGGAAGAGACAAAACTATGAGCCAGTAAAAAGATCTTTTGGTGAAAGATTGGGGTGTTGGAGGGAAGGCTGATTAAATAAATAAACCAGTGGAGCACAAGATATTTTTAGGAAAGAGAGACTATTCTATAGGATATAGAAATGATGGACACGGGTGCCTGGGTGGAGCAGTTGGTTAAGCAACCAACTCTTAGTTTCGGCTCAGGTCGTGATCTCAAGGTCCTGGGATGGAGCCCCACATCGTGCTCCACGCTCAGCACGGAGTCAGCTTGAGATTCTCTCTCCCTCACCCTTAACCCTCCTCCCCCCGCACAGGCACACTCTCTGTCTCTCCAAAATAAACAAATCTTTAAAAAAAAGAAGAAAAGAAAGAAAGAGAGAAAGAGAGAAAGGAAGGAAGGAAGGACGGACACGTGTCATTATAGTTTTGCCAAAACCCACTGATTGTACATAACACAAAACATCTATGTTCATATAAACAGTAGACTTTAATGCATGACTACTGGTCCATCAATTGTAACAAATATACCACAGTAACAGGAGATATAAAAAATATTGCAAACTGTGGATACAGAGGGGTCAAGTGGGAACTCTGTACTTTGTGATTAATTTTTCTGTAAAATGAAATGCTCTAACAAAAACCTGAACTCTCATCATTTCATATTTTAAAATTTTTTCTGAAGCCCACTAGTTTCTTATGAACTATAATCCTTAGCATGCAATTAATATAAAAGAAACAAACTTATATATAGTATATTTTACTACTTAATAGTGTTTTCAACTTCTGCTACTTTAAATGTAATTTTAAATTAATTTAAACTTTTCTACATAGGAAATCATTCTAAAATTTATTTCTTTAAGCACTAACGGGTATGAAACTGCAACCCATAAAAAATGAAAAATTTCAATTCTCTAAAAGGACAAGGGACATCGTAGTTTGTCCCTCCACTATATTTCACACTAAGGACATTGTCAGGAATGACTAGCATGTTGCGCTGCATTAGGGGGTTGCATTTAAACCCTGAAACCTACTAGGATTTGTAAAGACTTACATAAGCTTGGGTAGTTTTTCTGACATCAATTAAAACAGAAATTCATTTGCCTTTAAAAATAGTATAGCCTTTTAAATGTCAAAGTTCCCTGGAGACAGGCACATATATGAAAAATGAGGGGTGCCCAGCAGGCTCAGTCAGTAGAACATGTGACTCTTGATCTAGGGGCTGTAAGTTCGAGTCCCACGTTGGGTGTAGAGATTTCTTAAAAATAAAATCTTTATATTAAAAAATAATAAAAATAAAAGCGAAAAATGTGCCTGAGAACATCAGTATGCCCATCTCACAGGTTGAGATTGTTGCCTAAAAGGAATAAAAATTGTTGGGTTTCAAGATTTTCTTGCCTCACACATTTTTCTCAATCAACCTACATTTTCAAAGCCCAAGAAATAAAAAATCTTACCCATTCAGACAGGAAATAAAACTGCAAACTACTAAGGGAAACTAGAGTGAAAGGACTGGAATATTATTCAATAGGTAAAAAAGAATGCCAAGCAAAGAAATGCAAACATTCAAATCAGCTCAGAGAAGCAGCCTGCTTACTCTGAGTTGAGAAGGAAAACCCATATTCAGAAATTAAACACACTTCCAAGCTGGGCTCTAGACATTCCCAGTTGAGACAGCGTCTCCACAGTGGGTCAGCCCCTGGTGAAGGGGGGACACCTGATGAGCTGCAGGAATGAACTCTGGGAGCCCGGCACTCCCTCTCTCCTGGCAGCTTACAGAACTCCCTCCCCCAGGGTTTCCAATATTACAAATGAGGATACTCTCAGGCAGATTCAGTTTAAGGTTGTGACCCAAATGAACTCCCAAATTCATAAACGTTTTGTCCAGGAGACAGAACTCCAGACTTTCACAGAGTTTCTCAATACCCAAATTACACCGTGAGTGCACCATTATCATAGACGCAAAACCCAAACATGCAAAAACATCGAGGCCTAAGAAAACTCCCTTTGCCTTTGCCAGCTCAAAGCTGCCCTTAGCGTGGAGTCACTGGCCTCAGGCTTCTGCTCCCCAGTCACAGTGCTCTGGACCACCACTGATCATTTAAATGACATAAACCCAGTGGTTCAAGAATCCCGCAAAATCACAGACACCCAATGTTTATGTGTAAAGGAGGAAAGAAAATTTTAAGGAATTTTACCAGTTCAACAAGAAAACCAACTTTCTACTATCAGAAAATGAAGATGTCAATTATTTCCAAGAAAAGAAATTGATTCGTAAACAACTGTGTTGCAATACATGTCTAGGCCCTGATATGCCCTTTAAAATCATCTGAAAGGAAGAACATATCTCAGAACATTACTATACCCACTTAGAAGAAAAAAGGGAACAAATTTTAACAATGGAAAGTAATTTTTTTTCTGAAATTCACTGTTTTAGAAATACTTTATACTGTTTCCCCAGCTAAGTCTCAAGTGAATAAATCTTTCCAGAGTGACAAATGCAAGGAGGGGCAGTGCTGAGAGGACAGATAACCCAGGAAAGTTTTAAAGAACCTCCACTCAAAGGACTTCCCATAGGACGTCTGTGTCCAGGAAAGATCCTGGGGTGAGCAGCACAAGGATTTCATAAAACAGTTCCAGGTGGTTATTCTCTGCTTTCTTCTCAGGTAAAATACCCACAAAAATAAGTCTTTAAAAAGAGCCCTTCATGGCTCTGTGGATAAACGATAAAATACTGCGTATTTGAAATGCATCATGGAGAACAAATAGTTAATAATGATGTTATGAACTGGAGAGGAAAGATGGCGTTTCCAAATGCAGGGAAAGATCTGGAAATTTAGGCATTTATTGCCAGTCCTATAAAGAGCTAGGCTGGGGGCCACAGGGTCGTGGCTTTGAGATCCTACTCCCTAAACGTTTGGAAAAGTGAAGGGAAACCGGGTCCCCCCTGGGAGAGGTTGGGGACCCCACAGACCACAGCACCTCCCGCACACGAACCCGGGAGACCGAGGCATGACTGTCTCCTGATGACCCTCCCCGTGGTCATCGCCCAGCTTAAGGGAGACGCGGCCGCGCAGTGACGGGAAAGGACGTGGGGGTCCCAGCAGCCACCCCGGCCCCGCGCCGCGTGCCGCGCCACCGGCGGCCTCGGGTCCCCAGACTCCGGAGTTCACCGCGGGGAGGCCAGGTCCCGCCACGGCCGGTTCCAGCCGGTCCCACCACCCCCCTTGCCCGATTCCCGGCCCCGCACACTCACCATTGCTGGCTTTCTGGGGTACCGGGTCGACCACCATACGATTGCCGCGGCCAGCGGAGGTCACGGTCACAGAGGATGTGGCGGAAGCTCCCGAAGCCTTTCAGGACAGCGAGAGGTGATGCGAGCCTCAGACGGACAGCAGCGACGGCACACAGTCCCCGCCGTCCACAGCGCCGCCCGCACGTATGGTTCAGGCGACTCTCCTGATTGGACCGTTCACAAGGCCCCGCCCTCGCCCGCCTGAGTGACAGCGGGCCGGAGGTCACGTCTTTGAGCCGACCTTGCATGGGCAGTGGGCTGCAACCTGTTCTCTCCGAAGACATTGCTTTGAACCGCAAGGCCGCCAGGCCACTCACGGAGCCGTGACCCTTCACAAACATGGACAAAAGTGACCTCACCATAGGTCTGGTTCCATTTTGATCTTTGACCATCGTCCGGCAGGGAGTCGTCTGCCCACCACGCCCCCCCCCCCGCCCTCATTTATATTTGAAGAATCTCAAAGTGTTAGACCACTTAGCTGGGTGGGAGCCTTGAACCCCACAGTCCTAGACCAGGCCCGAAGCCTCAGGTGCTCGCACGTGAGACACACAATCACTAAGGCAAAAAAACCAACGGAAAACCTTTCAGTATAATTCCGTTCATACTTACCTGTTCAAAGGTTGAAGGAGGAAAACTGAAAGAACACTGCTTAGGGGAAGATAATAGCTGGTAAAGGTGTCAAGGATAAACAAAGCATCAGGACAGTGGTCATCTATGGGGCAGGACAGAGGTGAGCCAGGCAAGGGAACATGAGGAGACTCTCACTACTGCCCACAGTTAGGAATCTTGATGATGACCTCAAGGATATGTATGTTATTAGCAAATCCTACCTCAAAACATTTTGTAATTCTTTCCTCAATATATTTAATGATAAAAATCTTAAGAAATTCTGTTTGAAAAGAACATAATTTGTATAGGTTCTGTAATTTGGCAATCCGAGTTTTCACTCACGGTTTTGGTGGCAAAAATGGTTAAAATCCAACTGTCTATTTAGAAAGAATTGCTTGCATATACTTATCATCATACCTACTATTCTTTTTCTTAAACAAAGGGTGGCATGTATTGATATGTAAAGATCTGGAGTATTTATTAACAGAATAGTTAAGCAAAGTGTATTGCAATATATATACCATGTTACCCCTTCTATAACTGTTATGGTGTCACCTGCAGAGTCAGGTGGGTCCCCACTCTAGGTTTGGTTGACAACATATCCCTTCCAGGAAAAAACAAAAAGGTTAATTACTTTGATAATGGGAGTTTTCCAGGGAGGGCAGGCCTCCCAAGCAGGTTGGAAATGCCTTGAAAGAGCAAGGAAAGGGGGCTCCTGGGTGGCACAGTCAGTTAAGCAACTGACTCTTGGTTTCAGCTCAGAGTCATAAGATCGAGCCCCGTGTGGGGTTCTGCACTCAACATAGAGTTTGCTTAAGACTCTCCTTCTCCTTCTCCTCCTCCCTGCAAAATAAATAAATAGATAAAATCTTTAAAGAAAGAAAAAGAAAAGAAAGAGCAAGGAAAGGAGCCCAGCCTAGGTTGAAGTTCAGGGGTTGTCTACAGTGAGTTTGGGCACAAGGGCAGGGGCTTCCCGAGAATCTCTTGCCGGCACCAACGCAGTGAGCAGCCAGGCTTTCTTGTCACCTTGTTCAGATGCAGGGCACAAGGAGAAGGAGCAGGAATGAGACTTTTAAAGCTGTCTGCCAACAAACATTAAAAAATAGAGACCTCTGGTTTGTCATCTGGCATGTAAGGAACTTAGAGGTGACATTCCTATCCTCACTAGGAAAAAAGCTAACAAACTTAAAATCAACACCACAGAACTATGAAAGCATTAATCACTGGGCAAATGGCTGTGTGCAGAATTGGAAAGAAAGACAGAAATATAGCCATTTTAACATATGCCCATATCATTCTCTTTAACAAGGCCTGTCCTTAATATAATCTGCTTTTCAAGAGCCTAACTAACTGGGATTTTACCAGAACCTACCTGTCACAGCGTGGGTGGGGAGGTGGGGGGATGAAATAGCCAACCTGAGTCCCATTTAGCTTTCCTACCTGACCTAAGTTGAGGGGGCGGGACTTAGAAATACTTGCAAGGTTGAAAGGTTTTTTGTTTTGTTTTTTTCTTACTCCTGAGAGCAAATACATGGTGTGTTTCCCAACACCAGTTCTCCAGCTCTCCAACACTAAGGGTGAGAGTGGCCTACAATTCTATTTAATTCTTTTTTTTTCTTTTTTTAAGATTTTATTTGTCAGAGAGAACACGTGCATGAGCAAAAGCAAGGGGGAGCAGCAGGCAGAGGGAGAAGCTCCCTGCTGAGCAAGGAGCCCGATGAGGGGCTCCATCCCGGGACCCTGGGATCATGATCCAAGCCGAAGGCAGATGCTTAACCAACTGAGCCTCTGAGGCGTCCCAACGATTCTATTTAATTCTAATATGAAATACAGTTACCATCATATTCCACAGTTTAAGGGCTCAATCCCACAAAACTGCCCTACGTCAGATGCCTGCCACAAATGGGGGGAGGGGTGGCTACACACATTTCTGCATGGCCAACTACAAATTCAAAGGTTCCCTGGATCGTGTTTGTTAGTTTGACAGAAGCACTATTAGAACTAATAAAATGCTTATTATTGATTTATTATAAAAGACACAGGTCAGAAACCGCTAAATGGAAGGGGCATACAGGGCAAAGTATGTGCGGGAGGTAGGGAACTTCCATGCCTTCTCCAGATACAACACACTTCCAGCACATCGATGTCTTAGAATCTCTCTGAATCCTGAGGTTTAGGGGGTTTTATGGAATTTCTTTACATAGGCATGAATGACTAAATCATTGGCAATTGGCAAATAACCCCATCTCCAAATCCTTCCTCCCCACTCCCCGGAGGTTGGGAGCTGGGCTAAAAGTTCTAAGCCTCCAATCCAAGTTTGGTCTTCCTGGAGACAAACTCCCATCCTGAAGCTATCTAGGCGCCAGCAAACAATTGCCTCATTAGAACATAAGAAACTCCTGTCACCCTTATCACTCAGAAAGTCCAAGAGCTTCAGGAAGTCTTGGCTGGGAACCATGGAAAAGGCCAAATATCTTTCCTATTACACCAAAGAAGGTCACAGCCCAAGGACACATGCTCATTAAAATGCTAAAACCAGATCATATGATACAGAACACTCACTCTCTACCCACAACATTCCACCACATCAGGAAGGCTCCTATTTGAAATAAACCGAAAGAACTATACGTTTCAGAACTTATTTAAGAAGCCTCCATAAACCCTAAAGACATCATGGGTGACAAAAGCAAGGACATCTGAGAATATTTTAGCCTCCAACAGCCACAACAGATAGTAAACACAGCCTAAACCCAACTCAGATAAACATGAACCCTCACACTAAAGGTCTATTTACCCCAGTTCCTTTTTCACAATCCCATCATGTCCAGCATTCAACAAAAAGTTAAAAGGAATACTGACTTAAGAAGTACATTTTCAGGGGTGCCTGGGTGGCACAGCGGTTAAGCGTCTGCCTTCGGCTCAGGGCGTGATCCCGGCGTTGTGGGATCGAGCCCCACATCAGGCTCCTCCGCTATGAGCCTGCTTCTTCCTCTCCCACTCCCCCTGCTTGTGTTCCCTCTCTCGCTGGCTGTCTCTATCTCTGTCAAATAAATAAAATCGTTAAAAAAAAAAAAAGAAGTACATTTTCAGGAAATAGGACAAGCAAAAGAACTTGGTTCAGATGTAGCAATATGTTACAATTATCAGACCATAAATGTAAAGCAACCATGATTAATATGCTTGTGATCTATGGAAATAGTGGATAAAATGCAAGAATAAATAACTAATGTAAGAAGAGGCAGAAACTCTAGGAATCCAAAGGAAAATACAAGAAATAAAAAAACCCAAAAGAATAGAATAGAAATGAATTCCCCTGGGGGGGCTCATCGATACAGCAGAAATGTATGAGGACTCAGTGAGCTCAAGAAGATGTCAATAGGGTCCTTGACACTGAAATAAAAAGAATATAGAACAGAAATCCAAGAACGTTGGGAAAATTACAGAAGATCTACACATAATGAGAATACATGAAGAAGGAGCAAACAAGCGAAGCAATAATGGATGAGATTGTCCCCAAATTAATAATAGACACCAAACTACAGATCTAGGAAACTCAGAGATCACCAAAGAAGATAAAAAACAAAACAAAAAAGAACAACAACAACAACAACAACAAAAAAACCTAAAAATGTGCACCTTGAAATACATATTTAAACTTGAAAAAAACAAAGAGAAAACCTTGAAAGAAGCTAGGGGGAAGAAAACCTTAATTATAGAGAAACAGATAAGAATTAAGTTGGACTTATTTTCAGAAGCTATGTACACAGGAAGAAAGTTTTGTGAAATAAAGCATTGAAAGAGAGGGACACCTGGGTGGCTCAGTTGGTTAAGTGTGTGCCTTCGGCTCAGATCATGATCACAGGGTCCTGGGATCAAGACCCACATCAAGCCCCTCATCAAGCCCTGAATCGGGCTCCCTGCTCAGCAGGGAGCCTGCTTCTCCCTCTCCCTCTGCCTGCTGCTCCCCCTGTTTGTGCTCTCTCTCTGTATGCGTCAAATAAATAAAATCTTTTTTAAAAATAAAATAAAAAAGAACTGAAGGAGAAATAGATGAATCCACTCATAGTTGGAGACTTTAACATACTCCACCAGTAATTAAGAGTTCCAGCAAGAAGAAAATCAGGAAGAACACAGTTGAATTAAATAGTGCCATCAAACAAGGGGATGTAATTGAAACCCATGCAACACTTCATTCAAACACAGCAGAATATAGATTCTTCTCAAGTTCACATGAAACATCCACCAAAATAGACCATATTCTGGGACATAAAACACAGCTTAAAAATTTTAAAGAAAAGAAATCATACAAAATATGCTTGTAAGCACAATAGTATTGATCTAGAAATCAATAATAGATAGTCGGAAAACCCCCAAATACTTCGAGGTTAAATAAAACACTTCTAAATTAAATATGGGTCAATAAAAGAATGATGTCACAAAGAAGATGGAATAAGACTTTTCTACTAAAATCTCCTCACGGTGTACCAGCTTTGACAGCCACCCAAGGATGAGAAATCCTTTTTGCAAAGTCCAGGGAATTTCGAGCACACCACTGGAGCAAATAAACTGAGAGGAGACAGACTACAGATAGTAAGAAGAACAGTTTCACTTTACCTGCATCACCCCTCCCTCAAAGCAGCCCACCTCATGGTCAAGAACCCCTCAGTTTGGCCTGGGATCCCTTCCATAGGGAAAGAGAGAGCAAAGTGAGCACTGGCTTCGGTGGTATAGGACACTGCATGAGAGAGCCATTGCTTTCTTCTTGAAGAATATGTAGGCAAGGGGTGCCTGGGGTGGCTCAGTCAGTTAAGCATCAGCCTTCAGCTCAGGCCATGATCCCAGGGTGCTGGGATCAAGCCCTGCATCGGGCTCCCTGCTCAGTGGGGAGTTTGTTTCTCCCTATTCCTCTGCTTGTGTGCTCGCTTGCTCTCTCTCTCAAAAAAATAAAAATATTTAAAAAAAAAGAATACGTAGGGGATCAGGATGGATAAGTGGCTGGAAGGCTGATATCGGCAAATCTGTAGGACTTATACCATCCAAGACTTGGAAATTTTTTAAAGGGCTGCAGAACTTACTGTCTGCTACAGACACCATCAGGAGGCTCACATACCAGCTGCCGGGGACATTTCCAGCTGGCGTATGGGTGTGCCTGCTGCGCCACGTGCCTCAGCCCTCACCCTGGGTCCAGCTCCCTGCATACCGAAACGATGAGCACAAGCTGGTTATCTTCCAAACATGTACCTTCAACCAGTCTGACTTGGTGGAATTGGGAGAAGGCACAGACACTTGAGTATTTCAGGGGACAACCTTAGGGAAAACAAATGAGAAGCTCTCAGCACCCAACTTGGCTTTGAAAGAGCAAGAGAAGGCATATAGCCTCAAGAATTTCCCCCAAAGACCCAAAAGAGGCATGATGTGGGTGTGTCCATAGAAAAAGTTTGAGACAGCCTTAGAATATCTAGTTGGGCTGACTGGTGAAGGCCTTTCTCTCCCAAAGTCAGTCAGTAAATACTATGAGTGCTGACCGTTTCCTCAAATGCAAAGACAGCAACACAAGACTTCAAGAAACGCAAAACAACAAGGAAAAATGATACCACAAAGGAATACAATAATTTTTCAGCGACCAATCCCACAGAAACGGAGATCGACAAATTGTCAGAGAGCTCATAATAATTAAGGAAGATCAATGAGCTTCATGACAGCACAGATAGTCAACTTAATGAAATTGGGAAAACAATACGAGAGAAAAATGAGTTCAACAGATAGATAAAAATCATAAAGAACCAAACAGAAATTCTGGAGCTGAAGAATACAATGGCTGATATAAACATGCAATAGATAACTGTGAGAGCTAACTTGGTCAAGCAGAAGAAAGAATCTGTGAGACTCTAGACAGACCATTTGAAATTTCCGAGTTAGAGGAATAAAAAGAATGAAAAGGAATGAAGAGAGCTTACAAGACTGATGGGTCACCATCAAGAGAAGTATCATATGCAATATGGAAGTCCTGGGAGGGAGAGAGGGGTAGAAAGCTTAAAGAAATAATGGCTGGGGGCGCCTGGGTGGCACAGTGGTTAAGCGTCTGCCTTCGGCTCAGGGCGTGATCCTGGCGTTGTGGGATCGAGCCCCACATCAGGCTCCTGTGCTGTGAGCCTGCTTCTTCCTCTCCCACTCCCCCGCTTGTGTTCCCTCTCTCACTGGCTGTCTCTATCTCTGTCTCTGTCGCATAAATAAATAAAATCTTTAAAAAAAAAAAAAAGAAAGAAAGAAAGAAAGAATGGCTGGATCCCAATCAAGATGGTGGAGGAGGATCCCGCGTTCGCCTCCTCCATAAACATGCCAAGACTGCAACCACACGGAGAGCAGGTGTATACGCTCCGAGAACAACCTGCACACTAGCACAATAGCACTTCCAAGTTAAAGCTATAAAGAAAAGGCCACATCAGGATAGGTAGAAGGGGCTGAGATGCAGCCCCCTGGTGTGAGGGACCCAGAACTGGGAAAATTATCACAGGCACAAATGTCCACCTTGAGGAGGAAAGGATTCAAGCCCCATATCGGCACCATCAGCTCTGGGGACGGGCACTAGGAATAGGAGCCTCCATAATGTCTGGCTTTGAAAATCAGCAGGACTTAACTCCAGGGGCTTTGAAAATCAGTGGGGCTTAACTCCAGGAGAGCTGGTGAGCTATAGGAAACTGAGACTCTGCTCTTAAAGGACCAGTGCACAAACTCACCCAGAGACCCAGCGCAGAGACAGCAGTTTGAAAAGTACCTAGGCCATATGTAAAAGAGATTTACTGACAGATTTTAGGGACTGTGCCAAAGGGGCAGGAAGTTCCCCAAGGAGGGAGGCACTGCTGGGAACCAGACTAGCTGACCAATGCTAGCAGGTGCCAGTTCTGACACTCTACATGGACCTTGCTAGCACTGTTCACCTCACCCTGATGTTCCCCTGCAGACCCACCCTGCTGAACTTGTCCACCCCAGCAGGTGCCACCCTGACACATCTTAGGACCAAAGCCCCCCAAAAGCAGCTACTGCACCATCACATCTAGCAGGTGGCCTTGGCCAGGATCAGCACACCCCTTGTAGCTCCTGCCCCCATCCCTACCACCACACAGAGCAGTTAGCCTGGCCAGCACTGGTCCCCCTCCAAACACCTCTTGTACTGGTGAGGGCGGGAGGCCCCACCCACCAGTGTGCCCTTAACAATCACAGCAGGGCCTTCGCACAAGCATGCCTGCAGCCGTCATGGCCCATGCACAAGAGAGGGCATAGGCAGCCCACACAGGTAACACCACTGGAGTGCCTGGTTCTGGTGACTAGGGGAACTGTACTTCTGGGCCCCAAAAATGCCTTCTACATAAGACTACTCCTTCAACACCAGGAGACATAGCTGATCTACCCAATATATAGAAACAAACACAGAGAAACAGGAAAATAAGGAGACAGAAGAATAAGTTCTAAAAGAACAAGACAAAACCTCAGGAAAAGAAATAAATGAAATGGAGATAATCTACCTGATAAAGAGTTCAAAGTCATGGTCATATGCTCACCAGACTCAGGAGAAGAATGGGCAAACACAGTGAGATCTTCAACAAAGAGAAAATATTAAAAATGAACCAATCAGAGCTGAAGAATACAAATAAGAAATGAAAAATACACTAGAGGGAATTGACAGCAGATTAAAGGATGCAAAAAAAACAGATCAGCATTGTGGAAGACAGGGTAGTGAAAATCATCCAAACTGAACAGCAAAAAGGAAAAAGAATAATAGAAATGAGGATAGTTTGAGCGGCCTCTGAGACAACATCAACCATGCTAACATTCACATTATAGGGGTCCCAGAAGGGGAAAAAAGGGAAAGGGACATTAAACATATTTGAAAAAAATAATGGCTGAAAAGTTCCCTATCCTGGGGAAGAAAACAGACATTCAGGTCTGGGAAGCACAGAAAGCACTAAACAAGATGAACCCAATGAAATCCACACAAAGACACACAATAATATGTCAAAAATTAAAGAGGGGCGCCTGGGTGGCACAGCGGTTAAGCGTCTGCCTTCGGCTCAGGGCGTGATCCCGGCGTTATGGGATCAAGCCCTACGTCAGGCTCCTCCAGTATAAGCCTGCTTCTTCCTCTCCCACTCCCACTGCTTGTGTTCCCTCTCTCTCTGGCTGTCTCTATCTCTGTCAAATAAATAAATAAAAAAAATCTTTAAAAAAAATTAAAGAGAAAGAAAATCTTAAAGGCAGCAAGAGAAAAGCAACTTGTTACATATAAGGGAACACCCATAAGGCCACAAGCTGATTTTTCAGCAGAAACTTAGCAGGCCAGAAGAGAGATCAAGCTTCACATTGGGCTCCATGCTGGACATGGAGCATGCTTAAGCTTCTTTCTCTCCCTCTCCTTCGGCCCCTCCCCCATCTCTAAAAATAAATAAATAAATAGGAAAAAGATAGATAATAAACAAATTAAAAATGACATCCAAATTGGTAAGGAAGAAGTAAATCTATCACTATTTGCTGATGACATGATACGATATATAGAAAATCCTAAAGATTCCACCAAGAAACTATTGAGCTAATAAATGAATTCAGTGAAGTTGCAGGATATAAAATTAATATACAATCTGTTGCATTTCTATACAATAACTATCAAAAAAGAAATTAACAATTCCATTTGCTATTGTATCTAAAAGAATAAAAAGACCTAAGAATAATTTTAACCAAGAAGGTGAAAGACCTGTACTCTAAAAACTATAAGAAACTGATGAAAGAAGCATAAGCTGACACAAATAAATGGAATGCTATACATGCTCATGAACTGGAAGAATTAATATTATTAAAATGTCCATACTACCCAACGCAATCTACAGAATAAGTGCAATTTCTATCAAAATACCAATAGCATTTTTGGCATTTTTCACAGAACTAGAACAAATAATCCTAAAATTTTATGGAACCACAAAAGACTCTGAATAGCCAAGGAAATCTTGAGAATTAACAAAGCTGGAGGTATCATGCTCCCAGATCTCAAATTATACCATGGAGCTAGAGTAATCAAAACAGTATAGCACTAGCATGAAGACAGAAACAGAGATCAATGGAACAGAATACAGTCCAGAAATAAACCCACACTTACAGTCAATTAATCTACGACAAAGGAGGCAAGAATATATAATGAGGAAAAGACAATAAATGGTGGTGGGAAAACTGGACAGCAACATGCAAAAGAATGAAACCAGACCACTTTCTTACACCACATACAAAAATAAACCCAAAATAGATTAAAGACCTAAATGGTAAGACCTGAAACTAAAACTCCTAAAAAAAACATGAGCTGTAAATCTTGGACATTGGGCTCAGCAGTATCTTTCTGGATGTCTCCTCAGGCAAGGGCACCAAAAGCAAAAGTCAACAAGTAGGACTACATGAAAGTAAAAAGATTTTTACAACAAAGGGAACCATCAAAGGCATGAAAAGGCAAACTACTGAATGAGAGAAAATATTTGCAAATGATATATCAAAGAAGTAGTTAATATCTAAAATATATAAAGAACTTTTACAACTTGGGGTTCCTGGGTGGCTTGGTCAGTTAAGCATCTGCCTTCAGCTCAGGTCATGATCCCAGGGTCCTGGGATTGAACCTTGCGTTGAGCTCTCTGCTCAGGAGAGCCTGCTTCTCCCTCTCCCTCTGCTCATGTGCTGTCTCTCGTGCTCCCTCCGTCACTCAAATAAATAATAAAATTTAAACAAAACAAAACAAAAAACTCATGCAGCTCAACATCAAAAAAGTTGATTTAAAAATGGGCAAAGGGGGACGCCTGGGTGGCTCAGTCAGTAAAGTATCTGCCTTCGGCTCAGGTCATGGTCCCAGGTCCTGGGATCCAGTCCCGCACTGGGCTCCTTGCTCCGCAGGGAGCCTGCTTCTCCCTCTGGCTGCTGCTCCCCCTGCTTGTGCTGTATCTCTCACAAATAAATATTTTAAAAAATAAAAATTATAAAAATGGGCAAAGAATCTGAAGAGACATTTGTCCAAAGACGACACTCGTATGGCCAACAGACACCCAAACAGATACTTAGCATCACTCGTCATCAGGGAAACACAAATCAAAACCACAATGAGATATCACCTCACATATCTCAGAATGGCTAGGGTCAAAAAGACAAAAAGGAATATTACTTACCCAGAAAAAAGAATAAAACTTGCCACGTGTGACAACATGGGTAAACCTAAAAGGTATTATACTAAGTGAAATAAGTCAGACAGAGAAAGACAAATACCACATGATTTCATGTGTATGTGGAACCTAAAAAACAAAACAAAGAAAACAAAACAGAAATATATATACAGAGGACAAACTGGTGGTTGCCACAAGGGAAGAGGGTAGGATGACTGATGAAATCAGTAAAGGGGATTAAGAGGTTTATAAAATTCCAGTTATAAAATACATTAAGTCACAGGGATGTAAAGCAAAGCATTGGGAATATAGTCAATGATATTGTAATAATTTTGTACGATGACCGATGGTAACGAGACTTCCATTTTTTATCTGTCACATCTCCTTTATTCATCTATCAGTGGATACTTAGTTTACTTCCATATCTTCACTACTGCCAAATAATGCAATGAACGTAGGGTGCATATACCTTTCCAAATTAGCGTTTTCACTTTCTTTGGGTAAATACCCAGAAATGAAATTCCTGGATTGCATGGTAGTTCTATTTGTAATTTTTTGAGAAACCTCCGATTTTCGACATGGCTGCACCAATTTACATTCCTACCACCAGTGCACGAGGGTTCCCTCTTCTCCACATCTCACCAACACTTGTTATTTTTGAAAAGATGCCGTATGCCCATGTTCACTGCAGTATTGTACATAATAGTGAGGCTATGGAGACAACCTAAGTGTTGACAGAGGACTGGTTAAAGAAAATGGGGTGCGTACATATACAAAGGAACAGCCTTACAGAACAAGGAGATCCTGACATCTCCTTGTTGAATCTGGAGGATGGTATGCTGAGTGAAATAAGTCAGACACAGAAAGAATAGTGCATGAATTCACTTAAAGCAGAATCTATGGAAGTTTCTTCAATAATAAATTTGTGGGGAAATTTTAACATGAAAGGGTGTTGAGTTTTGTCAAAGGTTTCTTCTGCTCTATTAAGAGGATCGTGTGGATCATTGTCTTCCTTCATTCAGTTAATGTGATGTATCTCATGGATTTGTCCAGCTTTGGTATCAGGGTAGTGCTGGCCTGGTAAAATGAATTTAGAAGTGTTGTTCCTGGGGTGCCTGGGTGGCACAGCAGTTAAGCGTGTGCCTTCGGCTCAGGGCGTGATCCCGGCATTCTGGGATCGAGCCCCGCGTCAGGCTCCTCCTCCATGAGCCTGCTTCTTCCTCTCCCACTCCCCCTGCTTGTGTTCCCTCTCTCGCTGGCTGTCTCTATCTCTGTCAAATAAATAAATAAAATCTTTAAAAAAAAAAAAAGCATTAAAAAAAAAAAGAAGTGTTGTTCCTGGGGTGCCTGGGTGGCTCAGTGGTTAAGTGTCTGTCTTTGGCCCAGGTCAGGATCCCAGAGTCCTGGGATTGAGCCCCACGTCAGGCTCCCCGCTCAGTGGGGAATCTACTTCTCCCTCTGCCCCTGCTTGTGCTCTCTCACTCTCGCTCTGCTCTCTCTCTCTCAAATAAAATCTTAAAAAAAAAAAGTGTTGCTCCTTCCACTTCAGTTTTTGCAAGAGTTTAGGAAGGATTGGTATTAATTCCTCTTTAAATGTTTGGTAGGATTCACCAATGAAGCCATTTAGTCCTGAGCTTTTCTCTGTTGGGACTTTATTGTGATTCAATCTCCTTACTCATTATTGGTCTGCTAAGATTTTCTGCTTCTTCATGATTCAGTCTTGATAGGTTGTATGTTTTGAGGAATTTAGCCAATTATTTTAGATTACCCAATTTGTTTGCATGTATAGTTTCTGACCATCCTTTGTATTTCTGTGATGTCCGTTAGTTTCTCCTCTTGCATTTCTGATTTCAGTCATCTGAATCTTCAATATTTTTTTCTTAGTCTAGCCAAAGTTTGTCAATTTATTTTATCTTAGAAGCAAAAATAGGGGGGTGCCTGGGTGGCTCAGTCAGTTAAGTGTCCAACTCCTGACCTCGGCTCAGATCTTGATCTCAGGGTTGTGAGTTCAGGCCTCGCATGGGGCTCCACCCTGGTCATGGGGCCTACTTAAAAAACAAACAAACAAAAATGGGGGTGCCTGGCTGGCTCAGTCAGTGGAGCATGCAACTTTTGATCTCAGGGCTGTAAGTTCTTGCCCCACGCTAGGGGTAGAGATTACTTAAAAATCAAATCTTTTAGGGGCACCTGGGTGACTCAGTCAGTTGAGCATCTGACTCGATTTCGGCTCAGGTCATGATCTCGGGGTCGTGAGATGGAGCCCCACTTCAGGCTCTGTGCTCAGCAGGGAGTCTGTTTGTGAGTCTTGCTCTCCCCTTCTCCCTCTGCCCCTCCCCTGGACTTTCTCTCTCTCCCCCACCCCTACATAAATCTTTTTAAAAATCAAATCCTTAAACAAAACAAAAAGTTAGTTTGACCAGTTAGTTTCATTCTTCCACATTTTTTTTCATGTTGCTAATTAGCATCCATTCATTTAAACTTGAAGAATTCCCTATATCATTTCTCCTAAGGCAGGTCTACTGGTGATAAAACTCCCTCAACGATTGTTTGTCTGGGAAAGTCTATATCTTTCCTTCATTTCTGAAGGACAGCTTTACTAGGAAAAGCATTCTTGGTTGTTTCTTTCTTTCAGCACTTTGAATATAGCACCCAATTCTGTTCTGGCTTGTAAGGAGGGTTTCTACTGAGTAATACACTGAGAGTCTAACTGGGATTCCTTTGTATGTGATGAGTCACTTTCCTCTTGCTACTCTCAAAATTCTGTCTTGATTTTTGATGATTTGATTATAATGTGTCCATGGAGTCTTCCTTGGGTTGAACCTGTTTGGCGACATCTGACTTCATTTACCACGGTGGCCATATCTCTCCCAAGATTTGGGACATCTTCAGCCATTATTTCTTTTGTCTTTTTTTTTTTAACGGAAGCATAGATATGTTAATTAGCTTGACTGTGGTAATCATTTCACAGTGCATGTGTATATCATCACATTGTACACCTTAAATCTATGCAAATTTTATTTATTACTTATGTCATAATAAAGTTAGGGAAAAAAGGGGAAGCTGTCACAAGAATAGAAGTATAGTATTTTACTATTTGTAAGGCAATTGAAGAACTGGAAGCAATTTTTGTAATGCAATATTGTTTCCACGACAATTATCATTAAGAAAATAGAAACTCAGAAGGGAACTTCGAAAAATTTTGTAAGTCATAGTTTAGTTAACTGATCATTTTTCTTACCATTTTTCTAATTTATCAAAGAAGTTTTAAAACAATATCACTGACTGATTTTTGTTACTTTGGGACGTTTGGGTTATGTCTGGATCCCATTCTTTATCAAGGATGTCCCAATTAAGTGATAAAAAGCAGCAAATCTCACTGAGCTCCATCCTGTACGAATGTGGTGATGTCATCCAAAAAGATAAACTCCCCACTGCAGTTCATTCAGTTAAACACAAGGAGCTCCCCCAAGGAGCCAACGGGTCTGGAACAGGGGTGACCCTGTTCTTTATCAAGGATGTCCCAATTAAGTGATAAAAAGCAGCAAATCTCACTGAGCTCCATCCTGTACGAATGTGGTGGTCATCCAAAAAGATAAACTCCCCACTGCAGTTCATTCAGTTAAACACAAGGAGCTCCCCCAAGGAGCCAACGGGTCTGGAACAGGGGTGACCTCTTCCAAAACAACGGCACCTATCAGGGCATCGAGGAGAGGGGAGGCCATCCCCTCCCGTGGCGGGGTATGCCAGAAGGCTCAGGTTTGGTTCCACTGTGTCTCAAGGAGGTCTCAGTAGCTGTGCTGAGCTCATGGGTTGCTGTTTCCAGGACCCAACGTATAATGGACAACTGGATGGAGGGTCACATGCTCAGGGCCTGGGAGAACCTCTCTCGTCAGGAAAGCCCAGTACCCGGTGGAAACTGCAGTGCTAATGGCATGTAGTGTGGGCCGAAAATGGCAGGTTCTTGCATCAGAAGCCTATAGACAACTTAAAGCCACATGCGTAACTCCAGAGCCGTGGGAGGTCACTGGAGCCTCTATGGTGAAGGAGAACCTGAGGGCACTAACAGGAGTATGGCAATTTAAGCAGTCTAGAGCCTTGGGGAGGGGGGGCGGCGGAGGGCTCATTCAAAGTGGGCTAATTTGCATATAACAGCATAAAGGGGCTCAAGTAAAATTTATTTAAGATTTTATTAATTTATTTGACAGAGAGAGAGAAAGAGAGCACAAGCAGGGGTGCGGCAGGTAGAGGGAGAGAGAGAAGCAGGCCCCCGCTGGGCAACGAGCCCATGTCCCCTCGAGGTGAAGGCAACCGCACTGCGAGGCTGTCGAGACAGGCACGGAACACACCAGACCCCGCCGATTCCGTGAGGGCAGTCTATGGGGTGCGGTCATTTCAGCAATCCCGGGGCCTGGGAACAGGGGCTCGTTTGTGCGACCACAACCTCACAATTGCGACAATCCCCTCTGAGGTGTCACCCATTTTTCCTGAGTTTAAGAACATGACGACTTCGGCTCAGGCACCAACCACTTCTTTACAGGCACGATAAAATAGTTTTCAATCTTGGACAGAGTGTCTCATTTACACTGGGTCCAATTAAGTAATTTCGCTGGGCAGTGGGGGTAGGGGCGCGATAAAGTCCAGGGAGTCCCATTATTTTCAAGAAAATCGGGAAGTGCCAAAGACTTCATTTATATTTAATTCACGACTCCTTGGTTCAGACCTTCTTTGCTTGGTGTAGGGTATTTCCGGACACGGGTTACGACCATGGGCAACAGAGACAATCGTTTTCTGATGATTAAGGCACGGCATACCCTTTTGTCTCCTGTTTTACATTCAGGAACTCCTCAGAGATATATCGGGGTATCTTGCTAAAACTTAGTAGCGTCCCCAGGTATGACTGCAAGTTGAACGTTAGTGTTGATTATTTGCATTAACATATGACAGCTGATGGCAAGATTAATCCAGAGCCCGTGCTGTAGAGGCCCAAAGGCCAAGCAGTGCACTTTTATCCTTTTCATTGTGTACATTCTTCCAGTGCAGGCTGGATTTCCAATTGGCCAGATTTTGGACTTTGGTTTCAACACTTTTTTCTTTTGCTTCCTCTCCAGTTTGGTTTTTTCGCCATCCCTGGACATACTCTCCACTCTGGGATTTACACGTTTGCTCCTCCAGAGGCCTCAAAGCAGCGCCGGCAGGGTTAGGAGCCTCCTGCGTGACAACTGGTGGCTTTATAGGGTTTGCTGAGCCACAGGGGGACCATGAGTGTCGTCCCCTAAACTCGAGGCTCCGGATCTTTGCTGCAGTAGAGGCAGGGGTGGCAGCAGAGGGACCGAAGGGTCCCTGGGGTTAGGGGTGTGGACTCAGCCCACCAGCTACTGGCTGCCGTTTGCCCTCTCTTCTCTTTCTCTAATTCAATGATGGGTATTTCAGGAGTGACCACCCAGGACCCACCCCCCTTGCACAGGATAGAGTCCCCTCTGCCACCCCACCCTCAGGTGTGTGGGGCCAACGAGCAAAGACATCGACCCAGGAACACTCTGAGGAGAGCCCCAGTCCTACTCCCAGTCACACTTCTGCTCCCACAGGCCTAGGGATTCTCCTAACGGCCGACTCTGGTAGGCTGAACTCAGAACTGAGGCTTGGGTCGGTCACCTATGTGACACAAGGCAGCACAGGTCACAGCACCAAACTCCACCAGCAAACGGCAGTGCAGGCCGCCTTAGGCCACAGAGCAGGTGAGCAAGTGAGAGCAAGAGAAGCAGACCCGCGGTGGCGGTCCTGTCAGGACCTACTGCTCTGGGAGCCAGTTATTGTGGTCACCTGTAGACGTGTGGTTCCCACATGAAGAACGCACCCATGTGGCACACGCACACACACCCTGAGAGGGTGGGGGAAGCTTGGGACTTACATAATACAGAGCTCTGGGGAGGGGAGGGTGGGCCTCTCAACCAGCTCTGAAATGGCTGGAACACACAAGCAAAGGTACCCACCTGCTCTGGGTTTTGCTGTGGCTGGGGGTGGGGCAGAGCAAAAGTTCGGCACCCGGGCAGGGGTTTGTGTGATTCGAATCTGAAGTCAGCGCCAGAGTGGGGAGCTTCCAGGTTGGGGGCACAGTTCAGAGATGGGGGCAGGCTTAAGCTGTCAGCAAACAACAAGAAATGTGAGTCCAACAGTTCATTACAAGGACAAACACAGGTAAGAAAAATGTGCATTTGCAATGGCTTTTTTTTTAATATAAGGAGACCACTAACAAAGTTCAACAAATGATCAACACTGTGTATCTGAAGGGGCCTGGAGTAACCGTGCAGGAGGGGACCAGGATGTACGGGCAGCAAGTTTTCTTAGCTAACAGATTTATTTAAAATAAACAGAGAAACTTATATATACCATGATATACTATTTAGTAGTTTTTCTTTACCCAGAACATTTGTACATTGGAAACTATTCTAAGATTGAATTTATTTTTTCTTAAATTTTATGTGTCAGAGAAAGAGAGAGAGAAGGCACAAGCAGGGGGAGCGACAGGCAGGGGGAGAAGCAGGCTTCCCGTCAAGCAAGGAGCACCGAGGGGCTGGATCCCAGGACCCTGGGATCATGACCTGAGCTGAAGGCAGACGCTTAAACAACTGAGCCACCCAGACGTCCTAGAATTTCTTTAAACACTAGCAATTACAAAAGTATAAACCATACAAAGAACATTTTCAAATCTCTAAGTAAAAGAACACACGGCATCATGAGCAGACGGTTACGGGTCCCCCGCAAAAGACAAGAACACAGCTTCCAGGTGAAGAGAAGTTACTTTAGGCCCGTAGCTATTTTCTGTGATCTGTGCCTTACCAGCTCTACTTGCCCTAGCACACCTCTGGCCTTACTTCCTAGGAGGTGTTAACAATACAAAGAAATGCAAAAGCTTCAGTAGTTAAGGGTTTTACGGGAACAGAAGGAACGCAAAAGTGGATGGTCTCTACCTGCCAGGAAATGGCCTAACCGCGACAGGGACAAGAAGTCAATGGTACAACTCCCAGCGCTGTTTCAAATGGAAAGACTGACCTAACGCACACCCTTGAGTTGTTTTTGCAGGATTGAAACCGTGCCCCATAGCGTCAACGAGGTTTGTAAAAGTGTCACCAGCAAGATGCCCTCTGAACCCCACCCTTTTTTTTTAAATGATTTTTTATTATATTATGTTAGTCACCATACAGTACATCCCCGGATTCCGATGTAAAGTTCGATGCTCCATTAGCTGCGTATAACACCCAGTGCACCATGCAATACGTGCCCTCCTTACCACCCATCACCAGTCTATCCCATTCCCCCACCCCCCTCCCCTCTGAAGCCCTGTTTCTCATAGTCCATAGTCTCTCATGTTTCATTCCCCCTTCTGATTACCCCCCCTTTCTTTATCCCTTTCTTCCCCTACCGATCATCCTAGTTCTTATGTTCCATAGATGAGAGAAATCATATGATAATTGTCTTTCTCTGCTTGACTTATTTCACTTAGCATTATCTCCTCCAGTGCCGTCCATGTTGCAGCAAATGTTGAGAATTCGTTCTTTCTGATAGCTGAGTAATATTCCATTGTATATATGGACCACAGCTTCTTAATCCAGTCATCTGTTGAAGGGCATCTCGGCTCCTTCCATGATTTGGCTATTGTGGACAATGCAGCTATGAACATTGGGGTGCATATGGCCCTTCTCTTTACTACGTCTGTATCTTTGGGGTAAACACCCAGTAGTGCAATGGCTGGGTCATAGGGTAGTTCAATTTTTAACTTTTTAAGGGACCTCCACACTGTTTTCCAGAGTGGCTGTACCAACTTGCATTCCCACCAACAATGTAGGAGGGATCCCCTTTCTCCACATCCTCTCCAACAATTGTTGTTTCTTGCCTTGTCTATCTTTGCCATTCTAACTGGCGTAAGGTGGTATCTCAGTGTGGTTTTGATTTGAATTTCCCTGATGGCTAATGATTTTGAACATTTTTTCATATGTGTCTGTTAGCTATTTGTATGTCTTCATTGGAAAAGTGTCTGTTCATATCTTCTGCCCATTTTTTGCTTTATTTTTTTCTCGTGTATTGAGTTTGAGAAGTTCTTTGTAGATCTTGGATACCAGTCCCTTATCTGTAGTGTCCTTTGCAAATATATTCTCCCATTCCGTGGGCTGCCTCTTAGTTTTTTTGACTGTTTACTTGGCTGAGCAGAAGCTTTTTATCTTGATGAAGTCCCATAAGTTCATTTTATCTTTTGTTTCTCTTGCCTTTGGAGATGTGTCATGAAAAAGGTTGCTCTGGCCGATGTCGTAGAGGTTGTTGCNTCGTAGGTTGTTGCCTATTGAACCCCACCCTTTCGTCACAGGAATGTGAACTTTATCTTTTAAGGCAAACAAGAACAAGAGCTCCAGGGGCCTAGACAATCTGATTGACACCTGAGCAGCCGACCACGAGTGGCCAACAGTGACCTCTACTTCATTATAATGTTGAAATCTCTGCCCCGGGGCGCCTGGGTGGCTCAGGGTGTTGGGCGTCTGCCTTCTGCCCGGGTCATGATCTCAGGGTCCTGGGATGAGTCCCGAATCGGGCTCCCTGCTCAGTGGGGAGTCTGTTTCTCCCTCGGCCCCTCCCCCCATAAAATCTTTTAAAAAATTAAAAATAATAAATAGGGCACCTGGGTGGCTCAGTCCCTTAAGCTACCAATTTTTGATTTCAGCTCAGGCCTTGATCTCATGGTCCTGAGTTCAAGGAGCACAAGCCTCATTACCACACACTGTATGTACAGTCATGTTTCCTTAGGACGTAGGGGCAACCTTGGGGTGCCTGGGTGGCTCAGTCGGTTAAGCAGAGGACTCTTCATTTAAGCTTGGGTGATGATCTCAGGGTCCTGGGATGGAGCCCTGCATTGGGCTCAGAGGGCAGTCTACCTGAGGATTCTCTCTGTCCCTCTCCCTCTGCCGCCCCCCCCCACTCATGCCCTCTCTAAAATAAATAAATCTTAAAAAAAAAAAAAAGATGCATGTGACACCTTATGCTCACCTCTACATATGAGGAAAAAAATTCTCCTTTCTGGATATTCATCCGAACCCTAAAGAAAAGGAACCCACTCACTCCTGCAGAGAGTCGGGGCTTTGGAAATTATTCCCTGGGATCTCGTTTGTTCCAAATAGTTTCCTCTGTGTGAGGACTCCCCCTGGTGTAGTCTCTACTGTAACTCACCAAGGAGCAAACTCACATTAGTTCGGTTACAGCATCACTGATGAGAGAGCCTTTAGGCAAGCTGAGGGCAAAACACTGAGCGGACACCCCGAAACCACCCCCCATAAGGTGGGATATACATATAACATTCCTCGGGCACTAGTCACTGCCTAAGAACAAAGTTAGGGGAAAAACAAATGGTCAGCTGATAAAGATCACAGTCATTTAGGACCTGAAACTACACTCTACTTGGTTAAGTGTCTTAATGATTTACAAGAAAAAACACCATCTGAATGATAGGCCTCCAGGAACCTATAGACTCAATTTCCTGGAGCCCTAACGTCACCTTCACCTCCACAGGACAGAAAACCCTACATAATCGGTCACTCCTCACAATCACAATGCAGCTCCCTGCCCACGGCCCGTCCTGTGCTACAGCAAAAACTCCTTTTTTGCACCATAAAACATCTCAAGGATTCTTTCTTGATCATTGTGCTCCACAATCTTCCATCAACAGTGTGTCCTTCCCCTAATCCACACTCAGGATGTTTTCAGGGATAAGCAGCATATTCTAATGCTTGAGGGATTTGAGTTTAGCTCCTTAATTAAGCACTGGATTTTCAAAGATTTACATAAACTTTGGGCAGTTTTCCTCACATCAGTTAAAATAGGAATTCAATTGCTTTAGCCTGTTGAATGTCGGTGTTCTCTAGGGACACATACAAACAAAAACTGATCCCAAAATTCAATATGTACCTGAGAACTTAAATACATTCATCTCCCATCTTGAAGTTCTCTTGCCTAAATGGAACACAAATTCTACTTGGTTTCCCTAATTTTCTAGCTCTCCCCACACTCTCTCTCTCAATCAACTGACAGTTGAGGAGCCCAAGTGCTGAGGGAAACCAGAGCCCTCTGCTGCACGATTTGATCAGGAAAGGAATCCAGGAAACAAACACCGGACTCAGCACAGAGGAGCAGCCCGCTTCCCCCAGGACGGAAGGAAAGCCACATTCAGAAGGTTCCACATTCTAGACTCTCCCAGTGGGGACAGAAGCCCTGGAGTGGGTCAGTCCCTGGGGAGGGAGGGCAGGGACACCTGAGCAGCCACAGGCCTAAATGGAACACAAATTCTACTTGGTTTCCCTAATTTTCTAGCTCTCCCCACACTCCCTCCCTCAGGCTTCCATTCCATTCTCCCAGGTGAGGAAACTCTCAGCAGGATTCAGTTCAAGCTTCTGACCCAAGCAACCTCCCCATTCACTGACCCTAATTCAAAACACAGAACTGACCTTCACAGACTTTCTCAACGTAAACACTTTACACTCTGAGGTGCACTTGCACTGTGGATGCAAAACTCCAATTTATGTCTAGAAAAGGCCCAAGGGAACAACAGTTACAACCTCAGAAAGTGTCATGTCCCCACCCCCAACCCCACCCTGTACACTTCCATCCCCAGCTTTCCAGGGCGCTGTACTTTAAGTATAAAGGGCTCCTTCTCGGGTGTGTGTGAGGTAGGACACCTGCAGGGAAGCCCCACAGAAAAACAAATGGGCCTTGAAGTACTTTACAGGATCCAGGCAGGAGGAGGGAGGGGGCGAAGGCCACGGTGGCACCTTATTTTAGAGACACTGACTACATGCCTCTGATCCCACTAGAGTTCCTCTAGACCACCACTGATAATTTAAGTAACACAAACTCAGTTGTCTGAACAATCCAGCAAAATCCCTCAAACCTGGGACACCTAGGTGGCTCATGGTTGAGAGTCTGACTCTTGATTTCAGCTGGGGTCATGACATCAGGTGGTGAGCTTGGGCCCCGAGGCTGGCTCTGAGCCAGGCTCTGCTTGTCCCTCTCCCTCTGCTCCTCCCCCTGCTTGCTCTCTTATGATTTCTCTCTCTCTCTCAAATAATAAATGTTTTTTAAAAAATCCCTCAGTGCGCCTGGGTGGCTCAGTTGGTTAAGAGACGGCCTTCAGCTCACGTCATGACCCTGGAGTCCCAGAATTAAGTCCAGAATCTGGCTTCCTGCTCATTAGGGAGTCGGCTTCTCCCTCTCAGCCGCCCCCCTCTCATGTTCTCTCTCTCCCTCATGCTCTCTCTCAATCTCGCTCTCAAATAAATAAAATCTTAAAAAAAAAATCCCTCAAATCCAGCGAGTATGTAAAAGGCGGGGAGAAACCTGTAAGGTATTTTTCTAACAAGAAAACCCACAAGTATATCCTGCTTTCAGAAAATAATGATGTTATTTCATTATTTGCATGACAGGAAATTGTTTTATAAACAAACACACTTGAACACTCTGGTTTTGCAAGTCAAGCCCTGGAATTTCATTTGAAATCACCCAAAAATAAGGAACAGACCTCAGAAAATTCCACCGCGTAGGGGAAGAAAAAGAGAAGAAACTTTAACACATGCAATATAATACTATTTTTTCCTGAATATCTCCTTTTTCTTGCCTCTTTGGAAATACACTGTTTTTAAGACCTATTGATTAGATACGTTACATTTATTGTAAAACAAAGACTTTAAAACAGAGTGAATAAATGTTTTCAACGAACCCAGGAAGAGGCAGTGCTGTCAGGACAAATCCCCCGGGGGGAGGGACACAAGGATTTCCCACAGCGTTGTTCCGGGGGATTATTCTCTGCTTCCTCTCATGTAAAATATCCATAAACAAAAAATAAACCTTTTAAAATGAGCCATCCATAGACTGTGTGAAAACGATAAACAAAATACCGTGTCGGTTTGAATTGCACCACGGAGGACAAATAGTTGATACTAATGCTGTGAACTGAAGAAGGGAAGCTGGCGTCTGGGGAGGCGGGGCGGGATCTGGAAACAAGCATTTCCAGTCCTAGGAAAGGAAAGGCTGAGGGACAGGGTCGTGGATTTGACCCTCTGCCTTACAAATATCGGGAACACTCAGAAGAAAACGGGTGCCCCTCGCGAGAAAGGAGAGACTGAGGACCCCACACTCCCGCGCACGAGCCCCAGAGACCGAGTCACCACTGTCCCCTGACGACCCTTCCCGTGGTCACCGCACAATCGGGGGAGACAAGGACGCGCGCAGGGTCGGGACAGGACGCCCGGGTCCCGGCTGCCCATCCAGCCTGCATGCCGCGCGCCGGAGGGGAGTGAGGTCCGAGCGGCGCCACCGGGGACTCGGCTCCGCAGACTCGGGGGCTCCCGCGGGAGGTCGGGTCTCGCCGCGGCCAGTTGCCAACCCCTCCGCCCCGTCCTGGCACACCCGGCCCGGCACACTCACCATGTCCCGTGCTTCTCGGTCCGCCGGCCATGTCCCGTGCTTCTCGGTCCGCCGGCGTTGTCCCTACAGCTCCCGCAGCCCGTGCAGGTTACCGCGCGATTGACGCAGCAGCAGAGCCACCTGTGACCGTTAAGCGCAGGTGAGGCTTGACCGCGAGGAAGACCATCAGCGTCCACGCGTCTGCGGAGCGTCGCCACACCCACCTGCCCCGCTGCGCCCCTGATTGGACAGCTCGCAAGGACCCGCCCCTCCGCTCCTGAGCGGCAGCAGGGCAGGAGGTCCGATGGCTTAGGCAAAACTTGGTCCCGGCCCTGGAGGGACAGTGGAGTCTTCCTGTAGGTCCCTCTAAACGTGGGGACACAGGTGTGCGCAGGGAGTTCCAGAGTCGGTTCCAGTGGAGCGACACCCTTGTTCAGAGCAAGAGGGGCGCCTGATCAAGCCCGCAGGGACCAGGGGGTGTTCTGGGGTTGGCGTGAGGCTGTGAAGCCACTCATGGAGCTATGACCCTTGTTTACAAACACAGCTGGTTAAGCATCTTCCCCGGCTCAGGCAACGAGCCCAGGGTCCTGGAATGGAGCTCCCCCCCCCACCTTGGGCTCCCTGCTCAGCGGGGAGTCTGCTTCTTCCTCTCCCCCCCACCGCTGGTGCTCTCTCTCAAATAAATAAATAAAATCTTTTTAAAAAATTACCTCACCGCATGCAATAAAGACTGGCTCCATACTGATACTTGAACTGTCAACAGCGCTGGGGCTCCACCCATACCTTCTCCACCCGCACACACCTGGTACCTCAGCTGAAGGATTCCATGATCTCCCGCGCACTTGATTCTATTAGGGGTACTTAATTTCCTTAATCACTGAGGTCACTACCCTCCGTGGAGGAGACAGACAACACACCCCTGGGTCCTGTTACCTCACATTCCATTGTGAACTTACCTTCAAACCTCTTATTAATAAGCCAAGCCTTATCATTTGTTTAAAAATGTCTCTTTCCCCAATTATAAGTACCAGGACTGTAGGAACTTTTTTTTTTTTTAAGATTTATTTATTTGACACAGAGAGAGAGAGAGAGACCACAGCAGGGAGAGCGGCAGGCAGAGGGCGAGGGAGAAGCTGGCTTTCCATTGAGCAGGGAAACGGATGCGGGTTCAATCCCAGGACCCTGGGATCATGACCTGAGCTAAGGCAGAGGCTTCACGGACTGAGCCACCCGGGCACCCCTGTAAAAACTTTTTTTATCTCTCTATATCCAGAACCTAGCGTGCCTTGACTAATTTTGTGCTTATTACATGTTTTGAGTCTAGAGTGCCTGGTAGAAGAGGGACAATCAAAAAGTTAACATCAAGACACAGTCCCTCAGCAAGAAAGGCCTACTTTGAATCGTGGTCCTGTCTTTGTCCTTTTGTATCAAAAGATGCAGGCCTCTGTTGACTCATTAAATAAGTTAAAATAACGAACAAGAATAATCTAGTTGCTCTAAGCTAATTTTATTTCGCGCTTCATTAAGTGGGCAGGCTCCACTGTAAAGAGCCCAGAGAACGGGACACCTGGGTGGCTCAGTCAGTTAAGCGTCTGCCTTCCGCTCAGGGCATGATCCCAGGGTCCTGGGATAGAGCCCCGCATTGGGCTCCCTGCTCAGAGGGAAGCCTGCTTCTCCCTCTCACACTCCCCTTGCTTGTGTTCCCTCTCGCTGTCTCTGTCAAATAAATAAATTAAATCTTAAAAAAAAAAAAAGAAGTGAAAAGTAAAGACAGTAACATTTGTTAGTAAACAAGTCATTTGAAAACACAGCTAATAAGGTATTGCTGAGAAACATCCACAGGTGTTTTTTGACAAAAATACCCTGCACGTTGCTGTCATTTTTACAGCAATATGAGAGCTTAATTATTCTCATGATTTGGAAGTTTGCTCCAGGGTTTTATTTTTGTAGTTTATCTGTTTACAGTGTTCAAAGCATAAAGAAATGCATTTTCTCTTCAAATGTGGACATGGAGAGGTTTGTCCTTAATGCTCTCAAATCTGATTTACCTGTTTTCTACATGAAATTCTCAAAGTTTGACTAATAACCAGGGACCTTGGGACTACAGAAAATACCCAAATGTTTATGGTTTAGAGAAATACAAAACCAAAACAGCACTTTCAACTAAGAATGGAAACCAGGGAATACGGATGCAGCATTACTCTGAAGGTGTCTGCGTCTGGGGTCCTACCGGAGCCAGGAAAGGGATGAGAGTGGACACCTGATTATCCCAGGAGGGTGGAGCCTGCCCCCTCCTACGGAGGTTGTACAAATCAGTGCCCCATTTTACAATGGAAGATACCCAGCCTTAAAGGCTAAATGAATCGCCCAAGATTGTATTAATAGTAAGCAGTAGAGCAAGACCTCAGCTCTGACTCTCCATAATCTTTCTGCTCTATCAAGATGGGTCAAAGTTCCTAGATTTGTTTCCATTCACTCATTAATTTTTTTTAATTTACATTTTTAACAAAGTAATATATAGCTCTAGAATCAAGTAATTCCATAAAACTTCTAACAATAAAAAGTAGTCTCAGGGGCGCCCTGGAGGGGGGGCTCGGTCAGTTGGGCGTCTGACTCTTGCTCAGGTCATGATCTCGGGGTCCTGAGATTGAGCCCCATGTCAGGCTCCTTGGGGAGTCTGCTTGGGATTCTCTCTCCCCCTCTGCCCCTCCCCACCCCCTCCCCACTCTTTCTCTAACAAATTTTAAAAATTGAGAAAAAAATTTAAAAAGTGGTTGCCAAAAAATACGTTTTTAAAAAGAGTGGTCTCCCACAATGCCTCCCTAACTCATCCCCCCCAAAAGCAACTGATTTCAATTTTTCTCATCATTGTTTAGAACTTCTGTTCATATGCTTTAATAGCATAATAAGGTTTGTAAGTTTATTATCCTCTTTCTTGCATTTGTGGGGTGGGGAATACACTTGGCCAACCTTTCTTCTAACTTCTTAAACTGAATGAAGTTATATTCGCTTTCATTAGTAGAGAATGATTTGAACCAACAGGTGCCTGTTTTTCTCACTTAACAAGAGGCCCAAAGGCAGGTAACGTTCTGGCTTAGATTCCGCTGTTCAATAAAAGGGTTTTGATTGGCAACTCTTTGATGCTCTTAGCCCTGCGGTCCCAGGACTGCTGCTTCAGCTCCAGGAATCCTGTCTGTAGTCAAACGTGGGAAGAAAGGAGAAAAAAAGTGTTGCACCAATTGCATATGCATTTTAGATCAGAAAAAAACAAAAATCTTTCTGGGGACTAATGGCTCATTGGCCAAACCATGTTATACTGCGAAGGAAGTGATAATGAGTGTATTTCCCATTTCTAGCCTCCAGAGTGGAGTCAAAGAAAGGAGCACCAGCTGGGGGGGCACCTGGGTGGCTCAGTTGGTTAAGTGTCTGACTTCGGCTCTCACGATCTCAGGATTTTGGGTTCCAGCCTCATGTTGGGCTCCACGCTCATTGGGGAGTGTTTGTTTCTCGGTCCCTCCCCCCACCCATACTCTCTCTCAAGTAAGAAAAAAAAGGAGGCGTTTGGGGATAGGGTTGTGGCAGCCAGCCAGTGGGATCCGGCCACATTTCCTCATGGTGGATCTGGCCTCCACATACATCTCTCTCTTTTTTTTAAAAAAGATTTTATTTATTTTAGAGAGAGAGGTGGGGGAGGAGCAGAGAGGGAGGGAGAGAATCTTAAGCAGGCTGCATGGCCAGTGTGGAGCCCGATGTGGGGCTCAATCTCAGGACCCTGGGATCACGACCTGATCCAAAATCGAGAGTTGGTCGCTTAACTGACTGAGCCACCCAGGTGCCCCTCCACGTACATCTCTTATCTTTCTCTTACAATTTCTACCTCATTTTTGCACCATACTGTGTTATTTCTCTCCTGTTATCTCACAGGCCACTGGTTCAGTTCTCAGGCTTGACCATCCTTTACTGAATTGTTATATTTCAAAGTTATTCTTTTTCATTTGCAAGAATCTTTTGGGGTGTGCTCTGATTACATCTTCTTGAGAGTTCCCATAACCTTTTACTTCTTTGCACTCCTCTTCTGTCCATCCTTAGTTCTACCTCGTGTGTTCACCTAGGGCTTCATTGTTCATTAGTCCTTTTATTTTTTTTAAGTTTTTATTTATTTACATATTTTTAGTAATCTCTACTAGAGATGTAGATTTTTTTTAATCTCTACTAAAGCTCCAACTAACGACCCTGAGATCAAAAGTTGCCTGCTCTTCTGCGGCCCCCAGGCACCTCTGTCCTTTTATTTTTAATTTTCAAAAAATGTTTATTGTAGTAAAACATACATAAAATTTACCATCCTGGGGTGCCTGGGTGGCTCAGATGGTTAAGCGTCTGCCTTCGGCTCAGGTCATGATCTCAGGGTCCTGGGATCGAGTCCCACATTGGGCTCCCTGCTCAGAGGGGAGCCTGCTTCTCCCTCTCCCTCTACTGTTTCCTCTGTTCCCCCTGCTTGTGCTCTCTCGCTCTGTCAGATACATAAATAAAATCTTTAAAAAAAATTTACCATCCTAACCACCTTTCTTTTTAAAGATTTATTTTAGAGAGAGCTCAAGGGTGGGGGGAGGAGCAAGGAAAGAGAGAGAGAAGCGGAGAGCAGCAGACGCTCTGCTGTGCGCAGAGCCCGACCCAAAGCTTGATCTCAGGACCCTGAGATCACTGACCTGAGCTGAAACCAACAGTCCGATGTTTAACTGCACCACCCAGGTGCCCCCCGTCTGGACCACCTCTAAGCACAGAGTGCGCTGGTATTAAATACATTCATAATGTTGTACAACCATCACCATCGTCCATCTCCACAGCTCTTTTCATCTTGTAAAACAGAAACTCTACACCCATTAAATAAAAGCTATCCATTCCCTGTGCCTACAGCCCCGCAAGCACCCTTCTACATTCTGTCTTTAGGAACTGGATTACTCTACGTACCTTATATACTTGGAAGGATGCAGTATTTGTCCTTTTGTGTCCGACTTCTTTCACTCAGCGTAATGTCCTCAAGGTCCACATGAAGCCTGTGTCAGAATTTCCTTCCTTTTTAAGGCTCAATAATACTTCATTATATGTGTCTATCACTTTTTATCATCAATTAATAGACAACCTTCCACTTTTTGACTGCTGCGAACACGGATATGCAAATATCTCTTTGACAACCTGCTTTCAGTTCTTTCTAGCATACCCAGAAGTGAACCTGCTGGATCATATGGTCATTGTATTAGAAAGTGATAGATGGTTCCCCGTGGCAGATGCACCGATATTCCCACCAGTGTCCAAGGATTCCAACTTGTCTACATTCTCACCAACTTACTTTGCTGTTTTTGACAGAATTCCGTGGGTGGTGCAGTCATTTCCTTTACTCCTTTAATCACGCTTTCCTTTAGTTGTGAAAGTACTTGTAATGTCTACTCTGAAATATTTTTTCTGCTAACTCTGATATCTGTTAAACTCTCCTATGCATTTTCTGTTGCCTTTTTCACCCAGGGTACGAATCATACCGTCCTGTTTCTCTGCATTCCTCATGATTTGCTTGCAACGACACTTTAGAGAATATACCGCACCTTCTGTGCGCCCCGCTCTTCCAGGCCTTGTTAGGGTTGTCCTTTGTTAATGACTTCCTGGATGATCTTGGCGAAGTCTATCCCTGACAGTGTTAGGCCTCTGACGTTGCCCTTTGGAAGAGAAGGGGGTATACAGCTGATTATGGCCGTCAGCCGGGACACTGGTACTGGCAAGGGCATCTTCTATTCTTTCTTGGACCACACTGACTTGATAAAACGGACTCGTTGCTGACTGATGGCTTTACTCTTCTCAACAAAGTCCTGGGACAAATTTGCGCCACAAACTAATGCAAACGTACCGTGGATCCTTTACAGTAATACTATGTGAGGGTGGCATTTGATCCTCGCTCTGAGCATTAGCCGACTCCTCTTAGCAGCCGTATTCCCCGGTTCCCTCCCGTGAATGAGCTGCCTATAGACCCGGCTGCATTTTCATTCAATCCACCGATCTCTTGCCAATTGTCTTTTGTGTCTATTCCCCATCTTTCGCTGGTACTCTCGTCATCTCTGGTACCAGAAGTTACAACTTTGCCAAGAGATTTGAGCTGCTTTACAGCTTGCTTTCCCCTCACCTTCGGGCATCATTTCTCTGCTTAGGGCTCTGGAGCATGGGGAGGGACAACGGCAAGCTTCTGTCAGAATTCCATTCTCTTTCTAGGAATGGACGGCTCGGTGAAGGAGGGACAGCAGCTTGTTCCGCTTATCTCTTGCTGACAGGGAACCACCAACTTAGGAGCTGAGGCAAGGGTGACCAGGGTTCCAGTATTAGCATACCACGCCCACTGCTACAGCCCATCTAACAGGAGCAGGGGCGAAGCGCAAGACAAGCTCCCACTTCTCCAGCACGCTCGTGTGCAACGCAACCTCACAGAATCGGTAACTCGAGATAGAATGAGACACGGTGAAGACCTGTTGCTCCTAGGAAAAAAAGAAAAAAGGCCCCCGAAAGTAAGCTGGAACAGAAAACATTGTATTTGGGGATGCGCTACTCTGGAGTGGAGTGTGAGCTGAGACGGTGGGAGGGAGGGAGCAGTCACGGCTGAAAAACCACAGATTCACACCTTTTTTGTAGAATTTTCAGAGAATCCCTTCAATTGATGTTCATTTCCTACTTACCTTTACATTCAATTCCAAAGACTTTAAATGATCATTTTTAACATAATTTTTAAGATGTTCACCGTGCAGTATGTCAGCAGAGCTCCTCATGTTAATACTGCAACCTGATGCGTTTAAAATGCTGCACATAGGGGCACCTGGTTGGCTCAGTCGGTGAAGCGTCTGCCTTTGGCTCAGGTCATGATCCCAGGGTCTTGGGATCGAGCCCCACATCAGGCTGCCCGGAGCAGGGAGCCTGCTTCTCCCTCTGCCTACCTCCTACCCCCCCCTCCGCCCACGCACACACACACAGTTTGTACTCTCTGTCACTCACTCTCAAGTAAAATCTTTTATTTTATTTTTTAAAGATTTATTTATTTATTTGACACAGAGAGAGAGAGAGGAGAGAGACAGCCAGCGAGAGAGGGAACGCAAGCAGGGGGAGTGGGAGAGGAAGAAGCAGGCTCATAGCGGAGGAGCCTGATGTGGGGCTCGCCCATAACGCCGGGATCACGCCCTGAGCCGAAGGCAGATGCTTAACGACTGCACCACCCAGGAGCCCCTCAAATAAAATCTTTTTAAAAGAGGCTCAGTAAACGTAATATATATGCAACTTTATTTTTAAATTTGACAGAGCGAGAACAAACAGGGGGAGGGGGAGAGGAAATCTTGAAGCCTCTGTACTGAAGGAGACCCGGAGGCAGTAACACCAGTGCCTGTTATGTGGCAAGGCAAACACATTCTAGAGACTTCTGTGGTAGGAGTGACCTCAAGAAGAGCCAATCTGCAATTAACAGTATAAATGGGCCTAAGCAAAATTTGTTAACACGGACTATGTTGCCTCCCAAACACCAAAGAACCTAGTAGATGTTGCGGTTGCTGGAAGGGATTACACCCCCCTCTTCACAGGGTCAGGGGAGGAGCAGCTGTCTGATGTCAAAAAATTTAACCAAGGGATTAGGGCCTCACAGCAGGTGTGAGTCAATGCCCCGACCACATTATGAGAGGTCCCTTTTCACTACTTGTATGTTCTGAATGATTATGAAGCAAATGTCCTCAGAGAACGATGTGTCATTAGCACAAGGCCCTATCTGGGTTCCTTGGCGCAAGGTGGATGCAATTCAGACCTTGCCTGCAGAGACTGTAGGTGGCCAGGCTGCTGAGGCTCCCCCGAGGGCGACCATGTAAAGGTGTCTCATGTCACTTCAGAGATGAAGGTCAGATACATCCAAGAGTATGTGAAAATAAGCACTGAACAGAACACACGTGGCCAAATCTGAAAGCAGGATGTATACCAGTTGCTGATTGGATGGAGTCGGTAATGACATAATACCAGGAGCCGCAAGGTTGCCCGGGAGACTGGGGAGCCCTTGGTTAGGCCCTGAGCCTAGACCCAGCCCATCCAAACGATGTCGCCAGGGGCTCTTAGTCTCCTCATGAGAAAGAATTCCAGGACAGATACAACACCACTGAAGAGCACGACAAACAGGAAAGTTATTTAAAATAAAAGTACACTCTCAGCAGGAGAGCTGGGGAGAGCTCTGCCCACTGGGGTTTTGGTTTCTTTTATTGACAGTTGTTAACACTCTGGCGGGCATTTCTTGAAAGCTAGGTGCTCTCTTCCAGGAATGTGGGTTACACACCTTTTCTTCCTTAAAGTCAGAGGTTTCCTGCCATGGCATCCTTAGAGAAAAGATTTTAGCATGGTAATGGCGTACAATGAAGGAATAAAGTGATTCCCCGCCCACTCTGTCAGCCATCTTGGGCCTGTCTGCTTTGATCCCGTTTCTTGTGGTTCTGTTTTTTTAGGACAGACCTCGGACTTTCCATAGTGACGATCATTCATTCTTTCCAGGTTTAAGAACAGACCAAATAAGGCTATTTAAAGGAGAAGCCCGGGGCTAATCGCTTCATCCTAAATAGATTTTTCACAATGGTTTCAAAAACTTCAGTGCCTTTACCGTGGGCCATTATTAACTAATTGGGGGAAGGGGTAATTTCAGTGGGATACCATTTTGTCAAGCAATTTAAAAGTAGTGAAGACATTTTACTTGTAATTTAGGAATCATGGATTCAGAGCACCTCTGCTCACTACGGGACAGTCTAGGACAATGTGTGATAGGAATATGAGAAATTAGCCAAGGCAAATGTTCTGATGATTCAGACGAGCAATGCTTAATAACACTTATTTCTCCCCTGTATTTTACTCACCAATTCCTCTTCCATTGTGAGTTAAATTGCTTACATTTGGTGGGATTCCCAGGTTTACTGTAATCTGAAGCCTAGTTTATAAAGACTTGTGCATTAGTGCATTACAGATGTTAATATTCATTCATAACCCATGTTGAAGATGAAAGCCCAGCAGATCTGTCTTTTGTTATACAAATTCTTTTAGTCTCTTTGAGTTTCCAATTGGGTCACATTGCAGACCTCTGTTTTAGTACTACTTTTCTTGTGTTCCCTCCCTCTGTTCTTCGCCCATCTTTAAGTCATTGGATATACTTTTCGGGGTGGGAAGTTATCCCCTCTACCCCAGTATTCATGAATTCTTTCCTCCTGAGAGCCTCAAATCAGTGCCATTAGGATTAGTGGCCTCCCGCTGCCCCCCCAATGACAAGTGGTTGTTTTACAGAGTTCAAGCACTGCGGGCTTAAATCAGTTTGATCTACTCCCACTGCTGGACACTGTCCCCCAATAACCCGGAGGCTCAAGATCTGTGTGCAGTGGGGGCAGGACTGGCAGCAGTAGCAGAACGATTTACGGGTCCTGGTGAGCTCTCTGGTCGTAGGACTGTGGACTCAGCCCACCAGCCACTGGCTGCCTTTCCCTAGCTCCGCTCTTTTTCTTTAAAATACCTGCTCTTGGGGCGCCTGGGTGGCGCAGTTGTTAAGTGTCTGCCTTCAGCTCAGGGTGTGATCCCAGCATTATGGGATCGAGCCCCACATCAGGCTCCTCCGCTATGAGCCTGCTTCTTCCTCTCCCACTCCCCCTGCTTGTGTTCCCTCTCTCACTGGCTGTCTCTGTCAAATAAATAAATAAAATCTTTAAAAAAACAAAAACAAAAAACAAAAAAAACCCTGCTCTTTAGGGGCGCCTGGGTGGTTCAGTGGGTAGAGCATTCAGTTCTTGGTTTTGGCTCAGTTCATGATCTCGGGGTCCTGGGATCAAGCCCTGTGTCAGGCTCCGTGCTCAGTGCGGAGCCTGCTTGAGATTCTCTCTCCCTCTGCCCCTCCCAGCCTACGCTCTCACACGCACATTCTCCCGCTCTCGAATCAATCAATCAATGTTAAAAAGAAATCCGAAACCCTGCTCTTTAGGAAGTGACCATCTGATGGATCTACCTCATTCACAAAGTATCATCATCCTTGTGCACCCCAATACCCCACCTAATGCTGGGGCAAGCCCAGCCTCGTTCACAACTTCACTCTAAATACAGATAGGCTCCAGCCAAGACACGAACCCAGGACCAAATTAAGGAGGGCCCAATTCCCATACTCCTGTTCCAACAGGTCAAGGAATTACTGAAACTGCACACTTGCAGTCCTCTACACACAGAACCCAGCCGTGGTGGGGCCCACAGTGTGACACAGCAGCACAGCACACAGGGGCAGCCCCCCAGCAAGCAGAGGCTCCCAGGGCATGAGCCCCCAAGGCTTTCTTATCAGCCTGTCCAGGTAAGCAGCACTAGGGGAGGGATGTCTGCGTGGTTCAGTCGGTTAAGCGTCTGCCTTCAGCTCAGGCCATGATCCCAGAGTCCTGGGACTGAGCCCTGCATCGGGGTCCCTGCTCCATGGGTAGTCTGCGTCTCCCTCTGCTCCCCCCCAATTTGTGCTCTCTCTCAAATAAGGATATAAAATCTTAAAGAAAAAAAAAAAGCAGTAGCACTACAGGGAAAAGGGAGGAGTGACCCTCAAATTTTCAGTAGTCAATCATCAAACACGGACCCCTACCAATCATGACAAGAGCAAACACTAAGAAAAACAGACATTGAAACTGGCTTGGTTTTATATAAAGAAGCACTGGTCGGAGGATGACACAGTCATCACAACTGGTTATTTGAGGGTAGGGCTGGAGTAAGAGCAAAGAGCAGAGGGACAGAGCAGGAAATGTGGGCAGGGAGTCTTTTTTTTTTTAGATTTTTATCTATTTGTATAAGAGAGCGAGCAGAGAACATGAGCAGGGGGAAGGGCAGAGAGAAAGGGAGAGGGAGAAGCAGACTCCCCGCCAAGTGCAGGGTCCCCATGAGGTCTGCTCTCAGCAACTTAATACACACGCTCAAAGGAAGAAAGGATGATTCCAAAATTCTTAACAAATGGCACGTAGGGGAGCCTGGGTGGCTCAGCTGGTTAAGCCTCCCACTCATGGTTTCCACAAGCAGGTCATGATCTCAGGGTCCTGGGATGGAGCCCTGGGTTGGGTTCCCTGCTCAGTGGGGGATCTGCTTGAGATTCTCTCTGCCCTTCCCCCTGATCCCACTTTCTCTAAAATACATAAAATCTTTTTAAAAATGGAATGTAATACTGAAATATTTTATATTTATGAAATTCACCTCTTTTTTGCTGGTTTCGACGTATTTTTTACTGCCTTTCAAGTTCTATTAAGGAAATACATTTTATCCCTATTGACAAATGGAGTAAGTGAAAAAGTATTTTCCAGGTGATAGACCCAGGAAGTGCTGTGCTGACAGGAGAGATCAAAGTTTTCAAAGAGGAACAGCCATCCAAAGAACTTTCCATAGGATGTCTGCAGCCAGGAAAGATCTTGAGGGGAGAGGCACACTGTTTTTATACACTGTAGTTCCAGCTGGTTATCCTATGCTCTCCTCTCAAGTAAATATCCACAGACAGAATGCAAATCTTTAAGTAGCCATCCGTGGCTCTGTGGGAAAAGGGTAAACAATTAAAAGATTGGGAGTGGAGAGCCTGGGTGGCATAGCGGTTAAGCGTCTGCCTTCGGCTCAGGGCGTGATCCCGGCGTTATGGGATCGAGCCCCACATCAAGGCTCCTCCGCTATGAGCCTGCTTCTTCCTCTCCCACTCCCCCTGCTTGTGTTCCCTCTCTCGCTGGCTGTCTCTATCTCTGTCGAATAAATAAATAAAATCTTAAAAAAAAATAAAAGATTGGGAGTGTCTGGGGCGCCTGGGTGGCTCAGTCGGTTAAGCGTCTGCCTTCGGCTCAGGTCATGATCCTACAGTCCTGGGAAAGAGACCCAAGTCGGGTTCCCCGCTCCTTGGGGAGTCTGCTTCTCCCTCTCCCACACCCGCACCCCACTTCATGCTCCCTCTCTCAAATGAAGGGGACTGACAGGGGCACGGAGGGGAAGAAGAATTGGGACTGTTTGAAAAGTCCTGCGGCTGCCGCGGCCCCTCCAGCCAACCTAATAGTCTTCAATCTTTAGCAAATGCCCTTCGCCCGGGTGATTGACTGGCCCACCTGATCGATAATCCAGTATATCCATAAATCCCCCGTTCTTCCCTAGAAAGAGCAGAGCACTCCCACAGGTCAGGAAAGAGAAACCAGACCCCGTTGCACAACCCCTCCCTCCCCCACAGGGGGAACCAGACCCCCTCTGAGCACTATGACTTCTGTACCTAATTTCGAAGTATTAGGGGGGCGCCTGGGTGGCTCAGTCGTTAAGCGTCTGCCTTCGGCTCAGGGCATGATCCCGGCATTATGGGATCGAGCCCCACATCAGGCTCCTCCGCTATGAGCCTGCTTCTTCCTCTCCCACTCCCCCTGCTTGTGTTCCCTCTCTCGCTGGCTGTCTCTATCTCTGTCGAATAAATAAATAAAATCTTTAAAAAAAATAAAAGATTGGGAGTGTCTGGGGCGCCTGGGTGGCTCAGTCGGTTAAGCGTCTGCCTTCGGCTCAGGTCATGATCCTACAGTCCTGGGAAAGAGACCCAAGTCGGGTTCCCCGCTCCTTGGGGAGTCTGCTTCTCCCTCTCCCACACCCGCACCCCACTTCATGCTCCCTCTCTCAAATGAAGGGGACTGACAGGGGCACGGAGGGGAAGAAGAATTGGGACTGTTTGAAAAGTCCTGCGGCTGCCGCGGCCCCTCCAGCCAACCTAATAGTCTTCAATCTTTAGCAAATGCCCTTCGCCCGGGTGATTGACTGGCCCACCTGATCGATAATCCAGTATATCCATAAATCCCCCGTTCTTCCCTAGAAAGAGCAGAGCACTCCCACAGGTCAGGAAAGAGAAACCAGACCCCGTTGCACAACCCCTCCCTCCCCCACAGGGGGAACCAGACCCCCTCTGAGCACTATGACTTCTGTACCTAATTTCGAAGTATTAGGGGGGCGCCTGGGTGGCTCAGTCGTTAAGCGTCTGCCTTCGGCTCAGGGCATGATCCCGGCATTATGGGATCGAGCCCCACATCAGGCTCCTCCGCTGTGAGCCTGCTTCTTCCTCTCCCACTCCCCCTGCTTGTGTTCCCTCTCTCGCTGGCTGTCTCTCTGTCACATAAATAAATAAAATCTTAAAAAAAAAAAAAAGAAGTATTAGGGACTACTGCACTCCCTCTACTGCTTAACTGCCCTGAACTCCTTCAAAAATCCCTGGGCCAGACCGAAAACTCCGAGCTACCTTTGGACAACGTCAGCCTTCTACCCAGGTGGTGGGGCTCCCGAATAAAGCCGAAGTTCCTTTCCAATCCCCTCTCTTGGGTATTGACCTTTGAGCTACCGGCAGCACAACTTGGGGTTTCCATAACAGCTCCACCTGTAGGACAAGTAGTTGACGGTGCTGTGAATCTGGAGTCTGAGAAGCTCAGGAGACATCTGGGATTTGGGGATTTACTGCCAGCCCTGGGAAGAACTAGATTGGGAGACAGGATTGTGGTTTCAGACCCTGTTTGTCAAACATTTGGAAAACGCAGGAGAAAACGGATCCCCCTGAGGACAAAGGAGGGAACCCCACAGACCGTAACGGTACCTCCTGGTCATGAACCCCTGAGACCAAGTCAGGATGGTCCTCTGACGACCGTCCCCGTGGTCACGCCACGTGCAGTGATGGGACAGGGCGCCAGGGACAAAGGACAAAGGATCAAAGGCAATTTGATGGGAAACAGTCTTTTCAACAAATCATGCTGGAAAAACTGGACATACGTTTAAGAAAGAGAAGGGAAGGGAAGGGAAGGGAAGGGAAGGGAAGGGAAGGG